>NC_135355.1:41705485-42025997 GCF_051622035.1 Arctopsyche grandis
CCTGTTAAATGGCATGTAATAACTCATAAGTGATCCAAGTGATACCTAGGATGACTATCTGTCAAAGCTGACCACAGAGAAGAGTCTATGGCGGTAAGAACTCACTCCTTGAATGGAAATCTCTCTCAAGTACCGCCTTTTTCTCAACACATCTTGGATAAATGCGAGAAAAATAATATCCAAACCTCCAACAAGGTAAGAGTGACGATGGATGATAGCTCAGCTAATAGAAACCTGTATTTAGCCACGTACAATGTAAGAACGTTATCGAGTGAAGGAAGTGTGCTTGCATTAGAGAATGAATTAGAAAATATCAAATGGGATATAGTAGGACTTAGTGAAGTAAGACGAAAACAGCAAAACCAAATAATCCTAAAAAGTGGAAACTGTCTCTACTGGAGAGGGCTACCAAATGGTAGAATAGGAGGAGTAGGGTTTCTTATCAATAAGAGAATAGAAAGAAATATTATAGAAATAAGCGACATATCGGAACGTATATGCTATATAGTATTAAGAATCTCGAGCAGGTACACTTGTCAAATCTTCCAAGTGTACGCCCCCACATCTAGCCACCCAGACGAGGAAATAGAAGACTTCTACGAAAAAATACAGGACGCATACGATAATAGCCGTCACCACTTTAAAATAATCATGGGCGACTTTAACGCAAAAATAGGACAAAAGGCAAATACAGAAAGAGCAGTAGGCAATTTTGGTACCGGCCAAAGAAACGACAGAGGCGATCGCCTCATAGAATTCGCAGAACACAACAGGCTCTTTATCACTAATTCATTTTTCAGGAAAAACACCAACAATAAGTGGACTTGGGAGAGTCCTAAAGGAGACAGAAACGAGATCGATTTCATCCTAACAAATGCCCTGCACTCCGTTAAAGACGTTAGTGTTTTAAGTAAAGTAGATATAGGTAGCGATCACAGATTAGTCCGTGCCAAGATGGCCATTAATATAAATTGCGAACGTAGGAAATTAATAAAAGGATGCAGTAACTCTCCAGATTTCGCTCAACTAAGGTCTAGGAAAAAGGAATTCGAACTCGAACTTGGAAATCGATACGGGAAATTAAACCCAGAAGCAGACATCGAGGAATTGAACACTGTAATTAGTTCGGTTCTAACCTCAACAGGTAAGAAATTAGGTGGATTCAGGAAACAGATTAAATTAAGCAAAATTTCAGCGGAAACAAAAAACCTAATTAAGCATAAAAGGAATTTAGATAGGGATAATAATAAGCAAGAATACAATCTAGTAAATAAGGAAATTAAAAAGAGAATAGTCAGGGATGTCAGGGATTTTAACAGCAAGCTAATAGAAAATACCATTAAGAATAACCGTAGCCTGAAAAAGTGCAAACAGGATCTTTTCTTAGGCAAAAACCAAATGATCGCAATCAGATCAGAGAGCGGAGTAATAATTAGGAATAGAGAAGAAATCATAGACAGAGTTTACACGTTCTATGCAAAACTATACGAGAACGACAACGGCCAATTCCCCGCTCTGGAATCGACACACGGCCAAAGGGTTCCTGCAGTATTGCCTAGCGAAGTAGAGGCCGCGCTAAAAACTGCAAAGAACGGTAAAACCCCAGGGGAAGATAATATTCCCATTGACTTACTCAAATATTTCTCGACGCTCCGTGAGAACGGACGTGCCGAAGACGTACTCTCTGTGCGAGCGCTCATAATACAGCGATACGCCATACCGTCAAAAAACCCACACCTTTTAACATACACCACAAACACCCCCCACAAAACGAACACCAAACGAACACATGTTGGCACCATGCGAGGATCCAACCTGAAAAAGCGAATTAAGAAGACACTGATAACTACAACCGAAGCTCCTCAACCAGGCTGCTCTCAGACCGCTCAGATGGAGACCGAGTGGCAGTTTCCAAAACATACGGCAAAGAACGTGAAAGATGTTGCTCCTGAATTTAAAATTCAGGAGAAAAACAAATTTGAAGGGCTCTTGGAAGTTTCCGATGTCCCCAGAAGCGGTGGAAGAATCCCGCCCATCATCATGACAGCTACTGGCACTCACGGCAGCATGATCGAGTCGATCAAGAAGTTTATAAAAGACTTCACAATGACTTACATTGGTCAAAATAATGTCAAGATACAATGTAAAAGTCTTGAAGACTTTAAAAAACTTCGGGATGGATTGACACCAGACCGACAATTCCATACCTTTTCCAGGAAGGAGGAAAAGGAAATAAAAAGTGTCGTACGTGGCTTGCCGAAATTGCCGGAAGCTGATATTAAAGATGACATCATCAGACAGGGATTCCCTGTAACCAAAGTGATACAGATGAAGACGAAGGAGCCTAGGAGCAACGCCACCGAGCTATACTTGGTGTTCTTCGAGCCATCGGTATCGGCAAAGAAGATTAAAGAAATCCGGTACATCTGTTACACAAAGGTCAGTGTCGTTAAATATACTAGTAAATCACAAAATATTACTCAATGTTTCAGATGCCAAGAATATGGACACGCTGCGAAAAACTGCAATCGGCAGGCCAAGTGCGTCAAATGTGCCGGCACTCACCTCACCGCACAATGCAATCAAGGAATAGTTACCCCTGCTGTGTGCTCAGGCTGTTCAGGATCTCACCCCGCTAACTTCAAAGACTGTCCAAAAAGACAGAGTTATCTGAAAATGCTGGAATCGAGGAAGAATCGAGCATCAATTGTCAAAGCCAACCCTTGGAAACTCCCAGTGGCGCAGCCACAAAATATCCCGGTCGTTAACGATCATAACTTCCCAAAGCTACCGACCATTAAAACTCCTTCACCAAATATCCCAAATATCCCTAAAAAACCCCACCAACCAACCAATCCCAACATTCAACCAACAACAGACCTAACTTCCATGGCGTCTATGACGAAGATGTTGAAGATCCTCCAGGAGATTCGTGCCAAGGCCAGCGGTTGCACCGACAAACTAGAGCTGGCACTCATGCTTGTCGAATATCTCGATGTCTTTGATTAACGGGAGGCGACTGAACATTCTAGCTTGGAATGCTCGTGGACTTAAGAATAAGATTGACGAACTAGAGTCGGCGATCGGTGAGTACTGTGTTGACATAGTTTTAATCTCCGAGACCTTCTTAAAGCCTCATATCCGTATTAATCTACCTAACTTTAACTGCTATCGCGAAGACCGAGAATAGCATGGAGGGGGAGTTGCCATTTTTATAAAATCGTCAATTAAACATTGTCGCGTAATAACCCCGCCACTAAAAAATTTAGAACTAACCGCCATCGAACTAACAATTAACAACACCCGTCACATAGTAGCATCCGCTTACAATCCTCCCCAAAAACGATTATTGGCATCCGATCTTAACAAAATATTTAACATTGGTAGTTCGCTAGTGGTAGCTGGTGACTTTAATGCCAAACATCCGTTATGGAGTTGCGTAAACACTGACCAACAAGGCACAACTCTTTTTAAATACATTCAACTAACAGATACAATCTTACTTCATCCGGATACATACACACACTATCCCACAAATAACTCACAACCGTCCACACTAGATCTTGTCCTCGTCAAGAACTGCCCAAAAATATCGACACCAAATGCCCTTCAAACCCTGTCGTCTGATCATCTCCCGATAATCTTCTCAATCGACGGGAAACCCGAGGAAATCATCAAGCATAGTTGGGATTACGGGAGAGCTAACTGGCGAGAGTTCAAGTCGTACATAAAAGACCAAACCATTCTAACTTCTACCACACTCACAAACAAAACCGAAATCGACAGCTCCATAATACACCTAACGGAATCAATAACTCGATCCAAACACAAATTAGAGATAACTGACTTTGTCGCAAATCTAATTAAAAGTAAAAATAAACTCCGTAAAATTTGGCAAACATCAAAAAATCCAGCATTGAAAACATTAATTAATAAGCTCACATATCAAATTAAAATTAGAATCAAAGAAATCAAAAATGAAGCTTGGTCTAAAAAATTAGAAAAATTGAGCTCAGTTGATGGCTCTCTATGGAAATTAGCTAAAGCGATTCGCAGGACAAAAAACTCGATTCCTCCATTAGATGATGCAGGAATCTCAGTGACGCGTGATTGCGACAAAGCAGAACTATTATCAAAATCCTTCCAAAAACATCACACACTCACACAACATTACAATCACATACCAACGCATAATAAAGTCAACCGGTCCATTAAAATCATCACAAAAACTCCCACTAACAGTACTAAAAATATAAAATTGGTGCATCCGTGTGAAATCCAAAATATAATACGTAATTTAAAAAATAAAAAGGCACCTGGGCGAGATTCAATAGATAACATCACAATCAAACAACTTCCATTTAAAGCTTTAGTCTCACTATCTAAAATATTCAACGCATGTTTACTCACCGGGTATTTCCCAGAATACTGGAAAACAGCCAACGTAATTCCCATACTTAAGCCCGATAAAAGCTAAAAAAACCCGGCCAATTATCGACCCATTAGCTTACTTTGCACGCTTTCAAAAATTCTGGAAAAAATAATCTACACACGTTTACTTAAAGTCGTAAATAAGAAATTAATAAATGAACAATTTGGATTTCGCACTGGACATTCCACGACCCAACAACTAACAAGACTAACTGAACACGTGACGAAGAACTTTAATATGAAGAGAAGTACCGGAATGGTATGTCTCGACATAGAAAAGGCCTTCGACACGGTTTGGCACGATGGACTCATTCATAATTAACAAAATACCAAACTACCTAATTCTCATCATCAAATCGTACTTAACTCGTAGAAAGCTAGTGGTTAGCGTAAATAATGAATTATCGTCTCCAAAAATAATCGCAGCTGGTGTTCCGCAGGGGAGCTTGCTTGGCCCACTCTTGTTCTCCATATATATAAATGACATACCTATTCCAAAAAACTGTCACATAGCCCTATATGCAGATGATACAGCTTGCTTCACAAGTAGCAAAAAACCAGACACTATTCTTAAAAATCTTGAATTTGCAATTAAAACAATGACTGAACACTTCACTAAGTGGAAAATTCAAATTAATCAAACCAAAACAGACGCCATATTCTTTAGTGTTAGAAAACATAATCCAAGTTCAGATCTGAAAATCCCCTCTGGAGAAAGTCTGAAATGGCAGTCAGTAATAAAATATTTAGGAGTAACGTTTGATAAAAGAATGAGATGGGCACCTCACATTGAGGCAGCGAAATGCAAGGCGATGCGGGGTATATCTTCAATATATCCAATATTTAATCGCCATAGTTCTTTATCAACGCTAAATAAAATAAAATTATATCGCGCGCTCATATTACCATTATTAACCTATGCTTCACCTGTATGGAATAACGCCTCGAATACTAACCTTTCCAAGCTCCAAGTAATACAAAATAAATCCCTTAAAATAATTTATAATACACCCATATATACTAACCTGAAAAAACTGCATGCTATATATAATATTCCGTTTGTTACAGACATTACTAACAAACTAACCAGTAGATTCTATGAAAGAATCACTAATAACCATACTAACACACTTGTGAAGAGTCTCGGTGATTACAACAAAATGTCTATACCCTTCAGGTATAAACACAGATTACCTAAACACAATCTGCTTTAGGTCATCGACTTTAGATAGTCTTTAATTAATATTATGTATTAGATGTATTATGAACATTTATAAGGATTGTAAATAGGTTTTTGAGCTCTTTTTCCTATTATGCTTTAGATTAACATTAGAATAATATAATACAGTGATTACTAACCAAATTAAATTAAAATTGTAAAATAGAAAATGATCAGTAGATCAGTAGCTATTAAAATAGATATAAGATGTATTGTGAACATAATTTCGTAATAATAAAAAGCATTTAAAAATCAAAAAAAAAAACCATTGACTTACTAAAATGTGGCGGCCCCCCCCCTAATTAATATCTTAGCTAGGCTTTTCAGCAAATGCATCCAGAACCAAGCTATACCAGAAGGATGGAATAACGCAACTATCATTTTAATACACAAAAAAGGCGACAAAAGCGATATCAAGAACTACCGACCCATTAGTCTACTTTCAGCGGTCTACAAGCTCTTCACGAAGGTTATTACAGAAAGGCTGAAAAATATCCTCGACGAGAACCAACCTATAGAGCAGGCAGGGTTTAGGGCAAATTTCAGCACAATGGACCACCTCCAAGTAGTTGGCGAACTAATCGAGCGCGCCAACGAATATCAACGGCCATTGTGCCTAGGTTTCGTCGATTATGAGAAAGCCTTCGATACAGTTAGTCATAATGCAGTACTTAACGCTCTAAAAACACAGGGAGTGCCGGAACCCTATGTGGGACTGTTAGCTGCAATATATAAGAATGCCACAGCTTCGGTTAAAATTTTTTCAGGTACAGATAGATTTAGCATAGGAAAAGGAGTAAGACAAGGAGATACAATCTCGCCCAAGTTATTCAATGCGGTGCTTGAGGGAGTTTTCAGGAAATTGGATTGGGATACAGCCGGAGTAAGCATCAATGGTCGCTTTTTGAGTCACCTTCGGTTCGCAGACGATATAGTTTTAGTAGCTCGTGATTCAGCTGACCTACTTATCAGACTAACACAGCTGGACAGGGAAAGTAGAAAAGTAGGATTAAAAATTAACGTAGATAAGACTAAACTAATGTTCAATAGTTATTGCATGCCTGATAGCATCCCCTTAGATGATAAACCAGTAGAAGTAGTAAATAATTATTTATATTTAGGTCAAATAATTGACATGTCTGGTAGTAAAAATGAAGAGATAAAGAGACGTATGAAATTAGGGTGGAGTGCATTTGGACGGATGAATGCTGTTTTTAAATCAAAAATGCCACTCTGCCTGAAGAAAAGGATCTTTGATCAATGCGTTTTGCCAGTGATGACGTATGGATGTGAAACTTGGACACTGAACGCCAAGATGCAAAATTAAATCCAATGCACTCAAAGAAGTATGGAACGCTGTATGCTTGGCATAACGAGGAAAGACAGGAAGCGGAACACGTGGGTGAGAAATATGACAAGAGTAGTGGACATAGTGGATAGAGTGAAGAGATTGAAATGGCAATGGGCGGGTCACGTAGCTAGGAGGATGGACGAAAGGTGGACAAAAGAAGTGCTTGAATGGTACCCGAGAGAAGGCAAAAGAGTAAAAGGAAGACCGCAAGGAAGATGGGTGAACGAAATTAGGAAAATGTGCGGAATGAGATGGATGAGTGTTGCGCAAAACAGAGACGAGTGGAAGCGTGTTGGAGAGGCCTTCATCCAGCAGTGGATGGCGAATGGCTGTAAATGATGATGATGATGATATATATATATATATATATATATATATATATATATATATATATATATATATATATATATATATATATATATATATATATATATATATATATATATATATATATATATATATATTTATATATATATATATATATATATATATATATATATATATATATATATATATATATATATATATATATATAAAACTACTACGAAACTTATATTTTAGAAATTTTATTTATAATGCCTAGATCTAACACACATCCAGCAATATGGCTTAATGGTAGCGTATATGTTTAGCACCAAGTGATCAGTGGGTTCGAACCGCCATACTGCTGGTTAGACTTTGGGGTATTTGTGACTCCAAATCGATCGTTTCTTATCAGAGTTTGCCAATTTTATCTGATCATTGTTGAAACGGTTCCTTAAAATTGGCAAAAAATCATCTTTCCTGCTATCACAAATTTTCTGTATTTATTTTGTGTATAATTTGTAAAAAATATGTACAAATATAAAATCCATAGATGTCTCAATGGATTAATTCTGTAATTAATTAATAAACTAATTGTTATTTCGTGTTCTTCAGCTTCTGGAAATACAGTAATTTATGTAATAATGAAATGCTGCATTGTTTGTAATTAATTGTCCAGGAAGCCGCATTGGGGTCTTCCTGTCAAGCCTTCCTGGTATATATCTATGTAAAAATAAAATAAAATAACTATCCAATATTGATCAAAACCAGTCATTACCTTAAAAACTCGTTTGTAAACCAATGTGTAGCGCATACTTCTTATCAGGGCTTCGAAACGAAAACCGGAACAGATCCAAAAAAATAAATAGGTTTTCTTAGTTTGTACATGTTCATTTATTTATTTATTTATTAACATATTATTCACAATGAAATTACAGACATCTATGTTATAGATAAACAAAAAAAATGAAATCATATTCAAATAGTGGTGACATCGTGGGTAAGATGGTTTTTCACAATTTGAATTTGAAGAACCAATTCAATAATTAAATTAGATAAATTGGCAATCTCTGATAAGAAACGATCGACTTGGAGTCACAAATATCCAAGTCTGACCAGCAACATTAGAGATTATACTCCAAATAAATTCTTTTCAATTACGGTCAGCTCACGGGATTGAACCCGGTGACTTCTCGGTGCTTAATATCAACGCAACTACTGAGCATGATGGCTAATATGAGTGTGTTTATATACCTATAGAATGTATCATGTAATCACCGATTCGACATGCACTTATACATACATATTATATACGTAATAAATATGTTGTCGTTTTTCATTTGAAATATATTTATGTATGTATGTATGTCAAATTCAAGAAACTAAGAAATCTTTCACGATAATTTGACGCATCTCAATATATTTCTCATAGTTATAATGTATTATTTTATTAATTTACGGCTATACCATGCGGTGCAGCATAACCATTGGCTTCGGAGCGTGGCACTGGGCTATCATACAAGTACCATAAAACGTTCTAACTTATAGTAGTGAATACATTTTTAATACATTTTTTTTTAATTAATCACTCGGCGCTGAACCTAAAACTGAAAAAACGTTATTATTTCCGGAACGAAAACCAAAATCGAACCGATATATTTTTTGATATGAACCAGAATGGAAAAAGTAACAGTTCGAAGCCCTGCTTCTTTTGCCAAAATGGTCCTCATTTTAGGTAAATAAATATATGCAGAATGTTGAGGACCTCTTTCTAGGGGATGACATGATGGAATCTATCAAGGGGGAGGGGGTGGTAATGTGGCACGAAAGAGAACATCACGCGTGTCGATTAATTTGTGTGTCGCTCGTGCTCCATTAGCGTATGAACGAGTACGTCGCTGATATTTGTAATTTATTCAAATCGCCCTCTCTTGGATGTGTCCCGGGGGTGCTCGTCTGACAAATGACCGCAGCTTCCCGGGATCCCGGGATCCCGGCTCGGGACTCGGGGGGTGGGTTTGAGTTTCGGCTGGCATTTGTCAGGGTCGGCGGTCGCTGTTTAGGTCGCCAATTCGCACATAGCCAGGAAATTGCGAATGTGACTTTGTAACAATGCGGCCATTTTACAGATTCAACTCGGATGTTTCTTAATAAACATGAATACGAGACCATTTCGCATGCATATGTTCCCATTGAAAATCAAGCCCGGAATCGGAGCTTATCAAATGTGACATGCTGAACTTAATTGCGATACTAAAATTGATTGAAAAGTATTTAAATCCTGATATAATAATGATAGACGAAACGTCAACTACATACGTCACAGTTGACGTTTCAACACTGATTAAACTGTTCGACAAATGACGACTTTTTTTTGTTCGACAAACGAATTTCATTTATTTTATCGAGGTAAGCCAGTTATCAATAGAATTTTTGTTATCAATCCACAAAAATATTCGAAATATGATTTTTCTATGTGGAATTTTATTTAATTCTCATATAAAGACAATTTAATATATTATCCCTGTTAATTCAATTCAGATTCGTGTAAATATGAGTACTAGTGTACGAGATTTTAGCTCGCAATTTTACCGATTTAAAGTTCAGCACACTTCCAATTAAACCTTTTAAACGAAATCAAAAAATAGTGTGGCCAGAATACAGATCTCAATAAACATGTTTCAATAAAAAATAGTCAATATAAAATAGTATTAACAGTGAGAAAAAATTCCAAGTGAAAATACGTACTTTTGACATTTGATTTGAACTGGACGACTACTTAGAGAGATTTCAAATCTGAAAAGTACTACAAATGAAAGATAAAATACCTGACTATAGATTCCAATATTCATTTTGAACAGGAAGTTGACAGTTTTTGAGACATCGAACGAACAACACCAAGATATAGAAAATTCGCGCGATTTAAAACACACATATATTTCCGAATATCGAGCCCATCAACATTTTTTATTATCAGATTCGTGTTCACTGGGCATATATCTATAAGAAAAGTCATATCTCGTCTCTAAACCATTTTTCGTGTCGAAAAGTGTTATCGTATACTTGCGTTGTGCCCGTTGATGTCAACGGATGTTTTCGGGAAGGAATTGATACACGAATTAAAATAAAGTAATATGTTATATATACAAGTAAATATGATGTAAGGTAAGTTGTAGGTGGGCGTGCGCACGTATTATTAATCGTATAAAGTTTAGAGCGCGCATTACACGCTCACCGATTTAACCCAAATGATGAATGAATGTGTGTATGTGTGTGTGTCTTTGTGGATATGTGTATGCGTCACCCGTTGCTCGGCCTGACGTCACATGACACTCCACATCTCCCCACTTCCCCGCTACCACGCTTCCCTGCGTCTTCTTGACCACTCAACTCTGATTGGCTGTATATATATATATATATATACATATATATATATATATATATATATATATATATATATATATATATATATATATATATATATATATATATATATATATATATATATATATATATATATATATATATATATATATATGTAGAGTTCGAAGATATAGGGAGGATTGCGGGAGAGATAATCAAAGGCGATCTTTGTCCATCAATGTACGTTTATTGTACATTAAGTATACACACGTGCGCGTACGCACCTACTGGTGGCCATCCGGCCAGCGGCTCTACTACTAACTGTCAGTTGGCGTCACACTTCTGCCAACTCCCAAACAGTGTACACTCATGTGTACCACTGTTTGTACATCACTCCTCAACATTACTCATTACATAATTCACTCACACACATAAAATCCCACATATATAATTTTAAAGTAACACTTCTTTAGGGACTCCTGTAATGCCGCAATGGTCCAAACTTGAACTTCAATAAATAAACAGCAGCAGCAGCATATTATGCTTTCGAGCAGAGTGGTCACGGTTCGATTCTCACTAGTATCTGTTGGTCAGCGTGTAATACTTTCAACTGAGTAGTCATGGGTTCAATCCCTGGGCCAGTTTTCCTGGTCAGACCTTGGTTTGTGACTTCAGGTCGATCGTTTCCGATCAGTGTTTGCCAATTTTTCTTGAATTTTCATTGAAATAGTTTATGTCAATTGACATTTCCTTTCCAATCTATCTTGCAAATCTATAATAAAATTCTGTAAAAATTTCTTCATAAATGTCGCTATGGATAATTTTTGTATGAATTCGCATTGCACAAAGTGCTTGTATTGATTATATTATTGTATAGTATCTGTATTAGCATACTCGTCACTTTGGAGCGATCTGTAAAGGCAAGTTTACATAAAATAAAAATTAATAAGTTAAATAATTATAACAAAAAAAACACAATAGTAAAACAGTTTTCTGGGCCAAAAAAGTATTGAAATAATCTGGAGACGCCGAGGTGATATGAAGTAACCTGATTAGGATCACAATCGTCAAACTGACAGTTGAGCCTGAGGTATTTGGCCATAACAAGCAAATCGAATCACATTTTAATATAAACATTTTAACAGTCAATATATAATCTATGAGTGAAGTAAAATATATATGAGAGATTTTAAATAATATAAAGCAATTAAAATCCAAAAATAAGAGTGGGTGGCGAAAAGTGAAACAAATACGGCAACTACCTATTAAACGTCACCGTGATCAAAATTTTCGCTAATTTGGACGTGGTTATTACAATTATTTTTCACCATTGAACTATAAAAATCGCTTGTAATATCTATGCTAAAGTTTCAAAATTATTTGAAGTCTGTAGGAATTTTAGCTCAATTTTTTGCAAAGTAGGCTTGTAAAAAATATTAAATTTTTTCTTAAGAGCAAGGATCAATTCTGAATTCAATTCTTTCACAATTTCGAGACTAATACATATTCGTTGATAAAATTATATATTTTAATAGTATGTATTTCAGTCAGACAAAAATATTATGAAACTTATTCTCCACCGATTCATTAACTAAATTTTTATATATAATATAATAGAAGCGTCGAGAAATTGAGAATTAAAAATTTGGTTATAAAGGGGTGGTGCTTGGGCATGTAAAAATGTCGTCCGGGGTAATTTCTTATTTGGCGCAGCCTCTGGCAGCGACAGGGTGAATTACACGGTGCCCAGTAATTGCTTGCTATCTGTCCTATGACTCTTTATATAGGTATTATTATACTTCTACCGCAGTGCGCTATATACATACATACCTACACTTCTATATATGAATGTATATCTAAACATACCTTTACAAAAAAAAAGGATTATTTCCAGGTTTGTTCTAAGCAAATCTACAGTATTTATTAAAAGACCACCAAATTTGGTATAATACATGACACATTTGTCCCATGAGTCTCATATGACTCATTCATTGAAGATTGAGATAATCCAATTAACACGAGAAAAAAAGTTTTTTAAAAACAAACCCTTTTTTAATTTTGTATATAATATTAAGATACATAAATTATTATTTTGAATAGAAATACCAATATTTTTTTTTACTACCGCCATCTATGTATGTATAAAACTAAAGACTACATAGACGTCACCCAGATTTCAAATTTGCAAACTTCAAACGCGTCTTAAACGATATTTTATCTATATCGTAAAGGCGGACGATCCATTTACTTATATTGATGACCAAAATGAGCAATATAGCAAAGTATGAAAACGATCGGATAAGAGGCAATTTTTTTTCCTGAATTGTTATCGAAAGTGAAACGTAAAGGAGGTTTGTAAAAACGGTTTCTCAAGTTCAGGGTCCTAAGGAATCGTGTTTTGTTTTCTCCTCCTGTGGCACGCACAAATATGTTGGCAACGTCTCCAATATCTTGAGCGATATATCTACTCAACCGGGCTTCTGGTGAAATTGACCTGTTTAATATAATCTGTGCTGAACTGGTTGAATCGTTGTGGAGCAACGTCCGTGGTTGATTTTATCAATTATAAATGTCAATGATTTTTCCATCAAAATATAGCAGGTGGTTATTATTATGATTAATGTTATTATTATTATTTATTTATTGAAAAATCAACAGGCATCAGATGTAGAAATTCATAAAAATAAAGAATAAATATAAAAAAATTCGGGTGTGACCAACCCATGACTTTATCCATGTATTTGAGGAATATAAGAAGGTTACAAAACAAAATTCGATATTGAACTAATAACTATGATAGCGATACAAATTGAGCGCAAATATATGCAAAAAATACTTGCACAAGACAAAATTTCTACTTTCGGTTGGCGGATTTTGTTCAAATTTTTTTAATTATTTAAAATCAGTATAATTATTATACAAATTTAATATCAAGAGGATAAAAATAATTTAAAAGGTCAAAATAAAATAATGAAATATTGTTTTAAATAAAAATACGACTTCCGGTTTACGAATTCTAACCAAAACGTTACCAAATCTAAGTTAGTACATAAAGAATACAAATATAAATTTTCAGCTTAATACGTTCAGGGGTGTGGACAGGATCCAGGCGACAACATTTTTGACGTTTCTAAGAGATAAAAGTCTCACTTCCGGTTCATTAAATTTGATGATTTTACTTTTTATTTTTACTTAAAATCACTATCTTTATTATACACAATAAATATCAAGACGCTTAAAATAATTTAAAAGGTCAAAATAAAATAATGAAATATTGTTTTAACCCTTTGGCTGCTACGAGGTTTTTCAATGTCCAAGCGAAAAATGCTAACATTTGTAATTATTTTGAAAAAAATTAATATAATATTTTTTTTTACATACTTACTTCGCCGAACACTCGTAATTTTTATAATACTTTATATACATTTTTAAGAAGCAGTCGTGGACTCGTGCTCTCTCTTTCTGTCTTGCTTTTACATGCGTGCATGCGAAAGAGATACCTACATATATACACTAAATAAGTTTTGACGATTGTTTTCCGAGGCTTTATTCTTTTCAATAATCTATTTTTAGATATCGATGTATCCTTACAACATGCGATATATTCGAAACAGTTAGCGGTCTCTCTCTCTTTCTTTCTTGGTTTTAATTGTGTACGTATGTGCGAGACACACAAGGATGCGAAGTTTCTAATAATCAAATAATTTTTCAACATGTATCATAAACATTTTGTATGCATTTCAGTTGCATTTGATTGATTGCATGAATTCGTGACGTCTCGTGACCTATATAATTGAAAGCGGATTTCTATTGTTTTTTGCCATTTATTTTAACTCTGCAAAATGATATCGGACAGTGAAAGTGATGAAAGCGAAATAATAGCTCCTCGCCGAGGAACTCGACAAATCAGCAGCTCTACTGATTCTGAAAATGAATTTATCGATAATAATCAATTCCCAAGTAATAACTCCTTATATGACATTGACAACGAACCCGAAATTTACTTTGATGATGAACCCGAAATTGAAGAGCTTTTATTTAAAAAATTGATAAATATTTATAAAGCTTGATTGAAAAATAAATATAAATACGTATATAAAAAAAATGTTTCGTGCCACTGATGCGCTGGTGGCTCAAAGAAAGTATCGAAATACGACAATTAATGACGTCAACAACGATCGTCGTAGCAATCTTCGCCGATTTCAAAACAACGATTTATCGTTGTTGTAGCAGTCAAAGGGTTAAAAAAAAATACTACTTCCGGTTTACGAATTCTGACCAAAACGTTACCAAATCTAAGTTAGTACATATAGAATATAAATATAAATTTTCAGCTTAATACGTTCAGGGGTGTGGTCAGGATCCAGGCGACAACATTTTTGACCTTCCTTCCGGATGCTTCCGGAAGAGAAAAAATCCCACTTCCGGTTTATTAAATTTAGTGATTTATTTTTTTTTTAATCACATTGATACAAGAATTATACTTGCATTTTTTCGTGAAGACCACACATGTTTAAGAGGTCGAAAAATATAGTGGAAGAAAAATCGAACAAGAGTAAACTGCCACTTCCGGTCGACGGACACTTACCAAATTGTATACATAACTTGATATTGAACTTAAACTGGTTGATATGAAATTTCAGTTCGATAAATCAAAAGGCTTTTGAGAAAAACATAAAAAACCTCGATTCTCTAGAGTAAAAGTACTACTTCCGGTTCAGATAAAAATATTTAAAAAATATAAAATTATAAAAATTATTATTTCTAGTACATGTAAAAAAATTCAGTCCGATTCAGTTAGTAGTTTGGGGGAAAATCGAATTCAAAAACTTAAAAAAAAGAGGACACCAATAAGGGGAGGTACCATATCCGGTCAACTAAAAAATTTGAAAAAAATTTACGTAGTGTCTATAAGAATTTCATTAACCGATACTAAGTTTCGGTTCGATAGGACTAACGGTGTTGAAAAAATCCCCAAAGTACACAGACACACACTCATTTTTTCTAGATCATTAAAACGTGATCAGTAATCGATTCTGAGTTCGAATCAGTCAAAATCTCGAGTTCGAATTTTCGCATGATCACAAAACTTCATCTATTGTTACTACGTACATAGATAAAGTAAAAATAACATCTGAGCCCAATTATAGATTTTTACAAAATACATCATATATCTATTAGCCAGCAGTTTGGCTTAATGGTAGCGTGTATGTTTAGCACCATGTGATCAGTGGGTTCGATCCGCCATACTGCTGGTTAGATTTGGGGATATTTGTGACTCCAAATTGATCGTTTCTTATCAGAGTTTGCCAATTTTATCTGATCATTGCTGAAACGGTTCCTGAAAATTGGTATAAGATCTAATCCTGTTATCACAAAATCTGCCTGTGTATAATTTGTAATAATTATACATAGTAATCTGAAATCTATAGATATCTCTATAATTTCATATTTATTATATGTATAAAAATTGTATACAAAAAAAAATCTAAAAATAATCCATATATGTCTCTATGATTATCATTTATGATTAACTCTGATAGAGAAACGATCGATTTGGAGTCACAAAACCCCCAAATCTAACCAGCAGTGGCGAGGACTCGAACCTTTGACCTCGGTGGTGCTAAATATATACGCTACCACTAAGCCAAACTGCTGGCTATAAACACAGATTACCTAAAGACAATCTGCTTTAGGTCATCGACTTTAGATTTAATTAATATTTTGTATCAGATGTATTATGAGTATTTATAAGAATTGTAAATAGGTTTTTGAACTCTTTTTCATATTATGCTGTACATTAACATTATAATAATATAATACTATGATTACTAACCAAATTAAATTAAATTGTAAAATAGAAAATGATCAGTAGATCAGTAGCTATTAAAATAGATATAAGATGTATTGTGAAAATAATTTCGCAATAATAAAAAGCATTTAAAAATCAAAATCAAAAGCACATACATGGTCGAAGGGCCGTTATACAAAATTTTCTGATTTGTATTTTATTTTACCTTTCACCCGTCCAAGCTTGAGTATGAGTAATTCAATTGATTCATTAGGTAGGAAAATTTACAAATTTGTCTGTGGACTCCATGCTTTTACAAACTTTTCGATTCAATTTAAAATTCGTTAAGAATAATACATAACTTTGTTGTACAATAGCGAGTTTCCACGTTTCAAACCGTAACTTTCAAATAATTCACGCTTAAAACTGGTTTTGCAAAATTTCAGTCAACAGATACATATGTATGTATGTATGTAAGGCGTCCTTGTTAGTACCGATCAATTATATTAAAGTGGCTTTTAAAAGCGTTTTAAATATGTATTGCGAATACCTGCCATAAAACAAAATATGTATGAGTACATTAATTTATTTCGGAAATATACCGCAGTGATATTACAGAGTGATCCAATGCACCACTGCGTCCAGACAAATCTAAAAATATACACTAGAACAAAGCGGTGACACACAAAGCGGTGATTAATATTGAGATATTCAATTGATTCGTTTTGAATAAGTCACCATTTTTCCAATACATGTAGACTAAAAACAAAATATTCTTCTTTTTTTTTATTTAAAAATAAATAAAACAAAATATTGATATTTTTCATTGTACAGCCGACATTAACGCGTCGTGGTTTTACTGTCTGATATTATTTAAATAAAAGGCATCCAACATGCTTCGCTCTAAGAAAGGCTGCTTAGGACGAGAGCCATCATCAGAGCTACAACATTCGAGAGCCAAAGAGTGAGTTACAAAATGTATGCAATGATTACTTGTATTTTCGCACTGTTTTCCCCAATCGGATATACTCGTACAATATAACCGTTTTACGAGCCACTTTGTCAGATCAAACTTTTTCCTACATCTTTTTATTATCGGTTTTATTGTCAGCTAGGTTTCGAAGCTGGCGAAAATACGAGGAAAGTTTACTTTCCCACAAAAGGTGTTGACAAAATAAATTTATAGTTTAATTCCGAGCGAGAACTGTCAACCGTGCCGGCATATTGTCAATTTTTGATGTTGATATTAGAGATGTGTTGGCTCGTTTTGGGACGAGCCTGAGGGACTGTGCAGAATTAACACCCCTCTACCTTAATAACTTCATGTTGGACACGAAACGGTCTTGTTAGTAATAATTTGTGCCAAATTCCCCGGAGGATTCGCACACAGAACTACCTCGACGGCGTGCACGCATACGATTGTTCATATTTAATTGATATAATAAACTCTGGCAACGGACATTTAACTCATTTCAAACTATTTTCGGCTCCATTTCGAAGAGGGCTGTGTTGTAAATCTAAACACGAGCCACGATACTTGTTTAGATTCCGTTTTCTTTTTGCTCCGAATGCAAACTACCAATCAATCCATCCTCGTCGACACATCTCAAGTGGCGGAAAAAAAGCCCTTTTCACCTTCGTCAACGTTTTGCGAAAGCTTTTAGACATGTTAAAATATGTATAAGTGTACATGAACGCAAATGAAGCACGTCACGACCATGTTTAATGTAAAACATAGATATTTAAATAAGTCCTTTGTCGTGATTCTTGTCTGTAGCAGGATCATATTAAATTACTTAACATTTTAAATGAAATTAATATAAAATTCTCACATACATATATATCACTTCACTAACTGACCCAATTTGCATCTCTGTCACAAATTCGAACAAAGCACATGTTTCATTAAATGCTTTTTATTATTATTAAATTATGTTCACAATACATCTTATGTCTATTTTAATATCTACTGATCTACTGATAATTTTCTATTTTTACAATTTTAATTTAATTTTGTTAGTAATCATAGTATTATATTATTCTAATGTACAGCATAATAGGAAAATGATTTCACAAACTTATTTATAATTCTTATAAATGCTCATAATACATCTAATACATAATATTAATAAAAGACTCTCTAAAGTCGTCGATCTAAAACAGATTGTGTTTAGGTAATCTGTGTGTTATACCTGAAGGGTATAGACATTTTGTTGTAATCACCGAGACTCTTCACAAGTGTGTCAGTATGGTTATTACTGATTCTGTCATATAATCTACTGGTTAGTTTGTTAGTCATGTCTGTAACTAACGGAATATTATTTATGGCATGCAGTTTTTTCAATTTAGTATATATGGGTGTGTTATAAATTATTTTTAGGGATGTATTTTGTATTATTTGGAGCTTGGAAAGGTTTTTATTCGAGGCGTTATTCCACTAATCGACTCATATTATGAATCCAAGTTTGTACGCATTTCAAAACAGAAATTGTTTTGCATTATAAATTATTTTTAGGGATAATGTCAACAATAACTGTTCACGAAATGACTGTCTTTCAAAACCTCACAATATATTTTAGGTACCTATAATACAATGCTATCAAATAATAGACAGGACTCTTATGTAAATGCTTTTTGTTAGCATATGTATTTCCTGATATATTTTTGACATTTTCGAAAATATTTGCAAATATTCACAAAATAAAATAGCATTTTTTAAAATCAATTTATTTCGATACAATCTTCGCCCAATGTATAATGCAATTCACTAAAATGCAAATGAAAAAAAATGTCAACTTTTGTTTTAAATCAAAACGAGTGAAAGTCTATTCATACTGACACAGCACATCCACAGACAACTGCCGTGCGAAAAGTATTCTTTGGTACATTCTATATAGACATATTCAAATTAGCCAGCAGCATGGCTCAGTAATTGGGTTAATTCTAAGCACCGAGAGGTCACCGGGTTCGATCCCGTGAGCTACCCGCGATTGAAAAGAATTTATTCCGAGTATATCTATAATGCAGCTGGTCAGATTTGGATATTTGTGACAATTTTTCTGATTTCATTGTTGAAACGGTTCCTTGATTAAAAACATGTCTACCTTCTATGTCACCACTTCAAGGCCTTCCTGGTATATATGTATATAATAAAAATAAAAATAGTGGTGACATAGTGGGTAGGATGGTATGTTTCAATTTGATGAGGAACGGTTTCCACAATTAAATTAGATAAACTGGCAATCTCTGAAACGATTGACCACAAATATCCAAGTCTGACCAGCATCATTACAGAAAATACTCGGAATAATTTTTTTTCAATCGAGGTCGATCGGGATCGAACCCGGCATCCTCTCGGCGCTTAGCAAAAGCTCAACCACCGAGCCATACTACTGGCTTATTAATTATTTTTAATCGAGGTCAATCTAGGGCTCGAACGCGGGAATCTCTCGGTGATTTGCATTAACGCAACCACCGAGATATAAAGCTGGCGATACATACACAATGCTGGCATCCTGTTCGACCAGCTCATAACGTGGTTTATAAACGGTTCAACACGTGCTAAATTGAATTCGAAATGTTTAACCCTCTATTAATAGTCGAAATATCTTATATGGAATGTGTACATAAAATTTGTGTAACAGTGTTGTATGTATTATGTACGACATAATACTCGTAATATCCACCACGGAATTGCGCCGTTTTATCTCGGCATATATGATTAGTAAGGCGTTCTTTTCAAAACGATCGACTGACCATTACGTGGACCAGAAGGCTTTCATCTAGACAGGCTCCGGTATAAGGAGCGGTCGTAAACCTTTTGTCGGCCGCGCATTATTATAACGTATGACGCGACAATGCCGTGCAGATAATAAAACTACGCGATCGTAAACTATAATAAAAGCCGGACCGAGTGGGTGGGGCAGGGGCGTGGCGGGAGGGGGGGGGGGAGGTAAGACACGAACCATTGTCGTAAAAAATGCAATACATTTTAGCGTCACTTTCAAACGAACGCTAAATATTTATGCGACACTTTGGGAAATTCTCCGCTGAATTTACATATCGGCAAAAAAATTTCACCTGTGCACGTGCGAAATTTTCAACATAGTTGAATCGGCGAAAAGGTCGCGTCGCGACGAGAGAAAGGGGTTGAATGAAAATTGCTTTTTGCTCATTAAAATTATGAAAGTTTAAGTGTAAACAACGGACGTAAAGCGTCCGACAAAACACGCCGGAAAAGCACACGGGAAAACGCGGAATTTTCCGGAAGCCGCCGACGCCCGAACTTCGGCGTTTTTGTTTGCAGCCGTTTAAAAATATACGTACACAATTTATGCACGTGTTTATTATTTATAAAGGACTCTTTTCAGACTGGCTGAATTGTATTGTTTAATATTTTTATTTCTCAGTTCAATCGAACATGTACACGCTCGTCTGTACAGGTCGCTCCAAAGCGACGAGTGTATGTACTAATACAGATACTGGAAAAATATGTAATTGTGGTAATAATGACTCCTATCCGGCTCGAAGGACCATGGAAAAATATGTAATTGTGGTAATAATGACTCCTTTCTGTTGCTTTTACTTTCCTTTATTGAAGAAATAGAAGAGGGACTGCCGGCTGGTGTGTGGTGATTGACACATCACCTATCGAATATTTAACTGATACTGATATTAATGAATGAACGCAGTGCACCGTCGGTAGCCCTCTGTTTATACATTTATAATATATCTGGTGGGGAGCGATCATAACAATGTGAAGATTGTCCATATACAATACAGTGACACAATTAATACAAGCATTTTTATACAATGCGAACTAGCAGAATAAACTGGTGGTTGGCATGTAATGCTTTGAACACGGAGTGGTCACGGTTCAAATTCTGCTGGCCAGACCTTGGATTTGTGACTCCAGGTCGATCGTTTCCTTTCAGAGTTTGCCATTTTAACTGATTTTAATTGAAAGGATTCCAACAAATTGGAAACCTTACCCATTTTCTCGAAAAATCTCGAGTTTTCAGCAATCTCGAATTTCACTGAATTTTATAAAATGCTGTAAATTTACAAATTTGACCATAGATATCTCTGAGAATTTTAAAATTTGAGATTTTTTGTTGAATTGTTTAAAAATGTCAATTAACCCTTTGCCCGCGTCACCAAATTTAGCAAACATGCCCTGTACGCGGCTGCTTTTTTGCGGATTTTGTTATCACGTTTTCGACTATAAATATAGGTTGTAATATTTTATAAATTATTTTAGCCTATATTGAATTTTTTTTGGCTACTGCCATCTATTGAATTTGGTAAAGTATACATTAAGTAATATTTTCAACCAAGTTATAAAATTTGAACACAATAGACGGCTCTTATACAGGTTGGAACTTCCAAGACATGTGCGTGTCTCACGCGCTGAGGGCATGTTCGCTAGGACATGTATAGTAGTCGTACGCGGTGGAAAGGTTAATAGATCATAGATGTGGCTGTTAATTGATATATAAATATTTACTTTGTATTATACTAATAATGCTTTGTATCAAATGTACAATGTTTCTGGCTAGGAAGGTGCAATGGGGCTACCTTTTAGGCTTTCCTGGTATAAATAAAAAATAAACAAACAAATATATCTATGGTGTTCCAGCAGCACCGGTCAGGAATTGAACCCATTTGACCCACTCAGTTTGAGAGCATTATATGCAAATCGCTAATCTTTCCTGCTGTTTTTATTGAGGATTAACAGTTAATATGATATGTGTTTACTGAATTTCGGTGAATTGTTTAAAATGCTGCAAATTTACAAATTTGACCATAGATGTCTCTGTGGATATTATTTGATATGTATTTATGTGTTTTGTATAATACTAATAATATGTGTATCAAATTTACAATCGTTACTGGCCAATAAGGCGTATTGGGGTTACCTGTTAGGTCTTCCTGGTATAAATTAAAGATAACATCATCCAAAGAGACATGTCTGGATAAATTTTTGCAGTATATTTAGTATAGAAATCGGTGAATCTAAAAACGCTGAATAACTTAAGGTTTCCAAGAGAGATTGGAAAGGAAATTCCAATTTACAGGAGCCGTTTCAACGGAAATCAGAACAATTGGCAAACTCTGATAAGAATCGATCGAGCTGGAGTCACAAACCAAGGTCTGACCAGCAGCGAGACTCTAGTGGGACTCGAACCCGTGACCACTCTGCTCGAAACATTATATGCTAACCACTAGTTCACGCTGCTGGTTATGTATACCTATAGTATAGGTTGAACCAACAGCTTTTCAACTTCTTTACAGTTCATTGAGGTAAATTTGAATAGAGTAGCATGTACATACATATGTACACTATTTATGATTGCTATGAATCAAACTTTCACATACAATTCATCTTTTTAATATTTAGTCATTAAATACGTGTGTTGTTGAAGGAAAACTTTCAGCACAAGCGTTGTATCGATTTTTGTGGCTTAAAAGCGTCCCTAGCATTAAAGCCTCGTTTTGTACGTTATAGAACTATGTTGAATGGTAAGAAAAGCATTCAAAATCTTACCGCGACATTCAGCTTGACTTTCAAAGCCAGAAACTATGTTCTTCGGTGGCAATGGCAGACCGTGAAAACCCCAAAACCTATGTCAAGCTTAACTTAATGTTAAAAGCGTTTACCGGGGGGTAATCGCTGTAAGTGTACAAATAAATTCTAATAATGGCTTACACCAATTTTCGCATTCTCGTGTTTGTGTGAGTGTGTGTGTGTTTCTTTTCACGTTTCCAGACGTTTGAAATGTTTTCGGAAAAGTTAAATTTGATAATATTTTCACGAAAATGCACAAACGAGCGGAAAATGCAATATCGCGCATCGCACGACGATTCTCGTATAAATCAATCTTGGAAACACAAGTTTTCCGCTAACTCTACACATTTTAAATTGAAACCGTTCTCTAATATGAAATATAAAGTCGATCTGCAATATGTACATACATAGTATACTATAATATAATATAATATTACAAAAAGCAGAAACGGACAGCTTATTAAGTTTTGTACTACAGAATATAAAATATGTGAAAAATGTTTTGATTAAAAATTTCGTTTAAATTCATAATTTTGTTCTTATGCTTTTAAAACCTTTTTTAAAAATGGAAGTAAATCGGAAAATATTTTTACATTTACGTTTATACATACATGCATACGTTACAAAACGTGACGATACATACTATGCTTTCGAGCATTAAGATAAAGCTTATTGAAATCGAGTGGTCACGGTTCGATTCCCACTAGTAGCTGTTGGCCAGATCTTGATTTGTGACTCCAAATCGATCGTTTCCTTTCAGAGTTTACCAATTTTTCTGATTTTCATTGAACCGGTTCCTGTAAACTGGCATTTCCTTTTCAATTTCTATTTCAAATCTCAAGTTATCTAGCGTCTTGAGGTTTGCCAAATTTCTATAATAAAATGCTGCAAAATATTCACTGTGGAAGATGTTTGTATGAATTTGCATTGTATATAAATACTTGTATTAATTCTATGTACATATACCAGGAAGGCCTAACATGTAAACCCCAATGCGCATTCCTGACCAATTAAAAAAATCAATACACAATTTTTTGAATAATTTTAACATAACAACATAGAGACATCTATGGATAAATTTTTCAAGGTCAAATTTTGAGATTCTGAATAACTTACGAAACATTTATGGACAAATTTGCGGCATTTTTATACGAATTGCCAATTTGTTGGAACCGTTTCAATGAAAATCAGATAAATTGGCAAACAGATAAATCATAAACCAAGGTCTGGCCAGCATCCACCGGTGGGACTTGAGCCCGTGACCGCCACGTTCGAAAGCATATACGCAAACCACCAGTCCACGTTTCTGCTGAATTTAACCACAAATCACGCGAAACATTAATAACTTCAAAATTTCCCGTCCATTTCAGTACGATAATGGACGTTTTTAGTGCACTATACGTTAAGCGAGACGACGCAGCATAATTATTTCGGTAGTCGAGTCTCCGGTGGTGGGGAGGGGGAGGGGGGGGGATGAAGGAAGTCACCTTCTCCGGGGGTAATTGCACCTAATGTTGTTAATCTAGCGAGAGGGCGAACTCTCGTGCAACTCTGAGGGGGAGGAGTGGGTGGTATTTATGGGGTGAGTTGCACTTAACACGAGGATCTCCTCAGGAGATGGGGAGTGGAAAGGGGGTGGTGGGAGAAGGAGCAGAGCCGAAGCGAACCGGTCAAAGTGGTCTCTGACGGGACGAGCGGTATTATTTCACCGTTAATAGCTCAGTCGACCTCTCCCGGCACATCCTCCGAACATTTTCTGGAGGCTCACTTTAATTTCCCACTAGCGTGGAAATCGACGCTGTTTAGATAATGGCCGTACACTTGTTTCCGTTAACGGCGCGTCCGATCGTCCGATGCGCGGAAAATTCCTCGCCAGTACGTATGTATACGGCAGGCTTGGAAAATTTTGCTTTTCCGCCGCGTACCCATAGGAAAAGTTACGTCTGGTTTGCTTTTTTTATTGTTAATATTATTATTTATTATATATTTATTGTTTTTATTGGAGCTCTACTAACGTCACTTCGACGCCATATCATCATAAACCAACTGGTAACGTGCTTACCGACGAACACATTCCCTTGACTACACAATGGCGCTTGTTGTTATTAAGAGGTTTTTCCCGTTTTTTTTTCACAGTAAGCTTCCCGGACATGCATAAAACAAATCAGGAAAGTTCCATCGTAATCGGTCGAGTGGTTTAGGAGCCTATACGAGACAGACAGACAGACAGACAAACAGAATAGAATCCCAGAAACTGTGTGACCGTTCAAGGATTATCTGTTAACGGATTAACTAAGTGCATACCGTGCGACCGGGATTATATCTAGACTCTTACTCTAATTTTATATTCAAATATTCTTCAAATATCAATATTTGTGTGTATAATACACAATGTTTTAGTTAAATTTCTAGATATTATAATTTATTTTTAAGTTAATTAATCTAATTTTATATTCAAATATTCTTCAAATATCAATATTTGTGTGTATATATACACAATGTTTTAGTTAAATTAAAATTTTTTATTTTTCAATAAATAGTTTATTAAAAATAATAATTTTGGAGATTATTGATATGAGGGTTTATATACTTATTTTATTGAAAGTTTTTAAATTATAAAAATATGTTCGATATACAAAATCGATGTTTTAAAATTAAACTATAAAAACTAAGTGCATATAGGCTAAACAATGACCGTTATTAATCCCTTCGCAGAACTAACCCATACCGTGGGAAGACATATCCGAATACGTGACTATACAATAGGTAAACAGATTAGACGTCCTGAGAGATCTACCCTTTATAAGGCGGTACGTAGGCGATATCATGTCATTCTGGACTGAGCACTGCCAGTGCGTGTATCTCCTTAATCATCAATAAATGCTGTGAAACGACTGTTGGCCTTTTACTTGGATCCTCCACCCACTCCTACGCAACAATATATATAAAAACGGATGTGATGTGTGCACATATGTATGTGAGTTTGTGCCGGACCATAGACACACAGCCAATCAGATTCAAGTGGTTGAAGAGACGTGGGGAAGCGTGGTAGTGGGGAAGTGGGCGGGTGTGGAGCGTCATGTGACGTCAGGCTGAGCGACGACAGGCATGTGCGACGTCAGGCCGAGCGAAGGGTGACATACACACACATCACCCACCCACACACACACACACACATACACACGCGCACGCACACACACAATGGTAGATTTTACATTTTGTTTTCATATTAAACAATATAAATATTAAATTAAATATATTTAAAAAAAATACGATCACTTGCTGATCAAACACAGCACTTTTATAACCTATTAGTGAAGTAAAAATATATATGATGGATAATGACAACCTATATAATGCAAATTTTACAGAATATAGTGTGAAAAAGTTATAGTAATAGGCTTTTAAGCAAATTAAAGTCGGATATTCAAATATATACAGGCTAGTGGCGAATGGCTAGCTGTCATCGTCTCCAATATTTTTGGATTCTTCAACGTGTTTATTACGATTATAGTTCACGATCGAAATAGCTGAAGCAATTTAAATCTCTATTAGTGGCCCAAGCCTCGCAAAATGGCAAAAGTTTTAAAACAATCGGAATATTGTCTGACCTACATATTAGCGAAGTAAACCTAATATAAACCTTGTATAATAAAAAAATAAATACTTTTAAATTGGCAAATCCATTAAAAATATATATTAAATAGACAATATTAACACTTTCATTATTATGATTGGAAAATCATTATCACACTACTATCTTTCCCAAAAGAAATGATTTATAAATATATTTTTAATTTAATTAAAATTATTGAGTCAGATTTCAAGTTGAGACTAACAAAAATACGAACACACTATAAGTAGTCGTTCAATAGTGTATTTGATATTTGATTTTTAATTATTCATTCAAGGGGACCCCCCTTGTCCTGGACTCTGTGCAAGTGTACCTGTTGCATTTGCCTAGCTGCGACACTGCCTACGTTGATATTTTACGAATTGGTCTTTTTAGATAAGTGCATATTATACATACATACATAGGTTCGATCAATATGTATTCAATCGGAAAGAGGCTGCATCGGAGATGTGCAGCGAGGTCGTATGCAGCCGGCGTCAAAAGTAGTATATGTATTATATTTGCAGCGAAAGGACATCCGGTAGACGTCGGGTTCGGGAAATCGACCGAAAAGGTGGTTGTCGAGTGTTGTAAGGGTGGTTGGGGTTGGGGCCGGGGGAGGGGTTGACGTGCATTAAAATTCATTGCACGTAACTGCAGCGCTAGAAAGCGTCCGGGGGCGTAGCGCTAGGACTGCGCCCCCTCCCACCCCCTTTTTGTGACACGTCTCGTCCCGGTTTTGAATTGGCGGGAGGCAATTTTGGATTCCCGTATGCGGTCGACGACATTGCAACCGTATTCAAAATAATCGGTCGTTTGATCTGATATACGAGTGGACTAGTATTTTAGTGAAATATTTCACTATTAAAGTAAATTATATATTACACTAGTGTTGAGCACGTTGATTTCAACGGGTAGATTCGGAAAGGAATTGAAATTAAGTTATACATATGTATATTATATATAAATATAGTATAAGGTGATTTATAGGCGCGCGCGCGCGTATTAATAGTGAAATGTCGATTAAACGCTCGCCGTTCGCTCGCGTTGAAATGAATGTGTGTGTGTCTTCGTGGATGTGTGAATGTGTGTACGCTTTTATACGCTTTTATTACATTTGTTTATTTATTTATTTTGTTAGGAAAATTTGCAGTTTTATTAATTACGAAATTGATTACAAAACATAATTTTTAAAAATTTCCGCATATATGTATGTACGTAGGTGGGAGAAAATGAAAAGTTTGAACATTAAAAATAAAAAATAACAATAAAATAGTACCAGTGATAGTGGTAAGATAATAATAATAATAAAAAAATTATATTATTATTTTTATTATTTTATCATTTTATTATTTTTATTATTTTATAGTTTTTTTATTTTTTAATTATCTTACTTAATTTTAATCTAATTATTATTATTAGTTTATTGTTGTTATAACTATAATCTAGGTTATTATTTATATTGTTATCTCACCACTATCATTTGTTCTATTTTATTGTTATTTTTACATACCTCCTTTACGTTTCACATGGCTTTCGTGTCAGTGGTCATTTTTATCTCTTATCCGATCGTTTTCATACTTTGCCATATTGCTCATTTTGGTCATCAATATACGTAAATGTATCGTCTGCCATTACGTTGGAGATAAAATATCGTATACAATGCGTAACATATATCCAGAATCTCGGATACGGTGACGTTTATGACGGTACGTAAGGCTACCATAATCTATCTTCAACCTTTTCGCCTTGATATGCTATTTCAGATTTTAATTATTTAAACGCCTATAATTCACTCTATATTTTATAAAATTTGCACTATAGGTTCTCGTTATCTTTAATATTTAAATATTTATAGTTTTAACTCTCATATGTATATATAAATTTCAAATTTGGTGTCTAGCTTCATGTAATGTAATACACGATATATATTGATTTTTGGCCAAATATGTCAAATCTGACATTTCACTGTATATCTCCTCAGTCGGTTTTATCTGCGAGATAAGTATTCAATAAGAAGTTATGTTGTATCTAATTGTTAATATGATTTACAATAAGCTTACATACATTTAGTTTTTTACAATAAGCTTACATACATACATCACATACAATTATTTTTAGTTATCAGCTGATTTAATTTTTTACTTTTAATGTTTTAATTTTTCTTTTTCTCTCACCTATGTATGTACATATGTGCGAAAAAAAATTTAATTATTTTTTGTTACCAATTTTGAAATCAATAAAACTAAATATTTCTAACAAAATACATATCATATTTGCAATGATTGTTGTCTTTTAAGAGGGCTGGACCCCAGCGCCTTGTCCATACAAACGTATTAGACTTCTCCCTTCCTCAATTATGGCACTTGAGAAATTATTGTTTAATATGCTATTTATATCCACCATAGGCCCTCTTAAGATAATCAGATGAATTGGAATCTTATAGTATACGATCGACTTAGAGTCACAAATATCAAAGTCTGTCTAACAGCACTACAGAAATACTTCCGAATAAATTATTTTCAATGGTGATCAACCCAAGGCTTGAACCCTAGAACCTTTCAGTGGTTAGTATTAATGCAACCGCCGAGCCATACTACTGGTTGTATAATTTTTAGAAGATAGGCTTTCAAAAATATGAAAGGTGTCTTTTTAGAACTCATATTTTGTAATTTAATGTGCTTAATCGAGGTTTCCAGTTCGCTCATCGTCCAAAGTTTCTCCGCGCCTTCTGTCCTTCGTCTAAAGTTTTCAGCACACTTCTTCTTCTTTGCCTTTTTTATTTTTAATGAAAACAGTCATCCGAGTAGAAGTTGCAAGAACCGAAACTTGTCATCCGAGTTTCCCCAAATTTACATACAAAGGATGATGTAAAAAATAATCTTAAACGACATTAAATAGTGACGAAAAATAATTCGACAAAACATTTGTTGTTTGAAATTGTTCCATATCTATTTTTATGTGATTAAATTTATTTTGAAACCATATTGTCTTGTATGCAAGCCAGCATACATTTAACAGTACATATGTATATACATATATATGTATATAACTCAAATATTGACTACGTCTACTTTTAAACGGATTTATTAAACATTTTTTTAGAAATTGTGTTTAAACGTACGTTTTAAGTTGAAAGTAAAATAATAATAAAAAAAATAATTAATATTAAAAAAAAATATGTTTCCGCCCGGGATCGAACCGGGGGCCTTCCGCGTGTTAGGCGGATGTGATAACCACTACACCACGGAAACCGATGAATGTACTGACAAGAAAACTGACCACATATGCAATTGACGTAAGAATGGTCTGAAGATTTTGAATCCGATTATGTGCTTTTAGGGATTTAGCATAGCAACTATCAAACGATACATATGTGTAACTAGTGATTAGCATATTATGCTTTCTAGCAGACTGGTCACGGTTCGATTCTCACTAGTAGCTGCTAGCCAGACTTTGGTTAGTGCTACTCAAACGCTGGTCCGCGACCCAGTTTCACAATTCGGCTGATATTATTCCCGAAGGAGGAGAGGAGCTAATGATTAATGAGCTTTGCGTGATCTAATCAGTTGTCATTTAAAAAATTTATCAGAACGATTCGATTTCTATTTCCACCAGTTTGACGATCCAACAAAATGGAAGACGAACAGTGAACACGAATCTGGTACAGTGAACATGAATCCGATGAACACGAATCTGGTAATAAAAAATGTTGATTGGCTCGAGATTCAGAAATGTGTGTTTTTTAAATCGCGCGATTTTTCTATATCTTGGTGTTCGGTCGATGTCTCAAAATCTTTCAGTTTTCTGTTCAAAATTAATATTGTAATCTATAGTCGGGTATTTTATCTTTCATTTGTAGTACTTTTCAGTTTTCAAATCTCTCTAAGTGGTCGTCCAGTTCAAATCAAAAGTCAAAAGTACGTATTTTCACTTGGGATTTTTTCCCACTATTAATACTATTTTATATTGAGTATTTTCTATTGAAACATGTTAATTGGGATAGTGTTCTGGCTACACTATTTTTTGATTTCGTTTAAAAGGGTTAATTGGAATTGTGCTGAATTTTAAATCGGTAAAATTTTGGGCTAAAAAGCTCGTACTAGTATTTACACGAATCTGAATTGAATTAATAGGGATAATATATTAAATTGTCTTTATATTAAATAAAATTCAACTTAGAAAAATCATATTTCGACTATTCTTGTTGATTAATAACCAAAATTCGTTTATTTTATCGAGGTAAACCAGTTATCAATATATCTTATAAGAGAGAAAGGTAAATCTAGATTCCAGATGTATTCGAAATTTAGTGTTGGAAAAACATCCCATGGACCGCAAGACGCACGAACATCTTTATTCTCCCAACATGTAGGAAAAGGGTTGTTACCTACATGTTGTGGAAACAACCCTTTATTATTAGTATTCATCAACCACTGAGATGTGTTGCTGGTTAATATACCGATTGTCAAAAAAAAAAAAAAACATCGATTAAAAATACTTAATATGAAATAGGCAAGATTAAAACTCACCTTGATTATTACAATACGTATAAAAACTTGCTCACAACTTCATATTCAAAGCAGCAGCAATAAAAATTCGAAAACTTTTCCCGAAGTGAAAACTTTGCTTCAGAATTTTACATTTATTTATACATACATTCCGCGAGTTTCAATACCGGAAAAAATTTACTGCATTATGACATTTTCCAGTGCAAAAACATGTACTTGCGTATTATACGGCTTATTTTTTACAGCATCACATTAGTATACTACATACAGACGATATTTTAATGAACATAATTCCACTTGATCGTATACATACATACGTAATAAACACACGAACCGCGAGCGAAATTTAAGCACATTCTTTCTTTTTAATTAAGTCCGAGCGAAATTTCATTTACTTCACATGTGCAGGTACAATGTACATATATACGTTTAATTTAGGGTTTTGTTGCCTAGTTTCACGTGTATTGATCTCTTCTCCATTTCCAATTGGACGAGTGCACTTCGACAATTCGTCCCTAGACATCCAAATCTCGCAAACACTTTACGACGAGATATAAACTCCAATTCCTAAGGTGACCATCCACGTAGAAACTTATCGTAGCGACTTGTCTGTCAAATTGTTCACAGTGTAACATAATCGGCTTAGTTTGACATTTTGACAATTATCAAAAGATTCCCAGAGATTTGCCACTTGTAGGGATTCATTTATGATAAATATCGCAGCCTAGGGATTCCGAAAAACCACCGGAAAAATACGGTTTTTGTTTTTTTTACAAATCAAAATCTGGTTTTCACCGGCTTCAGATAGTCGAGGTTTTTTATATGTAAGTTCAAAATTTTTATATTTCAAAAAAATATATAAATATTATATAATATAATTGCTTATAAAAACCGTCATGAAAAGTAGGTATAATATAAATTTGTGAACTTATTGACATAACCAGTTGAAAAAAAACGACTGCGTAAATCAGTTACTCCATAAAAAATCTGGAAAACCAAAGGTATTTAAAAAAATTAAAGGGCCACGGGCCGGATTAGAGGTAAATCCGACGTCGAATTAAATGAATTTGGGGACCATGTGATTAAGAGCTCTGGTATATATTGTATTTTTCGTCGTAAGAAAGTTTTACTTCTTTTTTAAATCGCCCCTCGAATGAACCTTTGCCGTGGCCATTTTCAAGTTATTGAAACTACTTTCAATAATATTTTATTGGTTTATGACCCGGTCCTCCTTACAAAATCTCAAACCCTGTGCTGTCCCTTTTTTGTTGTTCAAAGAAACATACGCCGATTCCATAAGGAAGTCTGAATATGCTCATTTTTTCGTTCCTTCATAGAAAGTTGAAATTCATAATTGGTAGCTTTGAGAAAAAAAACCTTAAAAAGCTGGTTAATCTAGCCAAAAACCGGTTTTCGTTTTTTTTTTTTTTAATGGACAAAAATCCGGTTTTTCGGTTTTGGTTTTAGCTGGCTTGAAGCCCTAGTGTAATAAAATCGGCTTTATTTGCTGCCGTCTTTTAAAGACTAGAAATTTCGCAGTTGGCAAAAGATTCTCAGAGATTTGCCTCTGTAGGATTATGTACGACAAATGTCGCAGCCCAACGAAATAATTATCCACCGACAAATCTCTGTGAATGCTCACCTTTAGATACCTCAACTAATCAGGCCGCTCTCTTTCTTCTCCAATGGTCTGGTTCCGTTTTCGCAAAAGACCTTTCGGCCGAGGCGTCATCAGTCACGGTCTCGCCAATTAGATGGGAAGAAAGGGGAGGAAAGGGGAGGGGGGTGGAAAATGCAGTCTCCCTTTTTCCATTTAATATTGATTGAGATGCTCCAATTAGGGCGACCGTGCCCTAAACTGTTTTCGCCTGGAAGACGGCCAACTTTTCGGTGATTTACATTCAAGTCGGTGCCGACAAACTTCCGTTCGCTCATGTACACCCTATTGCAGCCAACTAAATATTATATTATATACATACATATATATATATATATATATATATATATATATATATATATATATATATATATATATATATATATATATATATATATATATATATATATATATATATATATATATATACATATGTATGTACATATGGGTTGAAATACATAGAAATGATTTCACTCGTTTTGTAAAAAAAATTCTACAGTACATTTATCAATAAGGCAATACTAATGGCCACGATATGATTTTCGTCGTCTTATGAGTTGTTCAACTTATAGAGATGATTTATCGCTCGTAGAATATCCACATACTATACCACATACATCACGTTACTGTAAACCCCAATTCAACTAAAACTGTACATATACATAGTTACATCACTCCCCTTCCCCGCTATATATTTATTTATACTTGGGAAAGGCTGCATAGCCAATGCACCCAATTTTATATTTTCCCTGTTTGACTAGCAGTACTACAGATAATATTCGGAAAAAAATCTTTTCAATCACGGTCCACCCTTGGGATCGACACATATATGGCTATTTTTACATACCTCCTTTTAGCTTCACTTACGATGGCAATTCAGGAAAAAATTTGCCTCATATCCGATCGTTTTCATACTTTGCCATATTGCTCAGTTTGGTCATCAATATAAATAAATGTATACTCCGCCAATTACAATGGAGAAAAAATATCGTTTTAGACGCGTTTGAAATTTGAATTTCTGAAAAGTGCCTGTCGTTTATCCAGTTTTTAGTTTTAAACATAGATGGCGGTAGTAAAATAAAATTATTGGTATTTTTATTCAAAATAATAATTACTTTATCTATACGTACGTACATAGTAACAATAGATGAAGTTTTGTGATCATGCTAAAATTCGAACTCAAGATTTTGACTGATTATTTTTGACTGATTATTTTGGCGCATTAGGAATTCCTGTAATGCTAAAATGGTCCAAATTTTAATAATATAGAGACATCTATGGTTCAATGAACACATTTTTTAGAAATACAAAGTATGTAGGTCTGTAGGTATTTTTATAAGAGTCAACAAAATCGAGATACTAGAAATTTGCGATAAACTGAGGGATAGGCTACCTACCTATTTTTGGATCCATCACAACATTTAAGCTAGATAACTTGGAAAATTGTAATAGAAGACGGTCGATCTGTGTTCTTTAAATAACCACAAGATCTCGCCAGGAGCGTATTTGGGAATTATACCCACGACCTCTTCTACTGGTAAGCAATGACTCTTCAATATCCTCAATGACCCTCCACCCCAATTTTCACTCTCATATTCTTTATGGGTGAAAATCGTGGTACGCATTTGGTAACCACTGCTCCGCCGTGTATTATCATCCAAAAACTCATATGTTTCTTTGAAAGAGAACATCAACACGAGAAATTTGAATGAAATTTAAAATTCAAAACTGCCAGGTCAAGTTTCGTCAGTGGCTTTGGAGCAACTTGATAAACAAACACACACACATAGGAAAAGTTTTCTCGGTGAAAATGCAATTTTCCGCGACTCGGTTTTCGTGCGCGGAACTCAAACAGAAAGAATCCGGTGAGAGGGTGCACCGGGGATGAGCGGGTTGGTGGTTCGGGGGGGCTTCGAGGGGGCTCAGCGCCCGCTGCAGGGGCTAAGCCCCTTAATAGGGGCGTAGCGGAGACTCCCAGTTAAACGGTAGACGCCCACGCCCCCAGACTTCCTGACCCTTTGTATAATTCAACCGACTATTGCCAACACAAACACACACACATGCCATCTAAATATACTTTACTCATGTACTTATATACCTATAGATACTAGTGCTGTTTGGTTTTGGTTAAATTAGGCCCGCGAGAGAAGTTGTAGACAATTAATTGGGTACTAGTGCTTATCTTGAATTTGTCGAGGAATTTGAATCCGTCTCGTCCAAAATCAATTTTGCGAAATGTAGTGGGCACAGCAGTGCACGGAAAAGACTACTTCTATTCATGCTATACAGCAGTGCACGTTCAGACAAGTTTGGCCGGGTGCAAGGCAAAATCGCCTTACATATACATTACAGAGCGCGACGATACGGCGCAATATTGCATCAATATTGTCACAATATGACGTTTCCGAAAATATTCATATGCGCATGCGCACTGTTGTTAGTTCGCGTGCACTCGCTATCGTGACGTCAATTACAATTGCTTGATACGCTTCGGTGACATGTACTGCTGTATGATATGAATAGATTTTGTCGGTTGCTGCGCTGCTACGAACATATGAATGTGTCCGTATATGTAGAATGGGAACAATTTAAATGCGCATTTATCGTCAGCATTTTATATTTTTTTTTATGAATTAAAAAGTATATTATATCATTTAAAAATATAAATGTACAATTTAAAAATATTTTCTAATATATTAAAGAAAAAAATATGATTAGGTTATGAAAAAAAAGAACACATAAATTGATGTGTTTTTTTTAATACAATATTTAAAATATACAGATATAAAATTAAAAACCTTTAATAAATAAAAAAAACTTAGTCATTTTAAAAACTATAAATCCATTGTTTCAATTAGGTTAGCATACCGCACTAATATCAAATATGGGCATTTGACAAGTTAGTTTTACAACAGAAAAATATAAGGCAACCTAAAATGAATGAAATGCGCATTAACGCATCCTATGTGCGCATCTCGCATATATTTACAGCCTCTTTAACAGTATATCGACCAAGCACCATATTTTTCACTTATCATTTCATGTTTTTTATTGGCACTTTTCAATTGTTAAAAGATTGAAACATTTTTTTCATACTTAAAATCTTTTCAAAGTAAGATAACGCAATGTAAAATTTTTTAATTAACATAAATATATTTATTTAATGCGCAATTCATTTTATTCTAATGCGCAAATGATTCTTTCTTGGGAGCAAAGTTATTTTTCTATATGCAGAGCTAAATCTACCCATGCATAATTGACCAAATGATACATTTCGTACTGCTGTTGATGTGCAGCTTTAAAATGTACTCGGTTTCGTATGTATGTATGTATAGACTATGTATTTTTATTTTTATTTATATTATACCAGGAAAGGCCTGACAGGTAAACCCCAATGCACCTAATTACATACACATGTAAATCAAAACAATACCTGACATCTATCATCAGATATTACAAACATCGTATAAATACGTTCAATAACATTTTTCATGTAACAATGCGAATTTTTATATTCAATAAACAACCACAGAGACATATATGGTGAGAAATCAGGCGAAACCTGAGATATATGTAACAATAACTTAAGGTTTGCAACGGAAAATTGGGAAGGAAAAGACACTTTAACAGGAACCGTTTCAATGAAAATCAGAAAAATTGGCAAATTCTGGTAAGAAACGATCGACCTCGACAAACCAAGGTCTGGCCAACAACGACTCTAGTGGGAATCGAACCCGTGACATAATGCACGAAAGAATTCAACCATTATTATTAGTATATTTCACTTCGCGCATTGGTCTGACAACATATGTATGTATGTAAATTATATCCTACATTCTTCCGATAGTTTTGTAACTTTGCCATTTTGCGCGGTTTTGTCAACAATATATATTCAATTCCGTCAGTACGATGGTGAGAAATAATCTTAATAGATACGTTTAAAAAATACAACAATTTTGACTATATAGACGTCTAATGGTAAGTAGACTTTTATAGTTTTCTTTCCGCTACCCTCTAGTTTTGTCAAATTTTAATTGTTTAAACGGCTATAACTTTTTCTTTTTCACTCATTATTATTATCATAGGTTCTCATTATGTCTTATATATATTTTTACTTCACTCATAGTGTTATTTTAAGTTTTTTGCTCTTCATAACGTGCGAGCATATTCCCAATAGGTCTTGGGTTTTCTATATTTTCCTCGTTCTATTCTGTGCAATACGAGCGAGATTCCATTGCTCGATTCCACTATTATCCCTGACCAACATCAATTCGTTTGTCACCAGATCGTTTCAACGATTGGCTCTCGAAAGAATTTCATAATTTTCATGTTTGTGGCAAAGCATTCCGCTCGCGCAGTTTCCCCGAGGAAAAATAGAAAAATATAATGGGCACGGAAGCATTCAAGCCGAAGTGGATGCATTTTCCTCCCATTGGCTTGAATGGGAAAGCGTGAGATTTCCCATCCTTTATTGCTTTTCCTCTACGAGGAGAAATGGGATGAATTGATTGGTACAGACGTGAGAAATATTAAAAGGTGAAAACATTCCTTTTTCGCGGTGTTTTTTTCCCCAGCGCTGTTGCGGTTGGATGAAAATCTTCGTAGACGCGAACAGCTCTTACGGAAATTGGTTTCCAACGTCATATTAGTTTTTTCCCAAGCGTATATGCTTGCTTATTTTTTTTTTCATTCAATACATGCGAATTACTGTATTGTGTAGACTTCTTATTTTCTTAAAAAAAAAGTGATGCAGTCTCTGGGCGATGCTTCGAATTTCACTTTATAAAATTTTGAGTGCTTAAAAAATCTGACGACTACATACATGCTAGCTCAATAGCTCACTGAGGTAAATAAAAAAAGCCAGACTTTTCTCATCCCCCATTCAACTTCAAAAGATAAAATAAAAATAGAACACAATAGAAATTTCTTGAAAAAATTTACGATTGAAGTACATAATTCAAGAACTTTTGTAGTACGAATGAGAGAAAAAAAACTGAATTTTATGCTTCAAATACATTTTTAAAACCACTTAAATAATTTTATAGAATATAGAAAAAAAGCCCAAACCGTGTGTGAACCGAAAGGCTTTAGCTCAGTGAGTCATTGTTGCGATGCCTATCGTTTGTTTCGCAAAGTTTGACAACTTATGAAGTTTCGGTGTAAAATCGATATTTGTATATACATAGATGTAAATTCAACATTTGTGATTAGTGAATGTTAATGATAGCAACTCAGAGATCTTAGGTTCAAGTCCTAGTTAGACTTCCAAAAAAATCATTTGTACGTATAATTTAAATTATTTTTATAGTGGTGCTGGTCAGATTAGGATATTGATGAATCAAAGACGAACATTTCCTACCAGAATTTGCCGATTTGTTTGATTTAATTGTTGAAATGGTTCCTACCTATCCTCTTTTGTTAACACTATCAGAGTGAATATATGTAAATGTGTATTTTCATCTCCCCAAAAAGCTATTAAATGTATAAATTATTATGCTAATTTTATTTTTGAATGGTATAATAAAAAATATTATTTTGTCGTACTAAATTATTTAAACAAAAACAAAATGTTAAATTTATCCATGTAATTATTTTATCAATTATTTTTTTTGACAATTTTAGAGACATCTATATATTAAATATAAAAGCTTTTAATTTTATTTTATTCCAAAAATAATGGATATAATAGTTTTGCAGATTTATTGACTACCTTTTCAGTCCTCGATGATACTCCCGCTAACTACTAAATTTATTAACTAACCATAGATTCGTGCGGGATTTAGTTTTCTAACCTACGTAGAATAATGCATATATGAATGATTAAGTTGGCATACGATTAAGGTGGCTAGAAGAATGGACGAAAGGCGAACAAAAGAAGTGCTAGAATGGTACCCGAGATAATGCAAAAATGATACAATAAAAAATATTATTTTGTCGTACTAAATTATTTAAACAAAAACAAAATGTTAAATTTATCCATGTAATTATTTTATTAATTATTTTTTTTTGACAATTTTAGAGACATCTATATAATAAATGTAAAAGCTTTTAATTTTATTGTATTCCAAAAATAATGGATAAAAAAGTTTTACAAAAAAATCTATAGATGTCTCTATAGTTAAAATTTAAATTTAAATTTTGCGCAATCATTTAAATTAAATCGTCGTATTATGATTACTTCAATCTTAAATAATAAATACCTACTAAAATCATATTATTATGTAAGATATTTTTTTCTATTAATTTAATAGCTTAAATTGACGAATAAATTTCATCAATTTTGTAGGTAGTATATATGTATATCGGTTTAAGTTATAAGCAATATCATTATTGTTGTCGAAACCTTTTTCAAAACTATAAAAATAAAAAAATTTAACCACAATCTTTTATATATAGCGTGCGGTTTTTTTTGTGATTATGTTCATTATGATTAAATTGGTTGTCTAGCAATGCGAAATCCCACGTTAAAATTGCGCAATATCCTAACGTGAGTCACAAGGGAAAGTAGCATTCACTCAAAAGCTGACTGATTTGTCTCATCTCTTAGTAGTGTGTACTATCTGGAAGTGAATATATTTTAAATCGTCGTTTTAGCGTTGAAAATATTATTACTTGCTATTGCAACAGCCAGTGATGCAATCAGTAATGAGGAAAATAAACTCATTGCGTCGGTATTTCGTAATATTGACCCAATATATGCATGCCGTATCATCAGTCACAATGATGTTTTTTTTTTTTTATTATATCGATAGTCAATTTATTTTCAAAACTCCGATGGGTGTATTTAATTCGTTCTGTAGACGACGTTAAAATCGATTCTGCGCAACTACGCATGTTCATTTCGTTATTATATAAGCCACAATTTTCGATCGATAGCTTTTTTATGTACAAAAACACCTTAATTGCTATAGACTGTATGGAGTTTGTTTTATATATATTCATTTCAGTCGTTTATTTCAAGGTTGATTGATTGGTTACGTTTTAAAAGCATGCTGGATGTTTGAATTTTGTTCGGAGAATTGCTAGATGGAATTTTCATACGAATACATTTACAGAAAGAATAGTTGAGAATAGACGAGTTGAGGAAAATAATATCTAATTTCGCAAATATACGCAAGTTTTTTACTGTTGATTCGCACAATTCTGATTAAATTCCTACCTACATAGCTCATGCTATATATATACATATATGTATGTAAGATATGGATCAAGTTTCAAGAACATAATAAAGCTGTTCTATTATTTAGAATGCTTACATATGTAAATATATGAATGTGGTACGTATATTTTGTAAAATATGTATGTACTAGAGTTGTATACTGTAGAAAGACCTTATTGGCTTTAAAATCGTGTAACCTTCGATGTCTTAAATGTATTGATTTAATAATAAGTAAATAAATATGTACATATAATTTTAATATGACCGGGATCAAAGTGTTAAACACGTGTCACATATAGGGCTACCAACTGCTTTTGAGATAATAATTAATACCCATATGTACATATAATAACTAAAGCCCGGACCCAGAAGGTGCCGTGTATTGTTCAAATGTTGTAAATGCATTGTTAAAGGTTTGCCGAACCTTTTTTACAAAGGATTTACAACAATGGAACAATGAGCGGCCCCTTGGCTATCCTACCTCTAATAATAACAGTAGTTTACAGGTTTTTTTTTCTAGAATCTCCCTAAATACATAAGTTCATTTGAGATACAGTGTGTTTTTACATGTAAAAAAACGTTATAAGAAACACTACAGTCGTTAGTCATCTATCTAGCTCAAAACTATACATCTACACTAATGTGGGATTTAATTTAATAAACTAAAAGAACGCATGTATGGATGATTGGATTGGCACCGAACAGTTCGTTGTGGCGTTCCGTGAAATAAACAATGTTTAAATCGCCCAACGAGTCTCATTTTACTCCACTGCCTATGTCTCCTGATAAGTAGATCCTACATTTTGATCCCGGACGAGTCCCCAAAATGTAGAATCTGGCTGTCAGGAGACATGGGCGGTGCAGGTAAAGATACTCGTTAAACGGTTTCAATTGTTCGTTATTTATTTTCATGTCATCATCATTTACAGACGCTCACCATCCACTGCTGGATGAAGGCCTCTCCATCACGCTTCCAGTCGTCTCTGTTTTGCGCAACTCTCATCCATCTCACCCCACACATTTTCCTAATTTCATCTACCCATCTTCCCCGCAGCCTTCCTTTTACCTTTTTGCATTATCTCGGGTACCATTCTAGTACTTCCATTCTTCTAGCCACTTGGCCCACCCATTGCCAATTAAATCTTTTTCTTTTCATGTATGCCAACTTAATCATTCATACATGCATTATTCTACATAGGTTAGAAAACTAAATCCCACACGAATCTATGGTTAGTTAATAAATTTAGTAGTTAACGGGAGTATCATCGAGGACTCAAAAGGTCGTCAATAAATCTACATGTTTCTTATTCAAGCTTTAAAATCCAAATTGCCAACAGATGATAATAACAACGATTAATGTTTCTAAATTTTGTAGTTATATAATCTCAACGGGTATTTGATAAGGAAAGGAATTGATCCACGACCCCGAGGCTATTGTCGCTAACCTTGTCCCTCAGTCCACCTCCTTCATACTCGTACATGCAAAAAAATACACACATATACCCTTCCATTTTATATATATATATATATATATATATATATATATATATATATATATATATATATATATATATATATATATATACATTTTTCGATCTATCAAACCCGAAAGTCTTTTATTTCTCTTTTCTTCCCTCTCCACCATCGACCTCAACCCATTTTCCAGGCTCTCCTCTCCTCTATGTGCTTTGTGACCGAAGAACTGGAGATTGTATCTCCGGCAGATCGTTTTTAATTTTGATTTCCCTAAGAATGGAGACATTCGTTCGCATATCGGTCCATGAGAATAGATAGACATAATTATTAGAGCTTGACTGAATTTTCATTTCAACCCAGAACGGTCGGCAACCCTTGTCAGAAACCATAGTTACTAGCCGGGAAAAACGGGGTGTGAGTGCTATGATTATTCTAGGCTGCGCGCATGCGTACAGTCTCAGTACCCAGCATCAAAATATCAATACATATTTCAAATTGCATAAATGCAGAGTATTCGAACATTAAACAAAGAAGAAATAAAAATGCCCACCCAGTCCACTGACAGATCTATCTCAATAAATTAATACCTTTTAAAATATCTCAGAGATCCATAATATTGAGTAGCATCTAACATATGCTACTTAATATTGTGAACATATATGCTGATAATAATTTATGTAGATACAAATACGATTCTTAGATGTATTGATATGCTATGTTATCACTTGGATAATAGATTTTTGATAAGGATATTTATGTGTATATAGAAGACTGGATATTTTTTTCATGGTGATGAGAAATAATTTAAACATACATTGCATATGATTATGCACAAAAGCAATATCTGAAATAACAACGAATTAAAAAAAAATGCTTAGTCTGTGCCGTCGCAATCTTCTCAAAACTAATCTGGAGTGCTTTCGATATATGTAGGTTTGATAGTGATCGATAAGAGTGATTCCCACATTTGAATAAATGTAGGAGAAACTTTTCGAAATGATAAGATCGTACAAATTAACATTGGCCTGAAGAAACGCCCTTCCAAACTAGAACCACGAGCACGTGCATGCCGTACGTGCACGTGCACGTGCATGATTCAGCGTGTTTACGCTTTTAATCGTGTATACCCTTGAAGACAAAGAATTTAAGGAACTTTTTATTGATTTTCATGGCACACGGTCCAACGCGTCGTCTCAAAACGACACTTTCGACCTATGTCGTTGAAATTGTGCGGTAGTATTTATCCTTGCTTGACAGTGATCTATACCAAAACGACCTTTTGGACCATTTTTGGTCCAAAGGGTCGTTTTGGTCATCTCAAAACAACGAAAGTGTTGTTTTGAGACGACGCGTTGGATCGTGTGCCATGCATGCGTGCCGTGAACGTCAGATTTTTTTCTATATGTTTAAACTATCTAAAAAAAAACACACACGTGCCACATACACCGCTGTGTGATTTCGCCCGTATGTAGAATTTTATAAGATCATTCAAGAAAATGATTTCATTTTTTCATAAATGTGCAACCATGATTCTTTAAACTTCGTTTTAAATAATTGAAGTATTTAGAAATATGTTTTTGTAAAAAAAAATGTCCTGATTTTGAATTTGAAAAAATGGTCACCTTACTTTAAACCGTCCACAATTCAAAAGTGGCAACACTCGCCAACGTCAATTACACGAATTAGCGTTGCTAACCCAAAATACAATATAAAAAAGCAGCCCTTTCAGTCGGAAGAAGGGTAATTATTTCTAGACGTTTCCGCACACAGCCGGCACTTTCCAACTGTCATACATCTCAAGGTATCGGGCGGGTCACGTTTCGGAGTGCGCGCCAAAGGAAAACAGACCCAATTGCGAGAGCGTGCGAGGGCGAGAATCGCAGAGCGAGCGCGTTGCGTCAAACGCGGCCGTTTGAAGCGAGGGGACGTCGGCTGTGCTCAGTCGGGCTTTAGCGTTCGCAGCGGCAGGTCGTATCCAAGGTGAGTTGTCCCGGGAATTCCCGGTATTCCAGGCTCCAGCCCAGCCGAAATGTGCACTCGCGATGCGCAATGCACCGCCGGGTGCGATGCACACCTCGATCGATCCGTCTGGCCGAGTTGCATAACCTTTGCGAGACAGCTCTAATGTATGTAGAGCCGATAGAGCTGCGCGCGCACGTGCTCTCTGCTTGTACTTGTACTCTCGCGTGTAGTATTCCTGTTTGTGTGAGTCCTCTTGTTTACTTGGTCGATCGGGGCGAGACCGAGGGCCAATACTCGACAGGAGTCCGGCCTGGCTAGACACCTGCTCTCCCGATACCATCTGTGCTCTCTCGATACCATCTGTGCTCTCCCGATACCATCTGTGCTCTCCCGATACCATCTCTACTCTCCCGATACCATCTCTGCTCTCCCGATACCATATCTGCTCGTCCTCAGCAGCTCTATACTCCAGTCTTTGCCGACCGGAAGCTTCCAATCTTCGCCATTCGAGTATTCATTTCGATCTTTCGCTATGGAGCTGTCCTGATGCTCGCCTTCTCGTCGTCAGCAGCTTCAGCGACGACGACGAAGGGCCGCTAATTACATCCGAAAACACAGGTTGGCCAACTCCCGTTTTACTCACACTCACAATTGTTTCCAGGCTGCTGCTTTGTTCCGGCTTTTAGATTTTTAATCTTTCAGGCTTTCGTTCCTTATTATTTAGATCCGGAATCCAGTCGGGGCGGAGCAGCTGCGGCATAATATTACTATATCAAACTACGACATGTACTTTTTTTTTTCACTAGCCTCTTCGCTTTCGATTTTTTTTAATCATATGGCGTATTCAATCCGTAAAGAATATACAACTATTTTTTTTCACCCTTGCCCCAACTGAAATCCGATCCGCTGTAGGAAGACTTGGTTAAAACGTACATGTTATCTCTTTCAACACCTCTCGACCGATAGCATTTCGTATAGGAGCCGTCGTAACCAGCTATATTACTTACAATATTTTCCGTATCCAGTTCCCAAATAGCCACCACAGGTGGATATATGGGAACTGGATATGGAAAATATTGTAAGTAATATTGTCGTCGGCCCCATGGACATGTACGAAATTCTATAAGTCGAAGTGGGGTGAAAAGGACAGCATATGCGTTTTACCCAAGTCTCATATGTGGCGGATGGCATATAGTCATCACTAAGGGAAGGCGGTCAAGTTGCTTTTGCCCAAAAACAATGGTTAACTATTGTCAATTACTATTGTCCTTCATAGGAAGAGAGCAAAAAAAGGTTGACAATGGTGAACCATTTTTTTGAGGCAAAAGCAACTCGACCGCCTTCCCTCAGTTATGACTAAGCTTCGACGCTCAGCGTGCTAAATGTGTTCACTTTTGTCAACATTTTTTTCTCCTACTTTCTCGGACAATGGAGAGGTCTATTGTTATTTTATGGCAGCGAATCGGAATCAGCTTGGGGCGGGTCATGAGCTGTTTTGGCCCATTTCGTAAATAAAATCTGAACGCTCTCTTCCTCCAATATCTACCACTATAGTACTATTTTTTTTTAAATATAAAGCGATTACCCGGTTGGGCCCTTGCGATTTTTTCCGTGCCCCATTTCCATAAAATTTGATCTTCACTTATGTATAATTATTTTTTGCTTTTTGCATAAAATTTTGTATTATCGAGTATATTCATATGCAAAGGTATTGAGAAAGCTGGAGTTAATTTTGCCGAGTCGTTCTTTTTTTTTCGCATCTCCCACTCTAATTTTTTTGGCGTAAAATTCTGCCTTTCGAATTTCAATATAATATTACTGTAAATTAGACGAAAACGTTGAATTTTGTCGTCTTTTCAAAATGGCGGAATTCCCTTCCATATGTGAAACATAACATCGTAACGTTTCAAATGTTCGCAACTGATTTATGATTTAAAACAGCTCGAGGCGCTATTCATGATATGATTTTGTATATTATTGTTGTATATATTATTGCAATATTGCCGTCCATTGCGTATATTCGACTGCCGACAGATTATCCAATCTACATAAATACATATATTCGACCATTTTTGAATCCCAATAGTACCGGATTGTTCAATTGGATTAAATTGTTCCGAGCGGTCACTTTGAAGGTCTTATAGCTTTTCGATACTAATTTTATTTTTATCTACGTATCAATTTGTATTACTTATTATAAAAATATGAAATATTTAATATAAAATGGCGAATCCTAGGTCATAGTCCCCAAAATATCCTTTGTCTCGATATTATTCAAATTCGTCGACTTCGGGTGGACGGTTTTAAAAAGAAAAATCTCAATTTTTCAGAATTGACGAATTTGGAATGTATTTATTAGCTTCTTTTTTTTCAATTTGTGCGCCTCCATTCCGCAGGGAGATGCGTCCCGGGGAATCCGCCATTTGCAAAATCTATATGCGTTGCACAAAATCCATAAATCACAAGGTGATGCAAGGTCGGCATGGCCTGGATGACCCGTCCCTGTGGCGAGTAAAATGTGCGCAAAAGCGGCCTTCGGTACAGTTTGGCGGCGCGCGCATCTTTTCCGGGGAGTGGGGGCGAGCCGTCGCCATTGCAACGACCTTCCATCACCTTGTTATGCTTATTGATTTCGTCTGCCGCCTGTTGCTCTTGCCTCTTCCCTCTTGCCTGCTGCTAATTGTTTTCGCATATGGCCGACGCCCTACGACCAACCTCAGACATTTAAATATTTTCGATTTTTACTAACTCTTCCGATTACTGCTGATGTACCGGAAAAATGTAATAATAAGAGAAGTGGCTTTAGGCATCATAGTTTTTAAAAATTGCGGTATGGCTGTCGCCATACTTAATTAGTTTCCGCCACAGTCGTGTTTTCTTAATATTTCCACATGCGAAAAATCAGGCTGAGCTACCTTATAAATATACATATGTACATACATACGACATATCTTCTTTGTCCTGGTATTCAATTTGGACATGTTAATGAATCTTAAACTGATTTTAGATTCTCCTTTTAATTTTTTATACCCTACCCTATGTATGTATTGATTTTTTTTTATCAATCGGGCAATTATTTCATTATTTTTTTCAATTTATTGATTTCGCGTAACATATGTAACATGGTTCGTTGATTACTGGTCACAAAGTCACTAAAATCTCTATAAGGGAACATCTGGCAGCCGAAAAGTCCATCATACTAACGAGAACTTGAGTGCCAAATATTGCGTATTCGCGTTTTTCATGGCAAAAATTGTCTTTGTGACCACCGCAATGAGACTAATAATCCAATTACTATGTAACATATGTTCGCCATTTTGAAATGCAACATAATATGTTGAATTTCAAAATGGCGAACCCTCCCTCCCACCCCCCTCTCTTGTTTTGCTTTATCGTAATGATTTTTATGACATTTTGAATACTATAGTCGTATCGTAAAATCAGAACTTATCCATCTCCAATGAAATATGGAGCACTTATCTTATCTTATGGCCGAGTTGGTTATCAATCAACTTTCCACGCACTTCCGTTATATTATGTTATTATTATACATACTTTATCATATCATAACATGAAGGAATGATTGTTGCAAAGTTTTATTTTGCATATGTAACCACAACATAAATGCTAAATGTTGGTTTTATTTCAATAATTTCCTACTTTTTTTTGCCTACCTCACTCATTTTATTTTCGAACAGTTTTTTATGCTATAAGCAAATATTAGATATTTTTTTTCTCTTGATTTAATTGAAATGCATATTGAACATTCCGGCATCTTATATGTAAACTGGGAAATATTCCAGATGTATATAAAGTGTAATATTTTTAGTCATGGTATCATGAGAATTTTTATCATTCAACCGCACGCACAAATTGATAAATCCTACTGACTCGTTTACACCACAAAGATAATGAACACTGTTCAATTAGCACAGCTGCAAATTATTCAAAATGATCCAATAAATAAATATGATACATGGTTGCATACCTCTGTTTCGGAAAACCATGTTAGTCACACTTTGGAACAGGTTTCGGACCGTGAATTCATTATCTGCTTTCCTTATCGGGCTGTAGTAATGAACTTGTCCGTTGTATGAATGAAAATATTGAACTTTGTTCTCACTCCGAGTGTGTGACGTATTTTTATCTCTTACGAGTAATGCAAAAATTAGCATTTATGCTGATTAGACATTTTTATTCATGTTTGTATATGTTTCAGTGATACAGAAATGTAAATATGGGCAAGGGCGGGGAAATAATTACATGATTAGTGTCTTGAAAATGAACAATTTGATTGCAATTTTGAATATATGTACATATGTCCGATAGATCATTTTTCTCTGATCTATCGGACATCAAACAGAACTCTATACGTAATCAGACATCATTTTTCTTGGCGTAATCTCCAGATTTCTATAGAATGTCTTCTGCAAGGTTATTTTAGAGAGAAATACACAATTTACTCACGGACCTCACGGTTATGCAAGAATTTTAAAAGATTATGTCAATAAAAGGAATTGATACTAACTGTTAACATTTTTCTTGGCTGATTTGCAAATCGATTTTGAGGAATTGGTTACAATTGTCGTACAATCAATCGATTGTTTTGTAATTATGAATCCGAAGTCTCTGCCGTGGAATTTTTAGTGTTAATTAGTAACGCCACGTAAAAATGTCTAATTGGTTTTGCCATTGTTTATGTTTCAATATCACGATGGTAATTGTCGTAATAATTGGACGTAATTGATCGTGCAATGATGAAATGCATTTCCATATACGGCTAATTTGTTATTTTTATTATAAAATCGTCTATTGTAAATGTGCTTACAGTATGATGACTCTCCAAATCCAAAAGCCTGCTCCGACCTTCAAAGGTACTGCTGTTGTCAACGGCCAATTCAAAGAGATCAGCTTAGAAGATTATAAAGGAAAATATCTGGTGCTGTTCTTCTACCCATTGGACTTGTAAGGAATATTATTTTTATGCGATTTTTTGTAATGACAATAGGCACAGGCCCAATTGAAGAGATTATAAATCGTAGTAAATTTAATTTGAATCTTAAATTAATTAGAGCACATTTACTGGAACTCATCTTTGAGATTACTTCACAGTTGATTTGAGTCTGATTTACTTTAAATTTTAAAATTGTTACTGTGGGTAGTTAAACATTTATTGGCATAAGTAATGTAACAGTCAACAATACCAAGATAGAAACTTTGATGCATTTAGTCTAAAGTGTTTCTTTCTAAGAATGGGCCTTGCTTTAGAACTGTCATTCAAATTGTGTACATTGGCCTTGGACTTTTTTTTATTTGACCTCGCTTCATGCTTCAACAGTTACTGCTTTACTTTATGTGTTATAAAATATTTTAAAGTGTTATGTTAATGCTCTGAGGTTTGCGTTTTCACTTTATCTATGTAGTATGTAGTTTTTTTTTAATAGTTACGATTGAGATCTTTATTCGAGGTTACTATTTTATTGCAGCACTTTCGTGTGTCCAACTGAAATCATAGCGTTCTCAGACCGTGTCGACGAATTCAAGAAGATAAACTGTGAAGTAGTTGCTGCTTCAACTGACAGTCACTTCAGCCACTTGGCATGGATAAACACTCCGAGGAAGGAAGGTAAAATTTGATCCAAAGATAACACAGTCGATTTAGCAATTGCAATTATTATCACATTTACAATGTGACGTTCCATTTAATAACTATAGATAACGACTGCATATAGAGATAACATATATCAACACCACGTGTCATTTTATGATGCATATTTACATTAATTGCCGTGTTATCTTTGCTTAAAGGTGGACTCGGAGAAATGAAAATACCATTACTTGCCGATAAATCGACAAAAATTGCTCGCGACTATAACGTTCTCGATGTAAATTCCGGAATTCCCTTCCGAGGCTTGTACATAATTGACGGCAACCAAAAGCTTCGTCAAATTACAGTCAACGATCTGCCTGTAGGAAGGTAAGCTATTTTGTTATGTATTTAGGATTTTTTTTATAAAGTATTTGTGTGTGTGTATGCATTCATTTTTTTTTTTAATTTTAGAGATGTCGATGAAACATTGAGATTGGTGCAAGCGTTTCAATACACCGACAAACATGGAGAGGTTTGCCCCGCTGGATGGAAACCTGGACAAAAGACGATGAAAGCTGATCCCAAAGGCTCCCAAGAATACTTTAATTCTGCTAATTAAAACAGTTGGTCCGATCTGTTTTTTAGTTTATTGTATTCGATGGAGCTCTTTGGACACCTTTCCATTGAAAATTGAAAATTGATTTATTACCTAAATGAATCTTGTAATTCGGTAGTTTTTGAGTTGGGTCGGAAAAATGAGGTGAACGTAATTACTGTTGACTTTAATTCGCTTTTATTTGCCTTGGGAATGGATTGAATTTTTTCATTATCGTATAAAATTTAATTTGTGGGACGTGTCACGAGATGCTTCATCTCCTGTCACCGACGCACAACAGATCGAAACAGTTAGCGAACGAGCTTAACTTTTCGACCTGTTCAACATTTGGAAAGAGTCATTTTAACTGGGACGTGGGTTTATTAATGTGTTGATTTAAATAGTATGTTACTTTGAAACAGTTTTTATTTCGTTTTTAAAATTGCACATCTGTATGATTTTGCGTTCCTGGTGGACTCATTGATGTGCATTTTTTTAAACCTATCTTCCCGAATTTAACGGATTTGAAGGGACTGCTCTGGGACTGCTCAGTACGGGTAAACGAGAGCTTAGAAAAGAACATGTATATAAAACTTTTCTGCTCAAGTTTTCTCTTCACCGCTAATGTTTGTACTGCCTGGAGCAGACCTATCATGTGCGATTGAGAAAAATCTATATTGAAGTTTGGTCGGCAACCGGTCATAATTGAGTACCTTCTATGTTAGTTTTGTATGCTGTTTGTCATCGAGGAAAATTGCAACCTCCAAGATATTCTACTCCCAATTAACATATAATGCACTCACCCTTCTTCGGGAGAGTTAAGATTGCCGCCCACTTGAATAATCCTTTATAGCTGCTCTTTCGACCGTTTCCATCCGTTCATCTTTTTCGCGTGAGAGGTATGGGTATTCGGGATGATACCGTTGCTAGCTTGTCACAGTAATGCACACATGTATTCGCCATATTTTTTCGATTACAACTCGTAAACACACTGACTACCATAACATGAGTATTATTACATCGAGGCGAGTTTTAAATTCTTGCCATTTCCTGCGAATGTCTTCTGAGACAATCCATATATTATACTTCGTTTATTTCTAGTATGTAATGAATGTCTATTTAAACATCATATTTCTGAGACAATACTTATATTATACTTCGTTTATTTCTAGTATGTAATGAATGTCTATTTAAACATCATGTGTACTTGTCGGTGCCTTTTAATAATTCAAGAATTGTAATTTCTTTAGTATAAGCGTTTGTTCCCGCAAGCTTTTGTATATCGCCAAATTGTTAGTATAGGTTGTTGATTAATTTAGATTGAACATACGTTGATCTTCACACACAAGGTGAATATAACATAATAATATAACATCATTTATAAAAAATAATAAAAAAAATTGTCGATTAAGTTTCATATAACGTACATACATTGATTTCAACATACTATGTGAATATACCATCCTTTATAAAAAATAATAAAAAATTAAAAAATTATTTTGATTTTGTTTCAATTTTATTATTACCTCACAATTGTACATTTCGTCATTATGATTTTGATGAAGATTTATAACTGTTTAGATCTGAATAAATGCCTCCACCAGAATCTGGACCTACTTGGAATAAACATGGTCGGCTTTAAGTTGTAACTTCTAAAAATCCCATGGTGAGAATGAATACGTATTTTAAACAATACTTGAGTTCTGGATTTCCGCCGGAATGTCTGCTATAGTAATTGTGATTCCGTATCCCGATATGCAATCTGTAATTCCCGATTTGTAGAGAAATTCTTAAATCGATCTTATGACAGACATTATTAATATAATTGCAAATTTTGAATGCTTGCTTAGTAAGAACGGGACACTGAGAATTTTATAGAGGCGTATAGCGTTCTCAGATTTATTCGAAAACATATAAAAATAATCTAAAACGAATTTATCAACATGGGATGATGTATTGTTTGCATCATTTTATTTCTTTTTTCATTTGTACTTCGATATTTATATTAATTTTGCTGTCCTAACTTACTTTATGATAATATTAGATAGAAGAAGTGGGCGACTAACTAATTACAATGTGAAATCTTGAAAATTATTGATCAGCCAATGGTTTATATAATTATATTGTAAAATTGATGTTAAAAAGTTTCTTAAATTATTTTTCACATTTGCTGTACATGTAAAAATATATTTTTTACTGACATCTTTTTATGAACGATAAAACTTATTAATAATTATTTCTAAGTTTCGTACCAAAATGCACTCATATAAATTTTAAGCAAAAAGTACATTTTTAAATCAATAGATGTCACTTTATAGTTGAAATTATTTCATCCGAATTATCATTACAAACCTCCTTTATTTTATAGTTTCAATGAAAATTCATTGTACTTTTTACGTTTTGTATATGTTACAGTAAGAGTGTAAATGTCAAATCAGTATACATGACTAGTAAGTGTATGCACTAGCGGATCCAGAAAATGGTCAAGGTGGGGGCCATTTTGGAATTGATATTGGCCTAATTGAAAATCATAAATAAAAAAAAATCGAATGTAACCAACTCATGACTTTATCTATGTATTTGAGGAATATAAGAAGGTCACAAAACAAAATTCGATAATTAAACATACACACACGTTCACACATTCCGATTATGAAAGCATTTTCGATACAATTTGTTACTTAAAATCCATTATACATACTATACACATTAAATATCAAGAAAATAAAAATAATTCAAAACGTCAAAATAAAATGATGAAATATAAAAAAAAAATACTACTTCCGGCTTAGGAATTCTGACCAAAACCTTATCAACTCTAAGTTAGTAGATAAAGAACACAAATACAAATATTCAGCTTAATAGGTGTGGAAAATGGAAAGTGGAGGTGTGGAAAAAATCGTAGTCACAACATTTTTAACTTTTTTAAGAGAAAAAAATCCTACTTCCTAAAAAATCCTAATTAAGTGATTTTTTTTATTTTCAAAACATTGATACAAGATATATGCTTACATTTTTTCGTGAAGAGCACAAATGTTTAAGGGTCGAAAAATATGGTGGAAGAAAAATCGAAACAGAGTAAACTGCCACTTCCGATTGACGCATGCTTACTAAATTTTATACTTAACTTGGTATTGAGCTGTAACTTCTAGATATGAAATTTCAGTTCAACAAACCAAAATTTTTCTGAGAAAAACATAAAACATCGATTCTCTGGAGTAAAAGTACTCAAAAATAAAGTAAATATATTCAGAAAATATTAGGGTATAAAATTTATAATTTATATTACATGTAAAAAAAATTTAGTCTGATTCGGTTAGTGGTTTAGGAGATAATTGAATTAAAAAACTTAAAAAAATGAGGATACCTATAAGGAGAGGTACCATTTTCGGTCAACTTAAAAATTTGAAAATAATTTACGTCGTATCGATAAGAATTTCAGTAACTGATACTTACAGTTCGATAGGTCTAATGTTGTTCAAAAAGCCACCAAAATACACCTACACACAGGCACACAGACATTTTTTCTAGATCATGAAAATGTAATCAGTGATCGATTCTGCATTCGAATCAGTCAAAACCTCGAGTTCTCGATTAAATTATGAGAATTTGAACAGCACGAACGGTTATTCTCATCTAGCATTAAACTTAGCCCCCCTACCTGAAAGGGTAGTGCAGATATGCAAAAATAACAAGTGGAACTTAGAACTAAAATATATTCGTAAAAATATAAATATATTGTGAATGATATGCATATTTAAATATGAAAAATCTGCTGCTTTGTTTTTTCATCGTTCAGGCTTTCGATCCTTATTATTTAGATCCGGAATCCACTCGGGGCGGAGCAGCTGCGGCATAATATTACTATATTAAACTACGACATCTACTTTTTTTTTTCACTAGCCTCTTCTTACTTCGCTTTCGAATTTTTTTAATCACATAGCGTCTCAATCCGTAAAGAATATACAACTATTTTTTTTCACCCTTGCCCCAACTGAAATCCGATCCGCTGTAGGAAGACTTGGTTAAAACGTACATGCTACCTCTTTCAGCACCTCTCGACCAATAGCATTTCGTATAGGGGCCGTCGACCCCAACAATATTACTTACAATATTTTCCGTATCCAGTTTCCAAATAGCCACCATAGGTGGATATATGGGAACTACATAGATATGGAAAATATTATAAGTAATATTATCGTCGGCCTCATGGACATGTACGAAATTCTATTAGTCGAAATGGGGTGAAAAGGACATATGCGTTTTACCCCAAGTCTCATATATGGCGAATATCACTAAGGGAAGGCGGTCAAGTAGCTTTTGCCCAAAAACAATGGTTAACTATTGTCAATTACTATTATCCTTCATAGAAAGAGAGCAAAAAAAGGTTGACAATGGTGAACCATTTTTTTGAGGCAAAAGCAACTCGACCGCCTTCCCTCAGTTATGACTAGTCACCGGACCCAGAAGGTGCCGCGTATTGTCCAAAGGTTGTAAATGCATTGTTAAAGGTTTGCCGAACCTTTTTTACAGAGGATTTACAACAATGGAACAATGGATAGCACTGTGACAATCCGGTGTCTAGTTATGACTAAGCTTCGACGCCCAGCGTGCTAAATGGGTTCACTATTGTCAATTTCTTATGTCACTACATTCTCAGACAATGGAGAGGTCTATTGTTATTTTAACGCAGCGAATCGACATCAGCTTGGGGCGGGTCAGTTGTCGATGAGCTGTATTGGCCGATTTCATAAATAAAATCAGGTATTGACAAAGCTGGAGCTAATTTTGCTGAGTCGTTATTTTTTTCGCATATCCCACTTTTAATTGTTTTGGCGTGAAATTCTGCGTTTCGAATTTTAATATTATATTACTGTAAATTAGACGAAAACGTTGAATTTTGTCGTCTTTTCAAAATGGCGGAATTCCCTTCCATACGTGAAACATATTCCCTACCATATGTGACATGGTAACGTTTCAAATGTTCGCAACTGATTTATGATTTAAAACAGCTCGAGACGCTATTCATGATATGATTTTGTATATTATTGTTGTATATATTATTGCAATATTGCCGTCCATTGCGTATATTCGACTGCCGACAGATTATCCAATCTACATACATACATATATTCGACCATTTTTGAATCCCAATAGTACCGGATTGTTCAATTGGATTTAATTATTCCGAGCGGTCACTTTGAAGGTCTTATAGCTTTTCGATACTAATTTTATTTTTATCTACGTATCAATTTGTATTACTTATTATAAAAATAAGAAATATTTAATATAAAATGGTGAATCCTAGGTCATAGTCCCCGAAATATCCTTTGTCTCGATATTATTCAAATTCGTCGATTTCGGGTGGACGGTTTTAAAAAGAATAATCTAAATTTTTCAGAATTGACGAATTTGGAATGTATTTATTAGCTTTTTTTTTCAATCTGTGTGCCTCCATTCCCGCGGGGAGATGCGTCCCGGGGATTCCGCCATTTGCAAAATCTATATGCGTTGCAAAAAATCCATAAATCACAAGTTGATGCAAGGTCGGTATGGCCTGGATGACCCGTCCTTGTGGCGAGTAAATTGTGCGCAGAAGCGGCCTTCGGTGCAGTTTGGCGGCGCGCGCATCTTTTCCGGGGAGTGGAAGCGGGCCGTCGCCAATGCAACGACCTTCAATCACCTTGTTATGATTATTGATTTTGTCTGCCGCCTGTTCCTACTTGCCTCTTCCCTCTTACCTCCTGCCTGTTGCGTATTGCGTATTGTTTTCGCATTTGACCTACGCCCTACGACCAACCCCAGACATTTAAATATTTTCGATTTTTACTAACTCTTCCGATTACTCTTATTATTACAGAAATGTAATAATAAGAGAAGTGGCTTTAGGCATTATAGTGTTTAAAAATTGCGGTATGGCTGTCGCCATACTTAATAAATTTCCGCCAATGTCGTGTTTTCTTAATATTTCCACATGCGAAAAATCAGGCCGAGTTACTTTATAAATATATGTACACACATACAAACGACATAGCTTCTTTATCCTGGAATCCAATTTGTACATGTTAAAGAATCTTAAACCGATTTTAGATTCTCCTTTAAAATTTTTATACCTTACCCTATGTATGTATTGATTTTTTTATCAATTGGGCAATTATTTAATTATTACATATTTAACATGGTTCGGTGATTACTGGTCACAAAGTCACTAAAATCTCTATAGCGGAACATCTGGCAGCCGAAAAGTTCATCATACTAACGATAACTATCATACTAACGAGAACTTGAGATCTTTATTCGAGGTTACTATTTTATTGCAGAACTTTCGTGTGTCCAACTGAAATCATAGCGTACTTAGACCGTGTCGTCGAATTCAAAAAGATAAACTGTGAAGTAGTTGCTGTTTCAACTGACAGTCACTTGAGCCACTTGGCATGGATAAACACTCCGAGGAAGGAAGGTAAAATTTGATCCAAAGATATCACAGTCGATTTATCAATTGCAATTATTATCACATTTACAATGTGACGTTCCATTTAATAACTATAGATAACGATTGCATATTGAGATAACATACATCAACACCACGTGTAATTTTATGATGCATATTTACATTAATTGCCGTGTTATCTTTGCTTAAAGGTGGACTCGGAGAAATGAAAATACCATTACTTGCCGATAAATCGACAAAAATTGCTCGCGACTATAACGTTCTCGATGTAGATTCCGGAATTTCCTTTCCGAGGCTTGTATATAATTGACGGAAACCAAAAATATATGAAGAATTGCAGTTATCACTGCAACTCGACTTTGACATTATCGGCGGTGGCCGCCGAGAATTCATCGGGATGACGGAAGTAGGTTTCGAAACGGGAGGTTTCGTACAAGTGCTGCCGGGAGAGGACAACTTGGGGCGCTGTCAAGGGCAACATCGAGAAGCAGCATCCGGCAATTGCAGAGTCATCCAAAGGGCGACCGGGACGAGTGCAGTTCACCGGTCCACTCACGCCGCAAGTACCAAGAATTAGCGTCTGTAGGTGACGACGATCCACGGGAAAGCTTCGTCGTCAGAAGAGGAGCGGAGAGCAGGAATGCGGAGGAGCAAGAATTCATCGGGATGACGGAAGGAGGTTACGAAACGGGAGGTTTCGTACAAGTGCTGCCGGGAGAGGACAACTTGAGGCGTTGTCAAGGGCAACATCGGAGAGCAGCATTCGGCAATTGCAGAGTCATCCAAAGGGCGACCGGGACGAGGGCAGTTCGCCAATTCGCCGCAAGTAGCAAGAATTAGAGGCTGTAGGTGACGACGATCCACGGGAAAGCATCTTCGTCAGAAGAGGAGCGGAGATCGACTACAACAGAGATGTCGATTACAAGCCACTATTCCCTTCAACTGTTTGTTGACGGCAGATGTCAACAAACTGGAAAAATCTAACTGGAAACTAGTCGAGTCTAATTGGAAGAGTCGGAAAGTAAACGGATTGAAATGGAATTCAATCGGAACCATGCAACGGCAGAGAGGCACATCTATCAGATTGGATAAATGTTGGTTGGTCAGTCGGCGGAGTCAATCAAGTCACTTTTGGGAGGATAGAGGCACCGTTTCAGAGGGAATGGCAACGGAAGCACGTTCTGGGTGGAACGTTGGTCTGCAGCAGGATGCTGGGCCACATGACAGGAAGACGGGGCCACCGCAACAAATTTGGACGTTGGGGAAACGAGCGACTTGGATCAACCACGTGAGGGCATTTGAAACCGAAGAAACGCCAGATCGCGACTTCAACAAGAGAGAGCGGAACAATTGATATACGTCAACATCGAAAATATCTAGTTGGAAACTAGTGGAAACACGAGTACCTGAAGAAATACATGGACAGTTGCAGCAGTGTTTAGATCATCTCGCAGATGTAACGGGAAAATACATCAGAAAGAAATGGATTTCAGTTGGGTCAATGGAACGGAAAAGAAGCACATTCAACAGAGTGACAGACTGTTGGGTGCACATTTACCAAGGTCAATGGAACGGAAAAGAAACAACCAGCAGAGTGGCAGACTGAGGTGTGCACATTTTCCAGGGTCAAGGGAACGGAAAAGAAGCACCACCAACAGAGTGGCAGACTGAGGGGTGCACATTTTCCAGGGTCAACCGTCATTTTTGTGAGGATGGTGGCGATTCTTGTGGGACATGGCTTTGGAGCACGTTCTGGGTTGAACGTTGGTCTGCAGCAGGATGCTGGGCCACATGACAGAGGAACTTTGGGCCACCGTAGCAAATTTGGACGATGGTGACACGAGAGCAATGGACCAAGTCACTTTTGTGAGGATGGGAGCGATTCTTGTGGGACATGGCTTTGGAGCACGTTCTGGGTTGAACGTTGGTCTGCAGCAGGATGCTGGGCCACATGACAGGAATACGGGGCTGCCATAGCAAATTTGGACTTTGGTGATACGAGCAACATGGACCAAACACGTGAGAAATTTTGGACCGAAGAGCTAACAAATAATGATTTCCAAATGTAAAACATCGGATGACTAATTTTAGGGGATTAGAAATGTAATGTAACTGTTTCCATTGTAAAGGTGATGTAAATTGAAGGGTAACGAAAGTTTAATGCAATTGTTTCCATTGTAAAGGTGACGTAAGGTGAAGTGTAATGAAAGTTTTATGTAATTGTTTCCATTGTAAAGGTGACGTAAATTGAAGTTTAACGAAAGTTAATGTAATTGTTTCCATTGTAAAGGTGACGTTAATCTAACTGTAACAGAATTTAAATTGTAAAGGTAACGTTAATGTAACGGTAATAGATTTTAAATGTCATTGTTTCCATTGTAACTGTAAAAATAACGACTGTAATTGTAAATGTAACTTTGACTGATATCAAAGATAAATGTAACTACTGTAGATTTATCAGTTCGGATTTGTTGGTCAATCGGGACGATTTGACCTAAGAGGGAGGCAATGTAACGTACGCCGCGGATTAAGCGAATAGAATCCCAGAGACTGTGTGACCGTTCAAAGATTACCTGTAACGGATATCTGTTAACGGATTAACTAAATGCATACCGTGCGACTGGTATAAGTGGGTTTTAAGGATTAGCGACAAGCTAAGTGCATGAAACAATGATTGCACTTCTCATACCGTGGGAATACATATCCGAATACGTGACTATACAGTAGGTAAACAGATTAGACGTCCTGAGAGACCGTGAGACCGGTGTAAGTGGTTTTAGGGATTAGCGACAAGCTAAGTGCATGAAAGCTAAACAATGATTGCACTTCTCATACCGTGGGAATACATATCCGAATACGTGACTATACAGTAGGTAAACAGATTAGACGTCCTGAGAGATCTACCCCTTATAAGGCGGTACGTAGGCGATATCAGGTCATTCTGGACTGAGCGGTGACAGTGCGTGTAACTCCTGAATCATCAATAAATGCTGTGAAACGATTGTTGGCCTTTTACTTGGATCCTCCACCCACCCCGTACGCAACAGTATTAAAGCTAATCAGTATTCACTACACAATAACCATGATCGGTGACACATCACTTGCAAAACTTGATTTTAAGTGGCAGTCGTTACATAACAATTCATTCCATAATAATAACAATTCAAAACAACATATCAATTCGGAAATCAACGAAAACACAATATCTAATCAATGGTCTGGTATACAAATATTTTAAATATAAAAAAAAACTCATGGGGTGGCGATTTACGCAATGGTAATTTTAATATACTTATGTACATTATTTATGCACAATAAATAAGGCAAATATAAAAAAAATCTGTATATCTTTTTTGATTCCTTTTTATTTTATTCCGTTTTATTACTTTATTTTACCATAAATTTTATTATAAATATGTACAATGGATGCTATACAATATGGTATAGTATATATAGCAAAAGGAAATACAAAGCTACAAAAGCAATTATTTTTTTCAATGTCCTTAATTTAGTTCACTCACCATTAGGTGGGAATTCCTTTTTAAATATTCGGTCGGGCGCAATATAGTGTATATAGAGTTTAAGGACTATTTGCAGAGAAATGTTATAACATTTCTCTGTCTATGTTACTACGTCATCTGTTGATATCGCGTCGAAAAATTACTAAATAATAAAATTTACTACTATTGGTTTGAAACTCGGCTATAGCTCGTGCAGCGAAAGCTGGCACGTACCAATACAAACACGTATATTGTGTCCGAGAAGATATGAATAAGATTTTTTGTATCTGTTTTCTAGGACAATCAGTTGGTCCCTTTCATACGCACCCACTTTCCGAGCATGACAGAAACAACAATTATTTTTTGTATTGCTCAAAGTGTGCACTACAGGATGATTTTTTCCAGTTTCACTGGTCAGTCACCGATCAACCCCCACAAACTGACGTAACGCGTTCTTATATTGTTTGCTAATTGGTTAATTGGAGTTATTTCATTAGAATTAGTGGATATATGATAATAAAATGCTTTGTAATAAAATTGGATCTGGGAAAACACTAACTGGACAATCTCGCGAAATTGTGTATAATGTTTTCAACTATTTCATGCATCGTATAGTGAATAGTGAAAGTGACGAAAGAAATAGTTTTATGAAAAATTTATATACTTCAACTGTGGAAGCGACTGGTGTTTCTAATAGAAGTGTTCAGCGAATTGTTAGTGAAGTACGAAATCAATTTGTGGTGGCTAATAAACCGCCAACATCGCAACCTTCAATATCGGAGCCATCAACGACACAACCTATATCTTCAGAGTCATCAGATCCAGCAGCATCCACATCTTCATCGACTGTGCGAGTTGTTTTAAGGACTTTTATTTATGACAAGTTCTGACTCGGCCACAAAATTCTGAAGCCGACAAACAATTCTATGCAAAATAATGAAAAAATATTTTGATGGTCTAGGCACCCAACAGTAAACAAATTTGAAATGAGCAAATTAACAACAAAGTGTAGCGCTTTCTTTGCGAATTTATTTTATTATCTTTGTAATGGTCGGGACTTTACTAATACTAGCCGACAAAGAAGAATGTCTATACATAATAATGAAAAGGACTGCATAATTATCAAAATTCGAACACTTTTAAAATCACTTATTTCCTGTTTAATATAATTCATATCCTATATATTTTTTTAATTTTTTAATTCTTATTAATTTTTGCGTACGTACGTTTGTTTTACTTATAATTTAAAAAAAACGCTATTTATCATTTTATTTGTGGCACGTATTCAAATATTAAATAAATATGCCATCCAAATTACATCATAGAACTTAAAAACATTTCACGATCGGTTGAAATAAAATATATAAATATTAGGGTGTTAATTTCAACAGCCTGTATATGAAAAATGCATTTGTGTAAGTACTGTGCACGCGCCTTCTGTAGCTAATATACCTATACTACTGTTTTGAAACTAGAAATTCGGTGAACTTGTCTTTCGATATAAAGATATTAGACGAATTTACCATTCGGTCTACAGATTTTCGGTAAAAGCGTCATTATTGGAATAGCATTCGGTGAATTGATTTAGATGTATTGCATTCGACCAATTTACCTGCTCCCGAATGCGCTTGTTTACTTGATCGATCGGTGCCAGACCGAGGGCCAATACTCGACAGGAGTCCGGCCTGGCTAGACACCTGCTCTCCCGAAACCATCTCTGCTCGCCATACTCCGGTCTTTGCCGACCGGAAGCTTCCAATCTTCGCCATTCGAGTATTCATTTCGATCTTTCACTATGGAGCTGTCCTGATGCTGGCCTTCTCGTCGTCAGCAGCTTCAGCGACGACGAAGGGCCGCCAATTACGCCCGAAAACTCAGGTTGGCCGACTCTCGTTTTACTCAAACTCACAATTGTTTCCAGGCTGCTGCTTTGTTCCGGCTTTTAGATTTTTAATCTTTCAGGCTTTCGTTCCTTATTATTTAGATCCGGAATCCACTCGGGGCGGAGCAGCTGCGGCATAATATTACTATATTAAACTACGACATCTACTTTTTTTTTTCACTAGCCTCTTCTTACTTCGCTTTCGAATTTTTTTAATCACATAGCGTCTCAATCTGTAAAGAATATACAACTATTTTTTTTCACCCTTGCCCCAACTGAAATCCGATCCGCTGTAGGAAGACTTGGTTAAAACGTACATGCTACCTCTTTCAACACCTCTCGACCGATAGCATTTCGTATAGAAGCCGTCGTAACCAGCTATATTAATTACAATATTTTCCGTATCCATTTCCCAAATAGCCACCACAGGTGGATATATGAGAACTGGATATGGAAAATATTGTAAGTAATATTGTCGTCGGCCCCATGGACATGTTCGAAATTCTATTAGTCGAAATGGGGTGAAAAGGACATATGCGTTTAACCCAAGTCTCATATGTGGCGGATGGCATATAGTCATTACTAAGCGAAGGCGGTCAAGTTGTTTTTGCCCAAAAACAATGGTTAACTATTGTCAATTACTATTGTCCTTCATAGGAAGAGAGCAAAAAAAAGGTTGATAATGGTGAACCATTTTTTTGAGGCAAAAGCAACTCGACCGCCTTCCCTCAGTTATGTCTAAGCTTCGACGCTCAGCGTGCTAAATGTGTTCACTTTTGTCAACCTTTTTTTCTCCTACTTTCTCGGACAATGGAGAGGTCTATTGTTATTTTATGGCAGCGAATCGGAATCAGCTTGGGGCGGGTCATGAGCTGTTTTGGCCCATTTCGTAAATAAAATCTGAACGCTCTCTTCCTCCAATATCTACTACTATAGTACTATTTTTTTTAAATATAAAGCGATTACCCGGTTGGGCCCTTGCGATTTTTTCCGTGCCCCATTTCCATAAAATTTGATCTTCACTTATGTATAATTATTTTTCGCTTTTTGCATAAAATTTTGTATTATCGAGTATATTCATATGCAAAGGTATTGAGAAAGCTGGAGTTAATTTTGCCGAGTCGTTCTTTTTTTTTCGCATCTCCCACTTTTAATTGTTTTGGCGTGAAATTCTGCGTTTCGAATTTTAATATTATATTACTGTAAATTAGACGAAAACGTTGAATTTTGTCGTCTTTTCAAAATGGCGGAATTCCCTTCCATACGTGAAACATATTCCCTACCATATGTGACATGGTAACGTTTCAAATGTTCGCAACTGATTTATGATTTAAAACAGCTCGAGATGCTATTCATGATATGATTTTGAATATTATTGTTGTATATATTATTGCAATATTGCCGTCCATTGCGTATATTCGACTGCCGACAGATTATCCAATCTACATACATACATATATTCGACCATTTTTGAATCCCAATAGTACCGGATTGTTCAATTGGATTAAATTATTCCGAGCGGTCACTTTGAAGGTCTTATAGCTTTTCGATATTATTTTTATTTTTATCTACGTATCAATTTGTATTACTTATTATAAAAATATGAAATATTTAATATAAAATGGCGAATCATAGGTCATAGTCCCCAAAATATCCTTTGTCTCGATATTATTCAAATTCGTCGACTTCGGGTGGACGGTTTTAAAAAGAAAAATCTCAATTTTTCAGAATTGACGAATTTGGAATGTATTTATTAGCTTTTTTTTCAATTTGTGCGCCTCCATTCCGCAGGGAGATGCGTCCCGGGGAATCCGCCATTTGCAAAATCTATATGCGTTGCACAAAATCCATAAATCACAAGGTGATGCAAGGTCGGCATGGCCTGGATGACCCGTCCCTGTGGCGAGTAAAATGTGCGCAGAAGCGGCCTTCGGTACAGTTTGGCGGCGCGCGCATCTTTTCCGGGGAGTGGGGGCAAGCCGTCGCCAATGCAACGACCATCCATCACCTTGTTATGCTTATTGATTTCGTCTGCCGCCTGTTGCTCTTGCCTCTTCCCTCTTACCTCTTGCCTGCTGCCAGTGGCGTAACGTGAATTCCAGGCGCCCCCCCGCAAAATATTTTACGGCGCCCCCCCCATATACACATATTATTTTCTTTTCGCCAAAATAATTTTTCAAAATACATACCTTTTTACGTAGAAAAATCTGTTCTTCTGGACTTCGCATTGGCAAACACTTCGATTATTTCGTTAAAATTCATTTTATTTGTTCTCTCATGTTCAATACTAATCAGCGCTAATGCTTTGAGTCGATGTTGTGACATAGTTGACCTTAAGTAATTTTTAATAAGTTTCAACTTAGAGAACGAGCGCTCAGCAGTGGCTACAGTTACCGGAAGCGTGAGGAACAAGTTGATTGCGGTGGCGATATCAGGAAATGACGAATTTATAGTGTAAAAATCACAAATGAAGAGCTTCGCCAAATTATGAACACTGTCGATCTTCTCTATTTTTTCTCTTAAGCACGAACGAAAATCAAGCACCTGGTTAGGTAATGACTTGCCAAAGTCATTGACATATTGGTCGGCTAAAGATTTGGCTTCACGAAATAAGTCGTCATCTGATAATTGAATGAGATTTTTACTTTGTAGGAAGGCGAACTTTGAAATAATATCGTTAAAAGATGTAAAACGAACCTTCAATTGCATCAAGGCTACGTCTAGTGCCGCATTAAAAATTGTTATTTCAAACGTTTTCAATGAATCTTGGAATCGTGTATCATTACTAAGTTCATCGAAGTACTTTTTGACAAAAGATTGACGATTCGATGTCAATTTTGGCTCCAAACCCCATTTTGTTGCAATCGTTGATGAAATCGTTACAAATTCTTCAAATGTATTCCTAAAACGATTGAGATTGTCGTATGCATTTTTGATCATCGACTGAGCACTGATAACATCGACGTTTTTTGATTGTAGGAGCTTTGATACAAAGTTGAGAGGCTGAAGAATGTTATCAAAAAGCACGAGTAGGAGAATAAATTCGAAACTTTCCATTTTCTTTTTTAGTCCCTTTGCTTCTGATTGTTCATCCTTTCTTTTACTTTTTAAAATTATTTCTGTAAGAAATTTTAAAACATCTGTATATGAATATCGAAGTGCATTGATGGAATCTAGTCTTGAAGACCAACGAGTAGGGTTCAATCTTTTTAAAGTAACTGATGGTGAATTTTCCTTAAAAACTTCCCACCTGTTAATGCTGACAGTGAAAAATTTATAAATTTGTTCAACCACATCAAAAAAATAAGAAGATTTTGGCACATCAGATACGGTATCTTTAATGACGAGATTTAAATTATGAGCTGCACAGTGAACGTAATGAGCGTTTGGTTCGAGTTCAGTTATCTTTTTTTGTAGACCGTTGTATGCACCACTCATTACTCTGGCACCATCGTAACCCTGTCCTCTACATTTCGCAATATCTAGTCCTTTACTTGTCAATAAATCCAAAATATATTTTTTTAAACCCTCTGCACTTCTGTTTTTAACATTAAAGAACCCAACGAATGATTCTTTAATTTCAACATCAATTGGACGTTGAATTTCATCTTTTTGAACAACAATGTATCGAAAAACAACACTCACTTGCTCAATTTTACTTAAATCTTGAGTACCGTCAATTATGATTGAATACAAAGGCGAAATTTTTATCTCTTTAAATATTTCATTTTCTATTTGTGTCGAAATTAATTGGATGATTTCATTTTGAATTTTCGCGCTCAAATAAGTCACAAAACCTGCCTTATGTTTGGTTATCAATGATTGCAAAAGAGGATCATAAGTTGCCAGAAGTTTAATAAGAGAAATAAATTTTCGAAATGCCAAATTACATTTGGCCAATGTTAATATTACATTAATAATACGATGAATCACTTGACGCCAGTAGTTTACACGACTTTTCAATTCTGACGAGATATATTCATCAATTGTCTCAGAATTTTTCCACAAATCGTACGTACAACAGGATTTAGTGTGTACTTGAGATTTTTCGTGAATTGAAATTTTTTTTGAAAGTCCTCTCCAGTCTTGTATGCCTTCAACCCAAGAGTAATTATAATATTTTGTCAGCAAAAAGCCAACACGGTTCCCAGTACGCTCTATTCAGTTTTATCGAGTAACCTAGCCACGTCCTTTGTATTTCAATCCCAGACTGGTTGGTCCACTTAAAATATTTTTTAGAAAAGCATCTTTTTCCAACGAGGTCTCGAGGAAAAGATACAAGATCAGGTTGACAAGTACCGTGATTCAATATAAATTTCCTCAGATTAGTGTCATTTTCTGTCAGCTCATTTGTGTAATGTCCTCGGTCAGTCGGATATTTTTCTTGAAGAAGAAACCTTATAAATGAATCGACCACTTCACCAGAAATGTTTGAGGAAGAAGAGCTAGGCTCAGTCGACTGAATTTCTGCAACAGTTAAGTTCGCCGTATTATCCGTAACTGCTGGTTCAATTACATCGGTATTGCTCAAAGGAGAGCTAGGTTGTTTTTCTGATAAAACTGCTGGAGGACTTAATTCCATTATGTCACTAGAGGCTTTGAAAAATTTGTGGATTTTAGTCAATTTCTATGAACTCGCGATTTGAGTATATTTTCGCTTTCGAGATTCTGCTCCACTGAATTTTTTCTTAAAACAACTCGTATTAAAAAAATATATGTATCGCGAAAGATTTCTCAACTACAGGGATAACACAATGGCACACTTCACGTCACTTTACCCTGAGCAATGAGTTAGTTTTTATATACAATTATCATACACGTTTCGGGAGCTAGTTTTAATGATAATCAATCGCGATCCGATTCCAGAGCGTGTTCAAAATCAACTGAAGAAAAGTCTGAAAGAACACAATGATTTTATGAGTAAAGTTGTAAAATTGACATATTTTGGTCGCGTTCTATAATTTATTAATGGAAAGACGTTATACTTATGTTGAAAAAAAGGTCGACCCATTATAAAACCGATATGCTTTTCACTTTTATGACGGTCTGCAATGAAATAATTTTGGTCGGAGATTTCAATGCTATTCACGAAAATAAATACAAAGTTGTAAAATTTTATTGGTTTTCACGCCTCATTTAATTTTGTATTATTGTTTTAACGTTTAATATGTATGTACAAAAGTAGGAGAGAATTCTCAGATACATGTACATCACATAAAACGAGATGCGAATAGTTTGAAAAATAAAGTAGTGTTTAAAAAATTGTCACAAAAAAATTTACAGAAAAAGTTAAAAAAATCAGTGAAAAAGACGCGCCGCCTAGCGGCGCCCCCCCGCATTGCGGGGTCTGCGGGCGCGGTAGTTACGCCACTGCCTGCTGCGTATTGTTTTCGCATATGGCCGACGCCCTACGACCAACCTCAGATGTTTAAATATTTTTGATTTTTACTAGCTCTTCCGATTACTGCTGATGTACCGGAAAAATGTAATAATAAGAGAAGTGGCTTTAGGCATCATAGTGTTTAAAAATTTCCGCCACAGTCGTGTTTTCTTAATATTTCCACATGTGAAAAATCCGGCCGAGTTACTTTATGAATATACATACATATGTACATACGACATAGCTGCTTTGTCCTGGTATCCAATTAGGACATATTAAAGAATCTTAAACTGATTTTAGATTCTCCTTTAAATTTTTTATACCCTACCCTATGTATGATTGATTTGTTTATTTTTTAATAGTTACGATTGAGATCTTTATTCGTGGTTACTATTTTATTGCAGCACTTTCGTGTTTCCAACTGAAATCATAGCGTTCTCAGACCGTGTCGACGAATTCAAGAAGATAAACTGTGAAGTAGTTGCTGCTTCAACTGACAGTCACTTCAGCCACTTGGCATGGATAAACACTCCGAGGAAGGAAGGTAAAAATTGATCCAAAGATAACACAGTCGATTTATCAATTGCAATTATTATCACATTTACAATGTGACGTTCCATTTAATAACTATAGATAACGACTGCATATAGAGATAACATATATCAACACCACGTGTCATTTTATGATGCATATTTACATTAATTGCCGTGTTATCTTTGCTTAAAGGTGGACTCGGAGAAATGAAAATACCATTACTTGCCGATAAATCGACAAAAATTGCTCGCGACTATAACGTTCTCGATGTAAATTCCGGAATTCCCTTCCGAGGCTTGTACATAATTGACGGCAACCAAAAGCTTCGTCAAATTACAGTCAACGATCTGCCTGTAGGAAGGTAAGCTATTTTGTTATGTATTTAGGATTTTTTTTATAAAGTATTTGTGTGTGTGTATGCATTCATTTTTTTTTTTTAATTTTAGAGATGTCGATGAAACATTGAGATTGGTGCAAGCGTTTCAATACACCGACAAACATGGAGAGGTTTGCCCCGCTGGATGGAAACCTGGACAAAAGACGATGAAAGCTGATCCCAAAGGCTCCCAAGAATACTTTAATTCTGCTAATTAAAACAGTTGGTCCGATCTGTTTTTTAGTTTATTGTATTCGATGGAGCTCTTTGGACACCTTTCCATTGAAAATTGAAAATTGATTTATTACCTAAATGAATCTTGTAATTCGGTAGTTTTTGAGTTGGGTCGGAAAAATGAGGTGAACGTAATTACTGTTGACTTTAATTCGCTTTTATTTGCCTTGGGAATGGATTGAATTTTTTCATTATCGTATAAAATTTAATTTGTGGGACGTGTCACGAGATGCTTCATCTCCTGTCACCGACGCACAACAGATCGAAACAGTTAGCGAACGAGCTTAACTTTTCGACCTGTTCAACATTTGGAAAGAGTCATTTTAACTGGGACGTGGGTTTATTAATGTGTTGATTTAAATAGTATGTTACTTTGAAACAGTTTTTATTTCGTTTTTAAAATTGCACATCTGTATGATTTTGCGTTCCTGGTGGACTCATTGATGTGCATTTTTTTAAACCTATCTTCCCGAATTTAACGGATTTGAAGGGACTGCTCTGGGACTGCTCAGTACGGGTAAACGAGAGCTTAGAAAAGAACATGTATATAAAACTTTTCTGCTCAAGTTTTCTCTTCACCGCTAATGTTTGTACTGCCTGGAGCAGACCTATCATGTGCGATTGAGAAAAATCTATATTGAAGTTTGGTCGGCAACCGGTCATAATTGAGTACCTTCTATGTTAGTTTTGTATGCTGTTTGTCATCGAGGAAAATTGCAACCTCCAAGATATTCTACTCCCAATTAACATATAATGCACTCACCCTTCTTCGGGAGAGTTAAGATTGCCGCCCACTTGAATAATCCTTTATAGCTGCTCTTTCGACCGTTTCCATCCGTTCATCTTTTTCGCGTGAGAGGTATGGGTATTCGGGATGATACCGTTGCTAGCTTGTCACAGTAATGCACACATGTATTCGCCATATTTTTTCGATTACAACTCGTAAACACACTGACTACCATAACATGAGTATTATTACATCGAGGCGAGTTTTAAATTCTTGCCATTTCCTGCGAATGTCTTCTGAGACAATCCATATATTATACTTCGTTTATTTCTAGTATGTAATGAATGTCTATTTAAACATCATATTTCTGAGACAATACTTATATTATACTTCATTTATTTCTAGTATGTAATGAATGTCTATTTAAACATCATGTGTACTTGTCGGTGCCTTTTAATAATTCAAGAGTTGTAATTTCTTTAGTATAAGCGTTTGTTCCCGCAAGCTTTTGTATATCGCCAAATTGTTAGTATAGGTTGTTGATTAATTTAGATTGAACATACGTTGATCTTCACACACAAGGTGAATATAACATAATAATATAACATCATTTATAAAAAATAATAAAAAAAATTGTCGATTAAGTTTCATATAACGTACATACATTGATTTCAACATACTATGTGAATATACCATCCTTTATAAAAAATAATAAAAAATTAAAAAATTATTTTGATTTTGTTTCAATTTTATTATTACCTCACAATTGTACATTTCGTCATTATGATTTTGATGAAGATTTATAACTGTTAAGATCTGAATAAATGCCTCCACCAGAATCTGGACCTACTTGGAATAAACATGGTCGGCTTTAAGTTGTAACTTCTAAAAATCCCATGGTGAGAATGAATACGTATTTTAAACAATACTTGAGATCGGGATTTCGGCCGGAATTCCTGATATAGTAATATTGTGAAAAAATCCCATGGTGAGAATGAATACGTATTTTAAACAATACTTGAGATCGGGATTTCGGCCGGAATTCCTGATATAGTAATCGTGATTCCGTATCCCGATATGCAATCTGTAATTCCCGATTTGTAGAGAAATTCTTAAATCGATCTTATGACAGACATTATTAATATAATTGCAAATTTTGAATGCTTGCTTAGTAAGTACGGGACACTGAGAATTTTATAGAGGCGTATAGCGTCCTCAGATTTATTCGAAAACATATAAAAATAATCTAAAACGAATTTATCAACATGGGATGATGTATTGTTTGCATCATTTTATTTCTTTTTTCATTTGTACTTCGATATTTATATTAATTTTGCTGTCCGGTCTTACTTTATGATAATATTAGATAGAAGAAGTAGGCGGCTAACTAATTACAATGTGAAATCTTGAAAATTATTGATCAGCCAATGGTTTATATAATTATATTGTAAAATTGATGCCAAAAAGTTTCTTAAATTATTTTTCACATTTGCTGTACATGTAAAAATATATTTTTTACTGACATCGTTTTATGAACGATAAAACTTATTAATAATTATTTCTAAGTTTCGTACCCATATAAATTTTAAACAAAAAGTACATTTTTAAATCAATAGATCTCCCTTTATAATTGAAATTATTTCATCCGAATTATCATTACAAACCTCCTTTATTTTATAGTTTCAATGAAAATTCATTGTACTTTTTACGTTTTGTATATGTTACAGTAAGAGTGTAAATGTCAAATCAGTATACATGACTAGTAAGTGTATGCACTAGCGGATCCAGAAAATGGTCAAGGTGGGGGCCATTTTGGAATTGATATTGGCCTAATTGAAAATCATAAATAAAAAAAAATCGAATGTAACCAACTCATGACTTTATCTATGTATTTGAGGAATATAAGAAGGTCACAAAACAAAATTCGTTAATTAAACATACACACACGTTCACACATTCCGATTATGAAAGCATTTTCGATACAATTTGTTACTTAAAATCCATTATACATACTATACACATTAAATATCAAGAAAATAAAAATAATTCAAAACGTCAAAATAAAATAATGAAATATAAAAAAAAAATACTACTTCCGGCTTACGAATTCTGACCAAAACCTTATCAACTCTAAGTTAGTAGATAAAGAACACAAATACAAATATTCAGCTTAATAGGTGTGGAAAATGGAAAGTGGAGGTGTGGAAAAAATCGTAGTCACAACATTTTTAACTTTTTTAAGAGAAAAAAATCCTACTTCCTAAAAAATCCTAATTAAGTGATTTTTTTTATTTTCAAAACATTGATACAAGATATATGCTTAAATTTTTTCGTGAAGAGCACAAATGTGTAAGGGTCGAAAAAAATGGTGGAAGAAAAATCGAAACAGAGTAAACTGCCACTTCCGATTGACGCATGCTTACTAAATTTTATACTTAACTTGGTATTGAGCTGTAACTTCTAGATATGAAATTTCAGTTCAACAAACCAAAATTTTTCTCAGAAAAACATAAAACATCGATTCTCTGGAGTAAAAGTACTCAAAAATAAAGTAAAGATATTCAGAAAATATTAGGGTATAAAATTTATAATTTATATTACATGTAAAAAAAAATTAGTCTAATTCGGTTAGTGGTTTAGAAGATGATTGAATTAAAAAACTTAAAAAAAAGAGGATACCTATAAGGAGAGGTACGATTTTCGGTCAACTTGAAAATTTGAAAATAATTTACGTCGTATCGATAAGAATTTCAGTAACTGATACTTACAGTTCGATAGGCCTAATGTTGTTCAAAAATTCACCAAAATACACCTGCACACAGGCACACAGACATTTTTTCTAGATCATGAAAATGTAATCAGTGATCGATTCTGCATTCGAATCAGTCAAAACCTCGAGTTCTCGATTAAATTATGAGAATTTGAACAGCACGAACGGTTATTCTCATCTAGCATTAAACTTAGCCCCCCTACCTGAAAGGGTAGTGCAGATATGCAAAAATAACAAGTGGAACTTAGAACTAAAATATATTCGTAAAAATATAAATATATTGTGAATGATATGCATATTTAAATATGAAAAATCTGCTGCTTTGTTTTTTCATCTTTCAGGCTTTCGATCCTTATTATTTAGATCCGGAATCCAGTCAGGGCGGAGCAGCTGCGGCATAATATTACTATATTAAACTATGACATGTACTTTTTTTTTCACTAGCCTCTTCTTACTTCGCTTTCGATTTTTTTTAATCACATAGCGTCTCAATCCGTAAAGAATGTAAAACTATTTTTTTCACCCTTGCCCTAATTGAAATCCGATCCGCTGTAGGAAGATACTTGATAAAAACGTACATGCTATCTCTTTCAGCACCTCTCGACCAATAGCATTTCGTATAGGGGCCGTCGACCCCAACAATATTACTTACAATATTTTCCGTATCCAGTTTCCAAATAGCCACCATAGGTGGATATATGGGAACTAGATATGGAAAATATTGTAAGTAATATTATCGTCGGCCTCATGGACATGTACGAAATTCTATTAGTCGAAATGGGGTGAAAAGGACATATGCGTTTTACCCCAAGTCTTATATATGGCGAATATCACTAAGGGAAGGCGGTCAAGTAGCTTTTGCCCAAAAACAATGGTTAACTATTGTCAATTACTATTGTCCTTCATAGGAAGAGAGCACAAAAAAGGTTGACAATGGTGAACCATTTTTTTGAGGCAAAAGCAACTCGACCGCCTTCCCTCAGTTATGACTAGTCACCGGACCCAGAAGGTGCCGCGTATTGTCCAAAGGTTGTAAATGCATTGTTAAAGGTTTGCCGAACCTTTTTTACAAAGGATTTACAACAATGGAACAATGGATAGCACTGTGACAATCCGGTGTCTAGTTATGACTAAGCTTCGACGCCCAGCGTGCTAAATGGGTTCACTATTGTCAATTTCTTATGTCACTACATTCTCGGACAATGGAGAGGTCTATTGTTATTTTAATGCAGCGAATCGACATCAGCTTGGGGCGGGTCAGTTGTCGATGAGCTGTATTGGCCGATTTCATAAATAAAATCAGGTATTGACAAAGCTGGAGCTAATTTTGCTGAGTCGTTATTTTTTTCGCATATCCCACTTTTAATTGTTTTGGCGTGAAATTCTGCGTTTCGAATTTTAATATTATATTACTGTAAATTAGACGAAAACGTTGAATTTTGTCGTCTTTTCAAAATGGCGGAATTCCCTTCCATACGTGAAACATATTCCCTACCATATGTGACATGGTAACGTTTCAAATGTTCGCAACTGATTTATGATTTAAAACAGCTCGAGATGCTATTCATGATATGATTTTGTATATTATTGTTGTATATATTATTGCAATATTGCCGTCCATTGCGTATATTCGACTGCCGACAGATTATCCAATCTACATACATACATATTTTCGACCATTTTTGAATCCCAATAGTACCGGATTGTTCAATTGGATTAAATTATTCCGAGCGGTCACTTTGAAGGTCTTATAGCTTTTCGATACTAATTTTATTTTTATCTACGTATCAATTTGTATTACTTATTATAAAAATAAGAAATATTTAATATAAAATGGCAAATCCTAGGTCATAGTCCTCGAAATATCCTTTGTCTCGATATTATTCAAATTCGTCGATTTCGGGTGGACGGTTTTAAAAAGAAAAATCTCAATTTTTCAGAATTGACGAATTTGGAATGTATTTATTAGCTTTTTTTTTTCAATCTGTGTGCCTCCATTCCCGCGGGGAAATGCGTCCCGGGGATTCCGCCATTTGCAAAATCTATATGCGTTGCACAAAATCCATAAATCACAAGTTGATGCAAGGTCGGTATGGCCTGGATGACCCGTCCTTATGGCGAGTAAATTCTGCGCAGAAGCGGCCTTCGATGCACTTTGGCGGCGCGCGCATCTTTTCCGGGGAGTGGGGGCGAGCCGTTGCCAATGCAACGACCTTCAATCACCTTGTTATGATTATTGATTTTGTCTGCCGCCTGTTCCTATTTGCCTCTTCCCTCTTACCTCCTGCCTGTTGCGTATTGCGTATTTTTTTCGCATTTGGCCTACACCCTACGACCAACCCCAGAAATTTAAATATTTTCGATTTTTACTAACTCTTCCGATTACTGCTGACGTACCAGAGAAATGTAATAATAAGAGAAGTGGCTTTAGGCATCATAGTGTTTAAAAATTGCGGTATGGCTGTCGCCATACTTAATTAATTTCCGCCACAGTCGTGTATTCTTAATATTTCCACATGCGAAAAATCATGCCGAGTTACTTTATAAATATATGTACACACATACATACGACATAGCTTCTTTATCCTGGAATCCAATTTGTACATGTTAAAGAATCTTAAACCGATTTTAGATTCTCCTTTAAAATTTTTATACCTTACCCTATGTATGTATTGATTTTTTTATCAATTGGGCAATTATTTAATTATTACATATTTAACATGGTTCGGTGATTACTGGTCTCAAAGTCACTAAAATCTCTATAACGGAACATCTGGCAGCCGAAAAGTCCATCATACTAACGATAACTATCATACTAACGAAAACTTGAGAACTATTTTATTGCAGAACTTTCGTGTGTCCAACTGAAATCATAGCGTTCTTAGACCGTGTCGTCGAATTCAAGAAGATAAACTGTGAAGTAGTTGCTGTTTCAACTGACAGTCACTTCAGCCACTTGGCATGGATAAAAACTCCGAGGAAGGAAGGTAAAATTTGATCCAAAGATATCACAGTCGATTTATCAATTGCAATTATTATCACATTTACAATGTGACGTTCCATTTAATAACTATAGATAACGATTGCATATAGAGATAACATACATCAACACCACGTCTAATTTTATGATGCATATTTACATTAATTGCCGTGTTATCTTTGCTTAAAGGTGGACTCGGAGAAATGAAAATACCATTACTTGCCGATAAATCGACAAAAATTGCTCGCGACTATAACGTTCTCGATGTAAATTCCGGAATTCCCTTCCGAGGCTTGTACATAATTGACGGCAACCAAAAGCTTCGTCAAATTACAGGCAACGATCTGCCTGTAGGAAGGTAAGCTATTTTGTTATGTATTTAGGATTTTTTGTAAAGTATGTGTGTGTGTGTGTGTAGGCTCCCAAGAATAATTTAATTCTGCTAATTAAACCAGTTGGTCCAATCTGTTTTTAGTTTATTGTATTCGATGGAGCTCTTTGGATACCTTTCCAATTGAATATTGATATACATATTTTCCTAAATGAAACTTGCAATTCGGTAGTTTTTGAGTTGGGTCGGAAAAATGAGGTGAACGTTATTACTGTTGACTTTAATTCGCTTTCATTTTCCTTGGGAATGGATTGATTTTTTTCATTCTCGTATAAAATTTAATTTGTGGGACGTGTCAGGACATGTTTCATCTCCTGTCACCAACGCACAACAGATTTGTCAACTTGTTTGTCGCACACATTTCCATACATTTTTTCGTGTCGCGCGACTAGTCGGCCGACAAAGTTGCACGTTGCGGCCCGGCCCTAACTTTTCGACCTGTTCAACATTTGGAAAGAGTCATCTTAACTGGGGTGTGGGTTTATTAATGTGTTGATTTAAAGAGGATGTTACTTTGCTTAACAGCCTTTAATTCGTTTTTAAAATTGCACATCTGTGTAAATTTGCGTTCAGAGTGAGCTCATAGATGTGCAATTTTATAGTTATCTTCCCGAATTTAACGGATTTGAAGGAACTACCCTGGTTTTTATCAGTACGGGTAAACGAGAGCTTAGAAAAGAACTTGTATATCCACTTTTCTGCTCAAGTTTTCTCTTCACGGTTCATGTTTGTAGTGCCCGGAGCAGACCTAACAAGTGCGATTGAGAAAAATCTATATTGAAGTTTGGTCGGCAACCGGACTTAATTGAGTACCTTCTATGTTAGTTTTGTATGCTGTTTGTCATCGAGGAAAATTTTTTCAAAGTTAACTTCATCCGATGTCTTACAGCGAAATTCTGCTCCCAATTAACATATAATGCACTCACCCTTCTTCGGGAGAGCTAAGATTGCCGCCCACTTGAATAATCCTTTATAGCTGCTCTTTCGACCGTTTCCATCCTTTCATCTTTTTCGAGTGAGAGGCAGTGGCGGACTGGGACTGAAATTAGTGCATGCCAGGAGTCAAAGGGAGCCCACCCAGGGTTAAAAAAAATTGTCCCCCCCCCCCCCCCCCATATAACAACATTTTCTTCTTTCCATCACGCCAAAAATCAAGGGTAAAAAAAATAAAATTTTCAAAAATGGGAATAAACAAATTTAAGTACAAGAAAAATGGCAAAAGCAAAATAGATCCATAAATTACATTGTATATTTCTTTTTAACCCTTGTCCTACGTAAATAGAATGCATCATAAAAGCGGCTTTTACTTTCGGTAGAAAACAATCAGGGACGTCATTTCAGCTTTTTCTTGGGGGGCGCAGGCAAAGATTGGTCAAATTGATTTTTTTTTCAAAAAATCTTTTTTTTCAAAAAATCTTTTTTATATCGGAATAAAAATGGAAAATATTCTTTGCATACACCTTATTGAGTTATATAATATGAAAAAAATAAGCTTATTTTTGATAGAATAATTAAATTTTTAGAAAATTTTTTTCTAAAAATCTTCACATGGTCAACAAAAATCGACCATCAAACTGAGTCACTAAAACACTATCAATTAACTTAATTTCTACCGACTGTCTTTTCACTTTATCAATGTACATACATACATACATATGTACGTAATAATAATAGATAAAGTTTTGAGATCATGCGAAAATCGGGATTTTGGGGAGGGGGCCCCTATCCTATATATCTATATACATGGATGTGTCTAGTTTACGAATAGATTTTATATTCAGAAACTGTTTAAAATTGTGTATTTAAATCTTACTATATCATCGAAGTATAATCAAATGTTATTTTTATTTTATTTTTTATTTTATTTTATTTTATTAATTGAAAAATCAACAGACAGGATGTACAGAGATAGGTATAAAAAACACAAAAAGTAAATAAATAATATATGTAACACCCGAGTCCAATAATAGATTTTTACAAAAATGAAAAAGATAAATATAAGGAAAACAAATTAAAAAGTAAAGAATAAAGGCATGACAAAATATGTAGTACATTGCATAATTAAACTATAGTATTAAAATATTTGGAAAAGGTTATAAGATAGAATATAAGAAGAAATTGAAATTTACAAATATAAAAAACAAATGAAAAAGGTAAATACAAAATAAACAAATGAAATGGAAAGGAATGAAAGCTATAATATGATTAAATAGCACATTACATAACTAAACTAAAGTATAAAAATAATGGAAATATTGGAAAAATAGAATAGAAGAAAAAATGAATCAATCGGTCAAGATTCTCTTGATGTTAGACCTGAATTGATGTAGGGAAATACCAAACAGATCAACCTCATTCAGCTCTCCGTTAAACATACGATAAACGCGCTGCAGATAAAAATATTTTTGGGAATTAGTATTGAAAGGATCAAGTGAAAAGAGTGTAACGCGTCTAGGGTATCGAACTGGGATTCTGAAATTAACCTTATTCAGTAAATCAGAACAATCAAGGAAACCATTTATGAGCTTAAAGAAGAATATAGCATCAGAATGTCGTCGCCTGACAGAAAGATTGTTAAAAGAAAGGATTTTTAAAATGTCGGAAACAGTAGAATGGGTATAGGTAGGAAAAAGGTAGCGTAAGGATTTAATAAATTTAAGTTGAACTTTCTCAATACAATTAATATGGGATAAATAAAAAGGTGACCAGATAATTGAGGCAAATTCAAGGTGAGACCTTACAAAGGAAAAATAAAGTAATTTTAGTACATAAGGATCATTAAAGGGTTTTGTTGAGCGGAGTAGGAATCCAAGAGATTTAAATGCTTTGTTGGTAATAAAAGAAATATGTTCAGAGAAATCTAGTTTATTATTGAGTATTACACCAAGATCCTTAATAGAAGATGACGTGTTAAGGATTGAATGATTTAATTGATCTTGATTAGTAATAATTGACTTATTTCTAGTGAAATTTAAAATAGAGCATTTTTCTAGATTAATAAAAAGATCATTATTTAAACAATATATAGAGAATCTATCTAGATCTTCTTGTATCTTATGACAATCGTCTATGGTGTATATAGGTTTGTAAATTTTTAAATCATCAGCGTAAAGAAGTATAAAGGAATGTTTGAAGATGTATGAGATATCATTAATATAGAGTAAAAAGAATAAGGGACCTAAATGCGACCCTTGTGGGACACCGGAAGGAATATGTCTAAGTGATGATCTAAAACCATTGAGAATTATGATTTGGTGACGATTTAGTATATACGAAGAGATCCAACGAAATAAATTTCCTCGGATTCCAAGGGACCAAAGTTTATTGAGTAAAAGGTTGTGATTGATTTTATCAAAAGCTTTAGAGAAATCCGTATAAACGACGTCTATTTGGATTCGTTTGTCCATATAAGATGTGAGAGTACTAGTGAAATTAAGCAGGTTAGTCTCTACCGATCTCCCCTTAAAAAAACCATGTTGTTCAGGTATAATGTAGTTTTTGAAATTGGAGAAAAGGAAATTATAGATAATTTTTTCAAAGATTTTACTAATGACAGATAGTTTAGATATAGGACGGTAATTCTCAATAAGATTCTTATCACCTTTTTTAAAAATAGGGGTGATGTAAGATAATTTCCAATAGTCAGGAAATTTACCGTTCGACATAGAAAGATTGAAAAGGATTGTTATGGGAAGAGATAATGGGACAGCACATTTAACAAGGAAAAAAGAAGGCAAACCATCACAACCCGCACCAAGATTAACATTGAGAGAGTTGATGTGACTGAGTACAGTAGATAAGTCAAAATGAAAAGTAGATAAGTTACAAGAAGAAGTATCTGTATTAGAGATAGAAAGGTTAATGGTAGAATCACTATTGAAAGTGGAGTCAAAATAGTCAGCAAAAATGGTACAGATTTCAGAACCATGTGAAGCCGACTTATTTCCATAATACATTACGGAAGGATATGAAGAGGAGGTATTTTTTTTTGAATTTATATATGACCAAAATGATTTGGGATTAGTTTTAATATTATTTTGAATAAGAGAAATATAATTTCTAAAGCAGATTAAAGAATATTTTTTAATTCGAGCTCTTAATAGTGAAAAACTTTGATAATCTAAGGGATTTGAATAAATTTTAAATTTTTTATGGAATTTGTTTTTTTCTTTTATTATTTTAATAAGAGACGATGTAAACCAAGGGGGATATTTGGTACGCTTAGATTTAAGAGTAAAAGGGACGTGGCATTCAATAATATTTTGTAAGGTATCGTAAAATTTTTTACAAGCTAAATCAATATTTAAATTGGACAAAAGTGAATTCCAATTGATATCGCTTAAAATTGGAATAATTGTAGCATAGTCAGCTTTTCTAAAGAGGAAAGTTTTATTATAATTATAATTCAAGGGTGAAGATTTGTTGTAAATTATTGAGATGCAAAAGGATAAATGATGAGAATCTTCATGGATTAGCGTAGAGTCAGCACGAGAAATATATAAGGGGAAACTACTAATAGCTAGGTCAAGAATACGATTATTAGTATTTGACAAATAATTGTATTGATAAAGTTTATTATAAGATAAGAATTGAGTAAAGGAAAGGGAAGAAAAATTAATACAATTGGAAGGAAATAGATGCAGATTTGAGTCGTATTTTGTCCAATCAATAGTGGGAAGATTGTAATCACCGAGTAAAATGAATCGATCCTCTGGATAATTGGTTATTAGATCAGATACTTTATTTAAATGGGTAACTAATAGAGTTTGGTGAGAATTACCAGGAGGAATATAGACAGTACAGATATTTAGTTTAAAAAATTTAGTGGTAATAGTAATCCAAAGGTCTTCTGTGGAAGTTAACCAATTATTTTGAATGACAGAGGGTAGATTATTTTTCACAGCTATGATTACACCACCACCAAATATTTGGTTATGAAGAGAATAATCTCTGTCACGTCGAAACACCTGATATCTGGCATCAAAAAACTCACTATTATTGAATGAGTCATTTAGCCAAGTTTCTGATAGACAGATAATATCATAATTATTAACTAATACATTTTGAAGAAAAGAGTCAGATTTAGTTCGGAGACCTCTGACATTTTGATAATAAATGACAAGACGATTAGAAGACATTGTAAAAAAGGAAGTAGATAGAGCACGTAGTGATATAAATATAAATATCCATATGCATAAATGAAAATAGATATATGCATATAAACATACACATAACTGCATACACAGATAAAGATATGGAATTATTAAGCAAACCATCCTTGGTGATACCAGTTGAAATGCAAAGGTATACATGGACACAAATATAAAAACGAACTCGTACCTTTTTTAGTTTATGAGTAAAATATATGTAAATAGCATAGTTATATAGTAATAATAAAAATAATAAATTATATAGCCATACGTACATAATTGTTTGCACATACATTATAATATGTGATGCAGACCAGTAGACAATAAATGCATAGATAATTATTAGGTTATTAAAATTTAATATTGCACTTAGTCATTTGATTTTGCAAAGATCTGATTCTTTTGAGATTTGTATGATATTGGAGCTCGCACTTTTTCTAATCATGATCTTGCAATCTTTAACCCACAAGTAGGCGTAGTTATATTCAGTTTTCAATTGGCGTGCTCGCTTCAATAATAATTTATTCGTTGGTGTAAGGTGATCCGTTACGTATAGGGTGGTGGGCGGGCCTGGAATATTGATGTCGTTGGTGGTGATGCCGCGGCGGGCGCGCACGGCCGCCATCAGCAGCTCCTTACGACGGCGCTGAGTGAACCGTACGACCACTGATGACGTGCGCACACTCACATCGCTGTTGCCCTCTCGCTGTTGCTGTTGCTGTGAACCTGCAACGCCCTGGGACGGGTACGGCCGCACACGGTGTATGGTGTCAATATCTGTGTCGCACAATTTGTGACCCACGACAGCACATAAGTCATATAATATAGACACTAGATTTTCACCCTTTTTCATAGGTATGCCGGATATTTCTACATTGTTTTTTCTAGAGAATTGATCTTGCAGATTGTTTTCTTGTTTCAGTTCAACAATAGTATTTTGCGCCTCAATTAAACCTTTATTTACATCAGAAAAGCAGGAAATTTTCTTTTCAGCAGTGGTTAGTCTCCCATCAAATTCATCAGACTTAGCCTCTATTGTGAATAATTTATTGTTTATGTCTGTGATTACAGATTTTATGTTTTCAAACTCATTTTTCATGGTATTAAAGTCTGCTCGAAAGCATTTAATTTCATTAAGTATATCAAATAAAGATGGCTGAGGACTGATGACTGAATCTTGAGAACTGAGCATTAGTGATGAGGACTGAGACGGCGGAAGGGGGTTAGGATGGATACGGCAAGAAACGCATCGCCATTTTTCCTTATTCTTTGACGTCATTTTTTTGTATTTTGTTTCCGAAATCCCCACACAATCATGGTGGAAAGGTTCTTCACAAAGCTCGCACAGCACATAATTAGTCAACAACACAACACTTTTGCATTTATAGCAAATCATTGTTAAGTATTATTAGTTATTAGCGTCACAATTTATAATTTAAATAAGAGAATATTCTCAAAATTTCGCACAAAAATATGTATGAAATAAATAGTTTTTTGTTTAACAATGTTGCATTATGCTGTAATATTGTAAATATGCTCTGGGTTCGAGAGTTAATATATAATTTCAGAAATCAGTTTGATCACGTTCGTTGCCAAACGAATATTATTTGAAGAAACAAAAGAACTTTTTTTTTTTTTTTTTTTTTTTTTCTTCTTCTTTTTTTTTTTTTTTCAAGTGAAAATTATCTTTAAAATATAACCTTAGAAATCAGTTTAACCACTGTATTTAATCACAATTGCAAAAATTTTAATCAAAAATTAAAGCAACACCAATAACTCTACACAATATGCAAAGCACGACACCATTAACCGACAATATTTACGAAAAAAGCATCCAAATAGCGGACGAGCAAAACAACGAACCAGCTAGTTATTATGCTACCTAGCAAAGCTAGTTATTATGTTATTTTGAAAGTATGAAGTAAATTTAAATCGCTGGTTGATGATGAGTCGTCCTATCAAAATTGTTTTAAGCAATTCATTTTATTCACGGAATATTCAGTTTATTCACGGATATATTTGTTTATTCCCATTTTTATTTCAGTAGGTACTTGTTACATACATAGGTATTGGTATATACATAATATTGAGGTTAGAAATGGGCCCAGAAAAAGGGCCCACGCAAATGTTGAAACTTACATTTCGAGCCTAATTAAAAAAGTTAAACGATCCTTGGCCTGTTAAAGCAGGTATTAGTTGTTTGTGTATATCGTAAGAAATTTATTTTGTTGAAATACCCAAACTTTAGGTCCCAAAGTGCAATATCCTATAAATTTTTACACACGTTAAATAGTTAAAAAGTTATTTAATTTTACTGGGGGCCCATATTTTCTAACAGATAGTGGGGCCCACATGCCATCGGGCATGTTCGCTTGTATGGCCAGTCCGCCACTGGTGAGAGGTATGGGTATTCGGGATGATACCGTTGCTAGCTTGTCACAGTAATGCACACATGTATTCGCCATATTTTTTCGATTTCAACTCGTAAACACACTGACTACCATAACATGCGTAATTCAAGTTTCAAGTGGGTAGTCCATACATTCTCGTTCGCAGAGTGAATTTCATAGATTGTCAACCTTTAGTTCAATTCAATTTGGCAATCATGCAGTGTTGTGCATCTTGTGAAACGCAATTTTCTAATGGTGTTCAATGTGGTAATTGTAAGAGGCATTACGATTTTAATTGTGCCAACATTACTGAAGGCGGCTACAATAGATTGGGAGCTATTAAAAGGGCTACATGGAAGTGTCCACGATGCCGTAATCCACAAAGTTCTCAGTCTTTGACCGAGTCACCTTCGCCGTCATTGGGTACACTAATTAAGGAGATCCTTGATATTGTTACGTACGCCGCGGATTGAGCGAATTGCACTTAGACCAACGGATATCTGTTATCGGATTAACTAAATGCATGCACTTACTTCCAAAGATTATATCTGGACTCTAAGTGCATTTAGGCTAAACAATGACCGTTATTAGTTATTTCTCAGAATCGGTACGGGAAGACCCAATGTCTTGGAAATACATATCCGAATAAGTGACTATACAACAGGTAAACAGATTAGGCGTCCTGAGAGATCTACCCTTTATAAGGCGGTACGTAGGCGATATAATTCATTCTGGACTTAGCCGTGACACTGCGTGTATCTCCTGAATCATCAATAAATGCTGTGAAACGACTGTTGGCCTTTTACTTGGATCCTCCACCCACCCCGACGCAACAATATCAAACGTAACATATCATGCCTGCCGTCGCTTGCAGAAGACATAAAAACGATAAAAACTGATATAAGCGACCTCAAAGCAACATGTGAATTTAACAGTTCAAATATTATTGAGGCCGTAAATAGGATAAAGTGAAAGACATTGAGTCACTTCAGAATATTGTTGATGTATTACAAAATAAAATCGCAAGCAATGAACAGAGATTAAGGCTCAACAATGTGGAAATAAAAGGAATCCCTTGTAAAAATAATGAAAACGTCTTTAATATTTTTGACTCGATCTCCAAAACTGTAAATTGTAATATTACAAAATCAGAAATCAATTATATCACAAGAGTTCCCACCCACACTTCGGATAAACTACTTGTAGTGAGCTTCATCAATAGATGCGCAATGCACCGCCGGGTGCGATGCACACCTCGATCGATCCGTCTGGCCGAGTTGCATAACCTTTGCGAGACAGCTCTAATGTATGTAGAGCCGATAGAGCTGCGCGCGCACGTGCTCTCTGCTTGTACTTGTACTCTCGCGTGTAGTATTCCTGTTTGTGTGAGTCCTCTTGTTTACTTGGTCGATCGGGGCGAGACCGAGGGCCAATACTCGACAGGAGTCCGGCCTGGCTAGACACCTGCTCTCCCGATACCATCTGTGCTCTCCCGATACCATCTGTGCTCTCCCGATACCATCTCTGCTCTCCCGATACCATATCTGCTCGTCCTCAGGAGCTCTATACTCCAGTCTTTGCCGACCGGAAGCTTCCAATCTTCGCCATTCGAGTATTCATTTCGATCTTTCGCTATGGAGCTGTCCTGATGCTCGCCTTCTCGTCGTCAGCAGCTTCAGCGACGACGACGAAGGGCCGCTAATTACATCCGAAAACACAGGTTGGCCAACTCCCGTTTTACTCACACTCACAATTGTTTCCAGGCTGCTGCTTTGTTGCGGCTTTTAGATTTTTAATCTTTCAGGCTTTCGTTCCTTATTATTTAGATCTGGAATCCAGTCGGGGCGGAGCAGCTGCGGCATAATATTACTATATTAAACTACGACATGTACTTTTTTTTTTTCACTAGCCTCTTCGCTTTCGATTTTTTTTAATCATATGGCGTCTTTCAATCCGTAAAGAATATACAACAATTTTTTTTCACCCTTGCCCCAACTGAAATCCGATCCGCTGTAGGAAGACTTGGTTAAAACGTACATGTTATCTCTTTCAACACCTCTCGACCGATAGTATTTCGTATAGGAGCCGTCGTAACCAGCTATATTACTTACAATATTTTCCGTATCCAGTTCCCAAATAGCCACCACGGGTGAATATATGGGAACTGGATATGGAAAATATTGTAAGTAATATTGTCGTCGGCCCCATGGACATGTACGAAATTCTAACGAAGTCGAAGTGGGGTGAAAAGGACAGCATATGCGTTTTACCCAAGTCTCATATGTAGAGGTCGGAATCTGAAGGGGCCGGAAACGTGCCGCCTATTGTTCCATTGTTGTAAATCCTTTGTAAAAAAGGTTCGGCAAACCATTAACAATGCATTTACAATCTTTGAACAATAAACAGCCCCTTCAGATTCCGGGCACTACTCATATGTGGCGGATGGCATATAGTCATCACTAAGGGAAGGCGGTCAAGTTGTTTTTGCCCAAAAACTATTGTCAATTACTATTGTCCTTCATAGGAAGAGAGCAAAAAAAGGTTGATAATGGTGAACCATTTTTTTGAGGCAAAAGCAACTCGGCCGCCTTCCCTCAGTTATGACTAAGCTTCGACGCTCAGCGTGCTAAATGTGTTCACTTTTGTCAATCTTTTTTTCTCCTACTTTCTCGGACAATGGAGAGGTTTATTGTTATTTTATGGCAGCGAATCGAAATCAGCTTGGGGCGGGTCATGAGCTGTTTTGGCCCATTTCGTAAATAAAATCTGAACGCTCTCTTCATCCAATATCTACTACTATAGTACTATTTTTTTTAAATATAAAGCAATTACCCGGTTGGGCCCTTGCGATTTTTTCCGTGCCCCATTTCCATAAAATTTGATCTTCACTTATGTATAATTATTTTTCGCTTTTTGCATAAAATTTTGTATTATCGAGTATATTCATATGCAAAGGTATTGAGAAAGTTGGAGTTAATTTTGCCGAGTCGTTCTTTTTATTTCGCATCTCCCACTCTAATTTTTTTGGCGTAAAATTCTGCCTTTCGAATTTTAATATTATATTACTGTAAATTAGACGAAAACGTTGAAATTTGTCGTCTTTTCAAAATGGCGGAATTCCCTTCCATATGTGAAACATAACATCGTAACGTTTCAAATGTTCGCAACCGATTTATGATTTAAAACAGCTCGAGACGCTATTCATGATAAGATTTTGAATATTATTGTTGTATATATTATTGCAATATTGCCGTCCATTGCGTATATTCGACTGCCGACAGATTATCCAATCTACATACATACATATATTCGACCATTTTTGAATCCCAATAGTACCGGATTGTTCAATTGGATTAAATTATTCCGAGCGGTCACTTTGAAGGTCTTATAGCTTTTCGATATTATTTTTATTTTTATCTACGTATCAATTTGTATTACTTATTATAAAAATATGAAATATTTAATATAAAATGGCGAATCGTAGGTCATAGTCCCCAAAATATACTTTGTCTCGATATTATTCAAATTCGTCGACTTCGGGTGCACGGTTTTAAAAAGAAAAATCTCTATTTTTAGAATTGAAGACTTTGGAATGTATTTATTAGCTTTTATTTTCAATTTGTGCGCCTCCATTCCCGCAGGGAGATGCGTCCCGGGGAATCCGCCATTTGCAAAATCTATATTCGATGCACAAAATCCATAAATCACAAGGTGATGCAAGGTCGGCATGGCCTGGATGACCCGTCCCTGTGGCGAGTAAAATGTGCGCAGAAGCGGCCTTCGGTACAGTTTGGCGGCGCGCGCATCTTTTCCGGGGAGTGGAAGCGGGCCGTCGCCAATGCAACGACCTTCAATCACCTTGTTATGATTATTGATTTTGTCTGCCGCCTGTTCCTACTTGCCTCTTCCCTCTTACCTCCTGCCTGTTGCGTATTGCGTATTGTTTTCGCATTTGGCCTACGCCCTACGACCAACCCCAGACATTTAAATATTTTCGATTTTTACTAACTCTTCCGATTACTGCTGACGTTCCGGAAAAATGTAATAATAAGAGAACTGGCTTTAGGCATCATAGTTTTTAAAAATTGCGATATGGCTGTCGCCATACTTAATTAGTTTCCGCCACAGTCGTGTTTTCTTAATATTTCCACATGCGAAAAATCAGGCTGAGCTACCTTATAAATATGCATATGTACATACATACGACATATCTTCTTTGTCCTGGTATTCAATTTGGACATGTTAATGAATTTTTAACTGATTTTAAATTCCCCTTTTAATTTTTTATACCCTACCCTATGTATGTATTGATTTTTTTTTATCAATCGGGCAATTATTTCATTATTTTTTTCAATTTATTGATTTCGCGTAACATATGTAACATGGTTCGTTGATTACTGGTCACAAAGTCACTAAAATCTCTATAAGGGAACATCTGGCAGCCGAAAAGTCCATCATACTAACGAGAACTTGAGTGCCAAATATTGCGTATTCGCGTTTTTCATGGCAAAAATTGTCTTTGTGACCACCGCAATGAGACTAATAATCCAATTACTATGTAACATATGTTCGCCATTTTGAAATGCAACATAATATGTTGAATTTCAAAATGGCGAACCCTCCCTCCCACCCCCCTCTTTTGTTTTGCTTTATCGTAATGATTTTTATGACATTTTGAATACTATAGTCGTATCGTAAAATCAGAACTTATCCATCTCCAATGAAATATGGAGCACTTATCTTATCTTATGGCCGAGTTGGTTATCAATCAACTTTCCACGCACTTCCGTTATATTATGTTATTATTATACATACTTTATCATATCATAACATGAAGGAATGATTGTTGCAAAGTTTTATTTTGCATATGTAACCACAACATAAATGCTAAATGTTGGTTTCATTTCAATAATTTCCTACTTTTTTTTTGCCTACCTCGCTCATTTTATTTTCGAACAGTTTTTTATTCTATAAGCAAATATTAGATCTTTTTTTTTCTCTTGATTTAATTGAAATGCATATTGAACATACCGGCATCTTATATGTAAACTGGGAAATATTCCAGATGTATATAAAGTGTAGTATTTTTAGTCATGGTATCATGAGAATTTTTATCATTCAACCGCACGCACAAATTGATAAATCCTACTGACTCGTTTACACCACAAAGATAATGAACACTGTTCAATTAGCACAGCTGCAAATTATTCAAAATGATCCAATAAATAAATATGATACATGGTTGCATACCTCTGTTTCGGAAAACCATGTTAGTCACACTTTGGAACAGGTTTCGGACCGTGAATTCATTATCTGCTTTCCTTATCGGGCTGTAGTAATGAACTTGTCCGTTGTATGAATGAAAATATTGAACTTTGTTCTCACTCCGAGTGTGTGACGTATTTTTATCTCTTACGAGTAATGCAAAAATTTGCATTTATGCTGATTAGACATTTTTATTCACGTTTGTATATGTTTCAGTGATACAGAAATGTAAATACGGGCAAGGGCAGGGGAAATAATTACATGATTAGTGTCTTGAAAATGAACAATTTGATTGCAATTTTGAATATATGTACATATGTCCGATAGATCATTTTTCTCTGATCTATCGGACATCAAACAGAACTCTATACGAAATCAGACATCATTTTTCTTGGCGTAATCTCCAGATTTCTATAGAATGTCTTCTGCAAGGTTATTTTAGAGAGAAATACACAATTTACTCACCGACCTCACGGTTATGCAAGAATTTTAAAAGATTATGTCAATAAAAGGAATTGATACTAACTGTTAACATTTTTCTTGGCTGATTTGCAAATCGATTTTGAGAAATTGGTTACAATTGTCGTACAATCAATCGATTGTTTTGTAATTATGAATCGGACGTGGAATTTTTAGTGTTAATTAGTAATGCCACGTAAAAATGTCAAATTGTTTTTGCCATTGTTAATGTTTCAATATCACGATGGTAATTGTCGTAATAATTGGACGTAATTGATCGTGCAATGATGAAATGCATTTCCATATACGGCTAATTTGTTATTTTTATTATAAAATCGTCTATTGTAAATATGCTTACAGTATGATGACTCCCCAAATCCAAAAGCCTGCTCCGACCTTCAAAGGTACTGCTGTTGTCAACGGCCAATTCAAAGAGATCAGCTTAGAAGATTATAAAGGAAAATATCTGGTGCTGTTCTTCTACCCATTGGACTTGTAAGGAATATTATTTTTATGCGATTTTTTGTAATGACAATAGGCACAGGCCCACTTGAAGAGATTATAAATCGTAGTAAATTTAATTTGAATCTTAAATTAATTAGAGCACATTTACTGGAACTCATCTTTGAGATTACTTCACAGTTGATTTGAGTCTGATTTACTTTAAATTTTAAAATTGTTACTCTTATGGCAGCTGTCTTAGATATTGTGAATAGTTTGTGGGTAGTTAAACATTTATTATCATAAGTAATGTAACAGTCAACAATACCAAGATAGAAACTTTGAAGCATTGAGTCCAAAGTGTTTTTTCCAAGAATGGGCCTTGCATTAGAACTGTCATTCAAATTGTGTACATTGGCCTTGGACTTTTTTTTATTTGACCTCGCTTCATGCTTCAACAGTTACTGCTTTACTTTATGTTTTATAAAATATTTTAAAGTGTTATGTTAATGCTCTAAGGTTTGCGTTTTCACTTTATCTATGTAGTATGTAGTTTTTTTTTAATAGTTACGATTGAGATCTTTATTCGAGGTTACTATTTTATTGCAGCACTTTCGTGTGTCCAACTGAAATCATAGCGTTCTCAGACCGTGTCGACGAATTCAAGAAGATAAACTGTGAAGTAGTTGCTGCTTCAACTGACAGTCACTTCAGCCACTTGGCATGGATAAACACTCCGAGGAAGGAAGGTAAAATTTGATCCAAAGATAACACAGTCGATTTAGCAATTGCAATTATTATCACATTTACAATGTGACGTTCCATTTAATAACTATAGATAACGACTGCATATAGAGATAACATATATCAACACCACGTGTCATTTTATGATGCATATTTACATTAATTGCCGTGTTATCTTTGCTTAAAGGTGGACTCGGAGAAATGAAAATACCATTACTTGCCGATAAATCGACAAAAATTGCTCGCGACTATAACGTTCTCGATGTAAATTCCGGAATTCCCTTCCGAGGCTTGTACATAATTGACGGCAACCAAAAGCTTCGTCAAATTACAGTCAACGATCTGCCTGTAGGAAGGTAAGCTATTTTGTTATGTATTTAGGATTTTTTTTTATAAAGTATTTGTGTGTGTGTGTATGCATTCATTTTTTTTTTTTAATTTTAGAGATGTCGATGAAACATTGAGATTAGTGCAAGCGTTTCAATACACCGACAAACATGGAGAGGTTTGCCCCGCTGGATGGAAACCTGGACAAAAGACGATGAAAGCTGATCCCAAAGGCTCCCAAGAATACTTTAATTCTGCTAATTAAAACAGTTGGTCCGATCTGTTTTTTAGTTTAGTGTATTCGATGGAGCTCTTTGGATACCTTTCCATTTAAAATTTGATCTCTTACCTAAATGAATCTTGTAATTCGGTAGTTTTTGAGTTGGGTCGGAAAAATGAGGTGAACGTAATTACTGTTGACTTTAATTCGCTTTTATTTGCCTTGGGAATGGATTGAATTTTTTCATTATCGTATAAAATTTAATTTGTGGGACGTGTCACGAGATGCTTCATCTCCTGTCACCGACGCACAACAGATCGAAACAGTTAGCGAACGAGCTTAACTTTTCGACCTGTTCAACATTTGGAAAGAGTCATTTTAACTGGGACGTGGGTTTATTAATGTGTTGATTTAAATAGTATGTTACTTTGAAACAGTTTTTATTTCGTTTTTAAAATTGCACATCTGTATGATTTTGCGTTCCTGGTGGACTCATTGATGTGCATTTTTTTAAACCTATCTTCCCGAATTTAACGGATTTGAAGGGACTGCTCTGGGACTGCTCAGTACGGGTAAACGAGAGCTTAGAAAAGAACATGTATATAAAACTTTTCTGCTCAAGTTTTCTCTTCACCGCTAATGTTTGTACTGCCTGGAGCAGACCTATCATGTGCGATTGAGAAAAATCTATATTGAAGTTTGGTCGGCAACCGGTCATAATTGAGTACCTTCTATGTTAGTTTTGTATGCTGTTTGTCATCGAGGAAAATTGCAACCTCCAAGATATTCTACTCCCAATTAACATATAATGCACTCACCCTTCTTCGGGAGAGTTAAGATTGCCGCCCACTTGAATAATCCTTTATAGCTGCTCTTTCGACCGTTTCCATCCGTTCATCTTTTTCGCGTGAGAGGTATGGGTATTCGGGATGATACCGTTGCTAGCTTGTCACAGTAATGCACACATGTATTCGCCATATTTTTTCGATTACAACTCGTAAACACACTGACTACCATAACATGAGTATTATTACATCGAGGCGAGTTTTAAATTCTTGCCATTTCCTGCGAATGTCTTCTGAGACAATCCATATATTATACTTCGTTTATTTCTAGTATGTAATGAATGTCTATTTAAACATCATATTTCTGAGACAATACTTATATTATACTTCGTTTATTTCTAGTATGTAATGAATGTCTATTTAAACATCATGTGTACTTGTCGGTGCCTTTTAATAATTCAAGAGTTGTAATTTCTTTAGTATAAGCGTTTGTTCCCGCAAGCTTTTGTATATCGCCAAATTGTTAGTATAGGTTGTTGATTAATTTAGATTGAACATACGTTGATCTTCACACACAAGGTGAATATAACATAATAATATAACATCATTTATAAAAAATAATAAAAAAAATTGTCGATTAAGTTTCATATAACGTACATACATTGATTTCAACATACTATGTGAATATACCATCCTTTATAAAAAATAATAAAAAATTAAAAAATTATTTTGATTTTGTTTCAATTTTATTATTACCTCACAATTGTACATTTCGTCATTATGATTTTGATGAAGATTTATAACTGTTTAGATCTGAATAAATGCCTCCACCAGAATCTGGACCTACTTGGAATAAACATGGTCGGCTTTAAGTTGTAACTTCTAAAAATCCCATGGTGAGAATGAATACGTATTTTAAACAATACTTGAGTTCTGGATTTCCGCCGGAATGTCTGCTATAGTAATTGTGATTCCGTATCCCGATATGCAATCTGTAATTCCCGATTTGTAGAGAAATTCTTAAATCGATCTTATGACAGACATTATTAATATAATTGCAAATTTTGAATGCTTGCTTAGTAAGAACGGGACACTGAGAATTTTATAGAGGCGTATAGCGTTCTCAGATTTATTCGAAAACATAAAAATAATCTAAATCGAATTTATCAACATGGGATGATGTATTGTTTGCATCATTTTATTTCTTTTTTCATTTGTACTTCGATATTTATATTAATTTTGCTGTCCTAACTTACTTTATGATAATATTAGATAGAAGAAGTGGGCGACTAACTAATTACAATGTGAAATCTTGAAAATTATTGATCAGCCAATGGTTTATATAATTATATTGTAAAATTGATGTTAAAAAGTTTCTTAAATTATTTTTCACATTTGCTGTACATGTAAAAATATATTTTTTACTGACATCTTTTTATGAACGATAAAACTTATTAATAATTATTTCTAAGTTTCGTACCAAAATGCACTCATATAAATTTTAAACAAAAAGTACATTTTTAAATCAATAGATGTCACTTTATAGTTGAAATTATTTCATCCGAATTATCATTACAAACCTCCTTTATTTTATAGTTTCAATGAAAATTCATTGTACTTTTTACGTTTTGTATATGTTACAGTAAGAGTGTAAATGTCAAATCAGTATACATGACTAGTAAGTGTATGCACTAGCGGATCCAGAAAATGGTCAAGGTGGGGGCCATTTTGGAATTGATATTGGCCTAATTGAAAATCATAAATAAAAAAAAATCGAATGTAACCAACTCATGACTTTATCTATGTATTTGAGGAATATAAGAAGGTCACAAAACAAAATTCGATAATTAAACATACACACACGTTCACACATTCCGATTATGAAAGCATTTTCGATACAATTTGTTACTTAAAATCCATTATACATACTATACACATTAAATATCAAGAAAATAAAAATAATTCAAAACGTCAAAATAAAATGATGAAATATAAAAAAAAAATACTACTTCCGGCTTAGGAATTCTGACCAAAATCTTATCAACTCTAAGTTAGTAGATAAAGAACACAAATACAAATATTCAGCTTAATAGGTGTGGAAAATGGAAAGTGGAGGTGTGGAAAAAATCGTAGTCACAACATTTTTAACTTTTTTAAGAGAAAAAAATCCTAATTAAGTGATTTTTTTTATTTTCAAAACATTGATACAAGATATATGCTTACATTTTTTCGTGAAGAGCACAAATGTTTAAGGGTCGAAAAAAATGGTGGAAGAAAAATCGAAACAGAGTAAACTGCCACTTCCGATTGACGCATGCTTACTAAATTTTATACTTAACTTGGTATTGAGCTGTAACTTCTAGATATGAAATTTCAGTTCAACAAACCAAAATTTTTCTGAGAAAAACATAAAACATCGATTCTCTGGAGTAAAAGTACTCAAAAATAAAGTAAATATATTCAGAAAATATTAGGGTATAAAATTTATAATTTATATTACATGTAAAAAAAATTTTGTCTGATTCGGTTAGTGGTTTAGGAGATAATTGAATTAAAAAACTTAAAAAAAAGAGGATACCTATAAGGAGAGGTACCATTTTCGGTCAACTTAAAAATTTGAAAATAATTTACGTCGTATCGATAAGAATTTCAGTAACTGATACTTACAGTTCGATAGGTCTAATGTTGTTCAAAAAGCCACCAAAATACACCTACACACAGGCACACAGACATTTTTTCTAGATCATGAAAATGTAATCAGTGATCGATTCTGCATTCGAATCAGTCAAAACCTCGAGTTCTCGATTAAATTATGAGAATTTGAACAGCACGAACGGTTATTCTCATCTAGCATTAAACTTAGCCCCCCTACCTGAAAGGGTAGTGCAGATATGCAAAAATAACAAGTGGAACTTAGAACTAAAATATATTCGTAAAAATATAAATATATTGTGAATGATATGCATATTTAAATATGAAAAATCTGCTGCTTTGTTTTTTCATCGTTCAGGCTTTCGATCCTTATTATTTAGATCCGGAATCCACTCGGGGCGGAGCAGCTGCGGCATAATATTACTATATTAAACTACGACATCTACTTTTTTTTTTCACTAGCCTCTTCTTACTTCGCTTTCGAATTTTTTTAATCACATAGCGTCTCAATCCGTAAAGAATATACAACTATTTTTTTTCACCCTTGCCCCAACTGAAATCCGATCCGCTGTAGGAAGACTTGGTTAAAACGTACATGCTACCTCTTTCAGCACCTCTCGACCAATAGCATTTCGTATAGGGGCCGTCGACCCCAACAATATTACTTACAATATTTTCCGTATCCAGTTTCCAAATAGCCACCATAGGTGGATATATGGGAACTAGATATGGAAAATATTATAAGTAATATTATCGTCGGCCTCATGGACATGTACGAAATTCTATTAGTCGAAATGGGGTGAAAAGGACATATGCGTTTTACCCCAAGTCTCATATATGGCGAATATCACTAAGGGAAGGCGGTCAAGTAGCTTTTGCCCAAAAACAATGGTTAACTATTGTCAATTACTATTATCCTTCATAGAAAGAGAGCAAAAAAAGGTTGACAATGGTGAACCATTTTTTTGAGGCAAAAGCAACTCGACCGCCTTCCCTCAGTTATGACTAGTCACCGGACCCAGAAGGTGCCGCGTATTGTCCAAAGGTTGTAAATGCATTGTTAAAGGTTTGCCGAACCTTTTTTACAGAGGATTTACAACAATGGAACAATGGATAGCACTGTGACAATCCGGTGTCTAGTTATGACTAAGCTTCGACGCCCAGCGTGCTAAATGGGTTCACTATTGTCAATTTCTTATGTCACTACATTCTCAGACAATGGAGAGGTCTATTGTTATTTTAACGCAGCGAATCGACATCAGCTTGGGGCGGGTCAGTTGTCGATGAGCTGTATTGGCCGATTTCATAAATAAAATCAGGTATTGACAAAGCTGGAGCTAATTTTGCTGAGTCGTTATTTTTTTCGCATATCCCACTTTTAATTGTTTTGGCGTGAAATTCTGCGTTTCGAATTTTAATATTATATTACTGTAAATTAGACGAAAACGTTGAATTTTGTCGTCTTTTCAAAATGGCGGAATTCCCTTCCATACGTGAAACATATTCCCTACCATATGTGACATGGTAACGTTTCAAATGTTCGCAACTGATTTATGATTTAAAACAGCTCGAGACGCTATTCATGATATGATTTTGTATATTATTGTTGTATATATTATTGCAATATTGCCGTCCATTGCGTATATTCGACTGCCGACAGATTATCCAATCTACATACATACATATATTCGACCATTTTTGAATCCCAATAGTACCGGATTGTTCAATTGGATTTAATTATTCCGAGCGGTCACTTTGAAGGTCTTATAGCTTTTCGATACTAATTTTATTTTTATCTACGTATCAATTTGTATTACTTATTATAAAAATAAGAAATATTTAATATAAAATGGTGAATCCTAGGTCATAGTCCCCGAAATATCCTTTGTCTCGATATTATTCAAATTCGTCGATTTCGGGTGGACGGTTTTAAAAAGAATTAATTAATCTAAATTTTTCAGAATTGACGAATTTGGAATGTATTTATTAGCTTTTTTTTTCAATCTGTGTGCCTCCATTCCCGCGGGGAGATGCGTCCCGGGGATTCCGCCATTTGCAAAATCTATATGCGTTGCAAAAAATCCATAAATCACAAGTTGATGCAAGGTCGGTATGGCCTGGATGACCCGTCCTTGTGGCGAGTAAATTGTGCGCAGAAGCGGCCTTCGGTGCAGTTTGGCGGCGCGCGCATCTTTTCCGGGGAGTGGAAGCGGGCCGTCGCCAATGCAACGACCTTCAATCACCTTGTTATGATTATTGATTTTGTCTGCCGCCTGTTCCTACTTGCCTCTTCCCTCTTACCTCCTGCCTGTTGCGTATTGCGTATTGTTTTCGCATTTGACCTACGCCCTACGACCAACCCCAGACATTTAAATATTTTCGATTTTTACTAACTCTTCCGATTACTCTTATTATTACAGAAATGTAATAATAAGAGAAGTGGCTTTAGGCATTATAGTGTTTAAAAATTGCGGTATGGCTGTCGCCATACTTAATAAATTTCCGCCAATGTCGTGTTTTCTTAATATTTCCACATGCGAAAAATCAGGCCGAGTTACTTTATAAATATATGTACACACATACAAACGACATAGCTTCTTTATCCTGGAATCCAATTTGTACATGTTAAAGAATCTTAAACCGATTTTAGATTCTCCTTTAAAATTTTTATACCTTACCCTATGTATGTATTGATTTTTTTATCAATTGGGCAATTATTTAATTATTACATATTTAACATGGTTCGGTGATTACTGGTCACAAAGTCACTAAAATCTCTATAGCGGAACATCTGGCAGCCGAAAAGTTCATCATACTAACGATAACTATCATACTAACGAGAACTTGAGATCTTTATTCGAGGTTACTATTTTATTGCAGAACTTTCGTGTGTCCAACTGAAATCATAGCGTACTTAGACCGTGTCGTCGAATTCAAAAAGATAAACTGTGAAGTAGTTGCTGTTTCAACTGACAGTCACTTCAGCCACTTGGCATGGATAAACACTCCGAGGAAGGAAGGTAAAATTTGATCCAAAGATATCACAGTCGATTTATCAATTGCAATTATTATCACATTTACAATGTGACGTTCCATTTAATAACTATAGATAACGATTGCATATTGAGATAACATACATCAACACCACGTGTAATTTTATGATGCATATTTACATTAATTGCCGTGTTATCTTTGCTTAAAGGTGGACTCGGAGAAATGAAAATACCATTACTTGCCGATAAATCGACAAAAATTGCTCGCGACTATAACGTTCTCGATGTAGATTCCGGAATTTCCTTTCCGAGGCTTGTATATAATTGACGGAAACCAAAAATATATGAAGAATTGCAGTTATCACTGCAACTCGACTTTGACATTATCGGCGGTGGCCGCCGAGAATTCATCGGGATGACGGAAGTAGGTTTCGAAACGGGAGGTTTCGTACAAGTGCTGCCGGGAGAGGACAACTTGGGGCGCTGTCAAGGGCAACATCGAGAAGCAGCATCCGGCAATTGCAGAGTCATCCAAAGGGCGACCGGGACGAGTGCAGTTCACCGGTCCACTCACGCCGCAAGTACCAAGAATTAGCGTCTGTAGGTGACGACGATCCACGGGAAAGCTTCGTCGTCAGAAGAGGAGCGGAGAGCAGGAATGCGGAGGAGCAAGAATTCATCGGGATGACGGAAGGAGGTTACGAAACGGGAGGTTTCGTACAAGTGCTGCCGGGAGAGGACAACTTGAGGCGTTGTCAAGGGCAACATCGGAGAGCAGCATTCGGCAATTGCAGAGTCATCCAAAGGGCGACCGGGACGAGGGCAGTTCGCCAATTCGCCGCAAGTAGCAAGAATTAGAGGCTGTAGGTGACGACGATCCACGGGAAAGCATCTTCGTCAGAAGAGGAGCGGAGATCGACTACAACAGAGATGTCGATTACAAGCCACTATTCCCTTCAACTGTTTGTTGACGGCAGATGTCAACAAACTGGAAAAATCTAACTGGAAACTAGTCGAGTCTAATTGGAAGAGTCGGAAAGTAAACGGATTGAAATGGAATTCAATCGGAACCATGCAACGGCAGAGAGGCACATCTATCAGATTGGATAAATGTTGGTTGGTCAGTCGGCGGAGTCAATCAAGTCACTTTTGGGAGGATAGAGGCACCGTTTCAGAGGGAATGGCAACGGAAGCACGTTCTGGGTGGAACGTTGGTCTGCAGCAGGATGCTGGGCCACATGACAGGAAGACGGGGCCACCGCAACAAATTTGGACGTTGGGGAAACGAGCGACTTGGATCAACCACGTGAGGGCATTTGAAACCGAAGAAACGCCAGATCGCGACTTCAACAAGAGAGAGCGGAACAATTGATATACGTCAACATCGAAAATATCTAGTTGGAAACTAGTGGAAACACGAGTACCTGAAGAAATACATGGACAGTTGCAGCAGTGTTTAGATCATCTCGCAGATGTAACGGGAAAATACATCAGAAAGAAATGGATTTCAGTTGGGTCAATGGAACGGAAAAGAAGCACATTCAACAGAGTGACAGACTGTTGGGTGCACATTTACCAAGGTCAATGGAACGGAAAAGAAACAACCAGCAGAGTGGCAGACTGAGGTGTGCACATTTTCCAGGGTCAAGGGAACGGAAAAGAAGCACCACCAACAGAGTGGCAGACTGAGGGGTGCACATTTTCCAGGGTCAACCGTCATTTTTGTGAGGATGGTGGCGATTCTTGTGGGACATGGCTTTGGAGCACGTTCTGGGTTGAACGTTGGTCTGCAGCAGGATGCTGGGCCACATGACAGAGGAACTTTGGGCCACCGTAGCAAATTTGGACGATGGTGACACGAGAGCAATGGACCAAGTCACTTTTGTGAGGATGGGAGCGATTCTTGTGGGACATGGCTTTGGAGCACGTTCTGGGTTGAACGTTGGTCTGCAGCAGGATGCTGGGCCACATGACAGGAATACGGGGCTGCCATAGCAAATTTGGACTTTGGTGATACGAGCAACATGGACCAAACACGTGAGAAATTTTGGACCGAAGAGCTAACAAATAATGATTTCCAAATGTAAAACATCGGATGACTAATTTTAGGGGATTAGAAATGTAATGTAACTGTTTCCATTGTAAAGGTGATGTAAATTGAAGGGTAACGAAAGTTTAATGCAATTGTTTCCATTGTAAAGGTGACGTAAGGTGAAGTGTAATGAAAGTTTTATGTAATTGTTTCCATTGTAAAGGTGACGTAAATTGAAGTTTAACGAAAGTTAATGTAATTGTTTCCATTGTAAAGGTGACGTTAATCTAACTGTAACAGAATTTAAATTGTAAAGGTAACGTTAATGTAACGGTAATAGATTTTAAATGTCATTGTTTCCATTGTAACTGTAAAAATAACGACTGTAATTGTAAATGTAACTTTGACTGATATCAAAGATAAATGTAACTACTGTAGATTTATCAGTTCGGATTTGTTGGTCAATCGGGACGATTTGACCTAAGAGGGAGGCAATGTAACGTACGCCGCGGATTAAGCGAATAGAATCCCAGAGACTGTGTGACCGTTCAAAGATTACCTGTAACGGATATCTGTTAACGGATTAACTAAATGCATACCGTGCGACTGGTATAAGTGGGTTTTAAGGATTAGCGACAAGCTAAGTGCATGAAACAATGATTGCACTTCTCATACCGTGGGAATACATATCCGAATACGTGACTATACAGTAGGTAAACAGATTAGACGTCCTGAGAGACCGTGAGACCGGTGTAAGTGGTTTTAGGGATTAGCGACAAGCTAAGTGCATGAAAGCTAAACAATGATTGCACTTCTCATACCGTGGGAATACATATCCGAATACGTGACTATACAGTAGGTAAACAGATTAGACGTCCTGAGAGATCTACCCCTTATAAGGCGGTACGTAGGCGATATCAGGTCATTCTGGACTGAGCGGTGACAGTGCGTGTAACTCCTGAATCATCAATAAATGCTGTGAAACGATTGTTGGCCTTTTACTTGGATCCTCCACCCACCCCGTACGCAACAGTATTAAAGCTAATCAGTATTCACTACACAATAACCATGATCGGTGACACATCACTTGCAAAACTTGATTTTAAGTGGCAGTCGTTACATAACAATTCATTCCATAATAATAACAATTCAAAACAACATATCAATTCGGAAATCAACGAAAACACAATATCTAATCAATGGTCTGGTATACAAATATTTAAAATATAAAAAAAAACTCATGGGGTGGCGATTTACGCAATGGTAATTTTAATATACTTATGTACATTATTTATGCACAATAAATAAGGCAAATATAAAAAAAATCTGTATATCTTTTTTGATTCCTTTTTATTTTATTCCGTTTTATTACTTTATTTTACCATAAATTTTATTATAAATATGTACAATGGATGCTATACAATATGGTATAGTATATATAGCAAAAGGAAATACAAAGCTACAAAAGCAATTATTTTTTTCAATGTCCTTAATTTAGTTCACTCACCATTAGGTGGGAATTCCTTTTTAAATATTCGGTCGGGCGCAATATAGTGTATATAGAGTTTAAGGACTATTTGCAGAGAAATGTTATAACATTTCTCTGTCTATGTTACTACGTCATCTGTTGATATCGCGTCGAAAAATTACTAAATAATAAAATTTACTACTATTGGTTTGAAACTCGGCTATAGCTCGTGCAGCGAAAGCTGGCACGTACCAATACAAACACGTATATTGTGTCCGTGAAGATATGAATAAGATTTTTTGTATCTGTTTTCTAGGACAATCAGTTGGTCCCTTTCATACGCACCCACTTTCCGAGCATGACAGAAACAACAATTATTTTTTGTATTGCTCAAAGTGTGCACTACAGGATGATTTTTTCCAGTTTCACTGGTCAGTCACCGATCAACCCCCACAAACTGACGTAACGCGTTCTTATATTGTTTGCTAATTGGTTAATTGGAGTTATTTCATTAGAATTAGTGGATATATGATAATAAAATGCTTTGTAATAAAATTGGATCTGGGAAAACACTAACTGGACAATCTCGCGAAATTGTGTATAATGTTTTCAACTATTTCATGCATCGTATAGTGAATAGTGAAAGTGACGAAAGAAATAGTTTTATGAAAAATTTATATACTTCAACTGTGGAAGCGACTGGTGTTTCTAATAGAAGTGTTCAGCGAATTGTTTGTGAAGTACGAAATCAATTTGTGGTGGCTAATAAACCGCCAACATCGCAACCTTCAATATCGGAGCCATCAACGACACAACCTATATCTTCAGAGTCATCAGATCCAGCAGCATCCACATCTTCATCGACTGTGCGAGTTGTTTTAAGGACTTTTATTTATGACAAGTTCTGACTCGGCCACAAAATTCTGAAGCCGACAAACAATTCTATGCAAAATAATGAAAAAATATTTTGATGGTCTAGGCACCCAACAGTAAACAAATTTGAAATGAGCAAATTAACAACAAAGTGTAGCGCTTTCTTTGCGAATTTATTTATTATCTTTGTAATGGTCGGGACTTTACTAATACTAGCCGACAAAGAAGAATGTCTATACATAATAATGAAAAGGACTGCATAATTATCAAAATTCGAACACTTTTAAAATCACTTATTTCCTGTTTAATATAATTCATATCCTATATATTTTTTTAATTTTTTAATTCTTATTAATTTTTGCGTACGTACGTTTGTTTTACTTATAATTTAAAAAAAACGCTATTTATCATTTTATTTGTGGCACGTATTCAAATATTAAATAAATATGCCATCCAAATTACATCATAGAACTTAAAAATATTTCACGATCGGTTGAAATAAAATATATAAATATTAGGGTGTTAATTTCAACAGCCTGTATATGAAAAATGCATTTGTGTAAGTACTGTGCACGCGCCTTCTGTAGCTAATATACCTATACTACTGTTTTGAAACTCGAAATTCGGTGAACTTGTCTTTCGATATAAAGATATTAGACGAATTTACCATTCGGTCTACAGATTTTCGGTAAAAGCGTCATTATTGGAATAGCATTCGGTGAATTGATTTAGATGTATTGCATTCGACCAATTTACCTGCTCCCGAATGCGCTTGTTTACTTGATCGATCGGTGCCAGACCGAGGGCCAATACTCGACAGGAGTCCGGCCTGGCTAGACACCTGCTCTCCCGAAACCATCTCTGCTCGCCATACTCCGGTCTTTGCCGACCGGAAGCTTCCAATCTTCGCCATTCGAGTATTCATTTCGATCTTTCACTATGGAGCTGTCCTGATGCTGGCCTTCTCGTCGTCAGCAGCTTCAGCGACGACGAAGGGCCGCCAATTACGCCCGAAAACTCAGGTTGGCCGACTCTCGTTTTACTCAAACTCACAATTGTTTCCAGGCTGCTGCTTTGTTCCGGCTTTTAGATTTTTAATCTTTCAGGCTTTCGTTCCTTATTATTTAGATCCGGAATCCACTCGGGGCGGAGCAGCTGCGGCATAATATTACTATATTAAACTACGACATCTACTTTTTTTTTTCACTAGCCTCTTCTTACTTCGCTTTCGAATTTTTTTAATCACATAGCGTCTCAATCTGTAAAGAATATACAACTATTTTTTTTCACCCTTGCCCCAACTGAAATCCGATCCGCTGTAGGAAGACTTGGTTAAAACGTACATGCTACCTCTTTCAACACCTCTCGACCGATAGCATTTCGTATAGAAGCCGTCGTAACCAGCTATATTAATTACAATATTTTCCGTATCCATTTCCCAAATAGCCACCACAGGTGGATATATGAGAACTGGATATGGAAAATATTGTAAGTAATATTGTCGTCGGCCCCATGGACATGTTCGAAATTCTATTAGTCGAAATGGGGTGAAAAGGACATATGCGTTTAACCCAAGTCTCATATGTGGCGGATGGCATATAGTCATTACTAAGGGAAGGCGGTCAAGTTGTTTTTGCCCAAAAACAATGGTTAACTATTGTCAATTACTATTGTCCTTCATAGGAAGAGAGCAAAAAAAAGGTTGATAATGGTGAACCATTTTTTTGAGGCAAAAGCAACTCGACCGCCTTCCCTCAGTTATGTCTAAGCTTCGACGCTCAGCGTGCTAAATGTGTTCACTTTTGTCAACCTTTTTTTCTCCTACTTTCTCGGACAATGGAGAGGTCTATTGTTATTTTATGGCAGCGAATCGGAATCAGCTTGGGGCGGGTCATGAGCTGTTTTGGCCCATTTCGTAAATAAAATCTGAACGCTCTCTTCCTCCAATATCTACTACTATAGTACTATTTTTTTTAAATATAAAGCGATTACCCGGTTGGGCCCTTGCGATTTTTTCCGTGCCCCATTTCCATAAAATTTGATCTTCACTTATGTATAATTATTTTTCGCTTTTTGCATAAAATTTTGTATTATCGAGTATATTCATATGCAAAGGTATTGAGAAAGCTGGAGTTAATTTTGCCGAGTCGTTCTTTTTTTTTCGCATCTCCCACTTTTAATTGTTTTGGCGTGAAATTCTGCGTTTCGAATTTTAATATTATATTACTGTAAATTAGACGAAAACGTTGAATTTTGTCGTCTTTTCAAAATGGCGGAATTCCCTTCCATACGTGAAACATATTCCCTACCATATGTGACATGGTAACGTTTCAAATGTTCGCAACTGATTTATGATTTAAAACAGCTCGAGATGCTATTCATGATATGATTTTGAATATTATTGTTGTATATATTATTGCAATATTGCCGTCCATTGCGTATATTCGACTGCCGACAGATTATCCAATCTACATACATACATATATTCGACCATTTTTGAATCCCAATAGTACCGGATTGTTCAATTGGATTAAATTATTCCGAGCGGTCACTTTGAAGGTCTTATAGCTTTTCGATATTATTTTTATTTTTATCTACGTATCAATTTGTATTACTTATTATAAAAATATGAAATATTTAATATAAAATGGCGAATCATAGGTCATAGTCCCCAAAATATCCTTTGTCTCGATATTATTCAAATTCGTCGACTTCGGGTGGACGGTTTTAAAAAGAAAAATCTCAATTTTTCAGAATTGACGAATTTGGAATGTATTTATTAGCTTTTTTTTCAATTTGTGCGCCTCCATTCCGCAGGGAGATGCGTCCCGGGGAATCCGCCATTTGCAAAATCTATATGCGTTGCACAAAATCCATAAATCACAAGGTGATGCAAGGTCGGCATGGCCTGGATGACCCGTCCCTGTGGCGAGTAAAATGTGCGCAGAAGCGGCCTTCGGTACAGTTTGGCGGCGCGCGCATCTTTTCCGGGGAGTGGGGGCAAGCCGTCGCCAATGCAACGACCATCCATCACCTTGTTATGCTTATTGATTTCGTCTGCCGCCTGTTGCTCTTGCCTCTTCCCTCTTACCTCTTGCCTGCTGCCAGTGGCGTAACGTGAATTCCAGGCGCCCCCCCGCAAAATATTTTACGGCGCCCCCCCCATATACACATATTATTTTCTTTTCGCCAAAATAATTTTTCAAAATACATACCTTTTTACGTAGAAAAATCTGTTCTTCTGGACTTCGCATTGGCAAACACTTCGATTATTTCGTTAAAATTCATTTTATTTGTTCTCTCATGTTCAATACTAATCAGCGCTAATGCTTTGAGTCGATGTTGTGACATAGTTGACCTTAAGTAATTTTTAATAAGTTTCAACTTAGAGAACGAGCGCTCAGCAGTGGCTACAGTTACCGGAAGCGTGAGGAACAAGTTGATTGCGGTGGCGATATCAGGAAATGACGAATTTATAGTGTAAAAATCACAAATGAAGAGCTTCGCCAAATTATGAACACTGTCGATCTTCTCTATTTTTTCTCTTAAGCACGAACGAAAATCAAGCACCTGGTTAGGTAATGACTTGCCAAAGTCATTGACATATTGGTCGGCTAAAGATTTGGCTTCACGAAATAAGTCGTCATCTGATAATTGAATGAGATTTTTACTTTGTAGGAAGGCGAACTTTGAAATAATATCGTTAAAAGATGTAAAACGAACCTTCAATTGCATCAAGGCTACGTCTAGTGCCGCATTAAAAATTGTTATTTCAAACGTTTTCAATGAATCTTGGAATCGTGTATCATTACTAAGTTCATCGAAGTACTTTTTGACAAAAGATTGACGATTCGATGTCAATTTTGGCTCCAAACCCCATTTTGTTGCAATCGTTGATGAAATCGTTACAAATTCTTCAAATGTATTCCTAAAACGATTGAGATTGTCGTATGCATTTTTGATCATCGACTGAGCACTGATAACATCGACGTTTTTTGATTGTAGGAGCTTTGATACAAAGTTGAGAGGCTGAAGAATGTTATCAAAAAGCACGAGTAGGAGAATAAATTCGAAACTTTCCATTTTCTTTTTTAGTCCCTTTGCTTCTGATTGTTCATCCTTTCTTTTACTTTTTAAAATTATTTCTGTAAGAAATTTTAAAACATCTGTATATGAATATCGAAGTGCATTGATGGAATCTAGTCTTGAAGACCAACGAGTAGGGTTCAATCTTTTTAAAGTAACTGATGGTGAATTTTCCTTAAAAACTTCCCACCTGTTAATGCTGACAGTGAAAAATTTATAAATTTGTTCAACCACATCAAAAAAATAAGAAGATTTTGGCACATCAGATACGGTATCTTTAATGACGAGATTTAAATTATGAGCTGCACAGTGAACGTAATGAGCGTTTGGTTCGAGTTCAGTTATCTTTTTTTGTAGACCGTTGTATGCACCACTCATTACTCTGGCACCATCGTAACCCTGTCCTCTACATTTCGCAATATCTAGTCCTTTACTTGTCAATAAATCCAAAATATATTTTTTTAAACCCTCTGCACTTCTGTTTTTAACATTAAAGAACCCAACGAATGATTCTTTAATTTCAACATCAATTGGACGTTGAATTTCATCTTTTTGAACAACAATGTATCGAAAAACAACACTCACTTGCTCAATTTTACTTAAATCTTGAGTACCGTCAATTATGATTGAATAGAAAGGCGAAATTTTTATCTCTTTAAATATTTCATTTTCTATTTGTGTCGAAATTAATTGGATGATTTCATTTTGAATTTTCGCGCTCAAATAAGTCACAAAACCTGCCTTATGTTTGGTTATCAATGATTGCAAAAGAGGATCATAAGTTGCCAGAAGTTTAATAAGAGAAATAAATTTTCGAAATGCCAAATTACATTTGGCCAATGTTAATATTACATTAATAATACGATGAATCACTTGACGCCAGTAGTTTACACGACTTTTCAATTCTGACGAGATATATTCATCAATTGTCTCAGAATTTTTCCACAAATCGTACGTACAACAGGATTTAGTGTGTACTTGAGATTTTTCGTGAATTGAAATTTTTTTTGAAAGTCCTCTCCAGTCTTGTATGCCTTCAACCCAAGAGTAATTATAATATTTTGTCAGCAAAAAGCCAACACGGTTCCCAGTACGCTCTATTCAGTTTTATCGAGTAACCTAGCCACGTCCTTTGTATTTCAATCCCAGACTGGTTGGTCCACTTAAAATATTTTTTAGAAAAGCATCTTTTTCCAACGAGGTCTCGAGGAAAAGATACAAGATCAGGTTGACAAGTACCGTGATTCAATATAAATTTCCTCAGATTAGTGTCATTTTCTGTCAGCTCATTTGTGTAATGTCCTCGGTCAGTCGGATATTTTTCTTGAAGAAGAAACCTTATAAATGAATCGACCACTTCACCAGAAATGTTTGAGGAAGAAGAGCTAGGCTCAGTCGACTGAATTTCTGCAACAGTTAAGTTCGCCGTATTATCCGTAACTGCTGGTTCAATTACATCGGTATTGCTCAAAGGAGAGCTAGGTTGTTTTTCTGATAAAACTGCTGGAGGACTTAATTCCATTATGTCACTAGAGGCTTTGAAAAATTTGTGGATTTTAGTCAATTTCTATGAACTCGCGATTTGAGTATATTTTCGCTTTCGAGATTCTGCTCCACTGAATTTTTTCTTAAAACAACTCGTATTAAAAAAATATATGTATCGCGAAAGATTTCTCAACTACAGGGATAACACAATGGCACACTTCACGTCACTTTACCCTGAGCAATGAGTTAGTTTTTATATACAATTATCATACACGTTTCGGGAGCTAGTTTTAATGATAATCAATCGCGATCCGATTCCAGAGCGTGTTCAAAATCAACTGAAGAAAAGTCTGAAAGAACACAATGATTTTATGAGTAAAGTTGTAAAATTGACATATTTTGGTCGCGTTCTATAATTTATTAATGGAAAGACGTTATACTTATGTTGAAAAAAAGGTCGACCCATTATAAAACCGATATGCTTTTCACTTTTATGACGGTCTGCAATGAAATAATTTTGGTCGGAGATTTCAATGCTATTCACGAAAATAAATACAAAGTTGTAAAATTTTATTGGTTTTCACGCCTCATTTAATTTTGTATTATTGTTTTAACGTTTAATATGTATGTACAAAAGTAGGAGAGAATTCTCAGATACATGTACATCACATAAAACGAGATGCGAATAGTTTGAAAAATAAAGTAGTGTTTAAAAAATTGTCACAAAAAAATTTACAGAAAAAGTTAAAAAAATCAGTGAAAAAGACGCGCCGCCTAGCGGCGCCCCCCCGCATTGCGGGGTCTGCGGGCGCGGTAGTTACGCCACTGCCTGCTGCGTATTGTTTTCGCATATGGCCGACGCCCTACGACCAACCTCAGATGTTTAAATATTTTTGATTTTTACTAGCTCTTCCGATTACTGCTGATGTACCGGAAAAATGTAATAATAAGAGAAGTGGCTTTAGGCATCATAGTGTTTAAAAATTTCCGCCACAGTCGTGTTTTCTTAATATTTCCACATGTGAAAAATCCGGCCGAGTTACTTTATAAATATACATACATATGTACATACGACATAGCTGCTTTGTCCTGGTATCCAATTAGGACATGTTAAAGAATCTTAAACTGATTTTAGATTCTCCTTTAAATTTTTTATACCCTACCCTATGTATGATTGATTTGTTTATTTTTTAATAGTTACGATTGAGATCTTTATTCGTGGTTACTATTTTATTGCAGCACTTTCGTGTTTCCAACTGAAATCATAGCGTTCTCAGACCGTGTCGACGAATTCAAGAAGATAAACTGTGAAGTAGTTGCTGCTTCAACTGACAGTCACTTCAGCCACTTGGCATGGATAAACACTCCGAGGAAGGAAGGTAAAAATTGATCCAAAGATAACACAGTCGATTTATCAATTGCAATTATTATCACATTTACAATGTGACGTTCCATTTAATAACTATAGATAACGACTGCATATAGAGATAACATATATCAACACCACGTGTCATTTTATGATGCATATTTACATTAATTGCCGTGTTATCTTTGCTTAAAGGTGGACTCGGAGAAATGAAAATACCATTACTTGCCGATAAATCGACAAAAATTGCTCGCGACTATAACGTTCTCGATGTAGATTCCGGAATTCCCTTCCGAGGCTTGTACATAATTGACGGCAACCAAAAGCTTCGTCAAAATACAGTCAACGATCTGCCTGTAGGAAGGTAAGCTATTTTGTTATGTATTTAGGATTTTTTTTTATAAAGTATTTGTGTGTGTGTGTGTATGCATTCATTTTTTTTTTTAATTTTAGAGATGTCGATGAAACATTGAGATTAGTGCAAGCGTTTCAATACACCGACAAACATGGAGAGGTTTGCCCCGCTGGATGGAAACCTGGACAAAAGACGATGAAAGCTGATCCCAAAGGCTCCCAAGAATACTTTAATTCTGCTAATTAAAACAGTTGGTCCGATCTGTTTTTTAGTTTAGTGTATTCGATGGAGCTCTTTGGATACCTTTCCATTTGAAATTTGATCTCTTACCTAAATGAATCTTGTAATTCGGTAGTTTTTGAGTTGGGTCGGAAAAATGAGGTGAACGTAATTACTGTTGACTTTAATTCGCTTTTATTTGCCTTGGGAATGGATTGAATTTTTTCATTATCGTATAAAATTTAATTTGTGGGACGTGTCACGAGATGCTTCATCTCCTGTCACCGACGCACAACAGATCGAAACAGTTAGCGAACGAGCTTAACTTTTCGACCTGTTCAACATTTGGAAAGAGTCATCTTAACTGGGACGTGGGTTTATTAATGTGTTGATTTAAATAGTATGTTACTTTGAAACAGTTTTTATTTCGTTTTTAAAATTGCACATCTGTATGATTTTGCGTTCCTGGTGGACTCATTGATGTGCATTTTTTTAAACCTATCTTCCCGAATTTAACGGATTTGAAGGGACTGCTCTGGGACTGCTCAGTACGGGTAAACGAGAGCTTAGAAAAGAACATGTATATAAAACTTTTCTGCTCAAGTTTTCTCTTCACGGCTAATGTTTGTACTGCCTGGAGCAGACCTATCATGTGCGATTGAGAAAAATCTATATTGAAGTTTGGTCGGCAACCGGTCATAATTGAGTACCTTCTATGTTAGTTTTGTATGCTGTTTGTCATCGAGGAAAATTGCAACCTCCAAGATATTCTACTCCCAATTAACATATAATGCACTCACCCTTCTTCGGGAGAGTTAAGATTGCCGCCCACTTGAATAATCCTTTATAGCTGCTCTTTCGACCGTTTCCATCCGTTCATCTTTTTCGCGTGAGAGGTATGGGTATTCGGGATGATACCGTTGCTAGCTTGTCACAGTAATGCACACATGTATTCGCCATATTTTTTCGATTACAACTCGTAAACACACTGACTACCATAACATGAGTATTATTACATCAAGGCGAGTTTTAAATTCTTGCCATTTCCTGCGAATGTCTTCTGAGACAATCCATATATTATACTTCGTTTATTTCTAGTATGTAATGAATGTCTATTTAAACATCATATTTCTGAGACAATACTTATATTATACTTCGTTTATTTCTAGTATGTAATGAATGTCTATTTAAACATCATGTGTACTTGTCGGTGCCTTTTAATAATTCAAGAGTTGTAATTTCATTAGTATAAGCGTTTGTTCCCGCAAGCTTTTGTATATCGCCAAATTGTTAGTATAGGTTGTTGATTAATTTAGATTGAACATACGTTGATCTTCACACACAAGGTGAATATAACATAATAATATAACATCATTTATAAAAAATAATAAAAAAAATTGTCGATTAAGTTTCATATAACGTACATACATTGATTTCAACATACTATGTGAATATACCATCCTTTATAAAAAATAATAAAAAATTAAAAAATTATTTTGATTTTGTTTCAATTTTATTATTACCTCACAATTGTACATTTCGTCATTATGATTTTGATGAAGATTTATAACTGTTTAGATCTGAATAAATGCCTCCACCAGAATCTGGACCTACTTGGAATAAACATGGTTGGCTTTAAGTTGTAACTTCTAAAAATCCCATGGTGAGAATGATTTCCGCCGGAATGTCTGATATAGTAATTGTGATTCCGTATCCCGATATGCAATCTGTAATTCCCGATTTGTAGAGAAATTCTTAAATCGATCTTATGACAGACATTATTAATATAATTGCAAATTTTGAATGCTTGCTTAGTAAGAACGGGACACTGAGAATTTTATAGAGGCGTATAGCGTTCTCAGATTTATTCGAAAACATATAAAAATAATCTAAAACGAATTTATCAACATGGGATGATGTATTGTTTGCATCATTTTATTTCTTTTTTCATTTGTACTTCGATATTTATATTAATTTTGCTGTCCGGTCTTACTTTATGATTATATTAGATAGAAGAAGTATGCGGCTAACTAATTACAATGTGAAATCTTGAAAATTATTGATCAGCCAATGGTTTATATAATTATATTGTAAAATTGATGTCAAAAAGTTTCTTAAATTATTTTTCACATTTGCTGTACATGTAAAAATATATTTTTTACTGACATCTTTTTATGAACGATAAAACTTATTAATAATTATTTCTAAGTTTCGTACCAAAATGCACTCATATAAATTTTAAACAAAAAGTACATTTTTAAATCAATAGACATCACTTTATAATTGAAATTATTTCATTCGAATTATCATTACAAACCTCCTTTATTTTATAGTTTCAATGTTAAAATTCATTGTACTTTTTACGTTTTGTATATGTTACAGTAAGAGTGTAAATGTCAAATCAGAAAACATGACTAGTAAGTGTATGCACTAGCGGATCCAGAAAATGGTCAAGGTGGGGGCCATTTTGGAATTGATATTGGCCTAATTGAAAATCATAAATAAAAAAAAATCGAATGTAACCAACTCATGACTTTATCTATGTATTTGAGGAATATAAGAAGGTCACAAAACAAAATTCGTTAATTAAACATACACACACGTTCACACATTCCGATTATGAAAGCATTTTCGATACAATTTGTTACTTAAAATCCATTATACATACTATACACATTAAATATCAAGAAAATAAAAATAATTCAAAACGTCAAAATAAAATAATGAAATATAAAAAAAAAATACTACTTCCGGCTTACGAATTCTGACCAAAACCTTATCAACTCTAAGTTAGTAGATAAAGAACACAAATACAAATATTCAGCTTAATAGGTGTGGAAAATGGAAAGTGGAGGTGTGGAAAAAATCGTAGTTTTTACCTTTTTTTTTTAGAGAAAAAAATCCTACTTCCTAAAAAATCCTAATTAAGTGATTTTTTTTTATTTTCAAAACATTGATACAAGATATATGCTTAAATTTTTTCGTGAAGAGCACAAATGTTTAAGGGTCGAAAAAAATGGTGGAAGAAAAATCGAAACAGAGTAAACTGCCACTTCCGATTGACGCATGCTTACTAAATTTTATACTTAACTTGGTATTGAGCTGTAACTTCTAGATATGAAATTTCAGTTCAACAAATCAAAATTTTTCTGAGAAAAACATAAAACATCGATTCTCTGGAGTAAAAGTACTCAAAAATAAAGTAAATATATTCAGAAAATATTAGGGTATAAAATTTATAATTTATATTACATGTAAAAAAAATTTAGTCTGATTCGGTTAGTGGTTTAGGAGATAATTGAATTAAAAAACTTAAAAAAAGAGGATACCTATAAGGAGAGGTACCATTTTCGGTCAACTTAAAAATTTGAAAATAATTTACGTCGTATCGATAAGAATTTCAGTAACTGATACTTACAGTTCGATAGGTCTAATGTTGTTCAAAAATTCACCAAAATACACCTACACACAGGCACAAAGACATTTTTTCTAGATCATGAAAATGTAATCAGTGATCGATTCTGCATTCGAATCAGTCAAAACCTCGAGTTCTCGATTAAATTATGAGAATTTGAACAGCACGAACGGTTATTCTCATCTAGCATTAAACTTAGCCCCCCTACCTGAAAGGGTAGTGCAGATATGCAAAAATAACAAGTGGAACTTAGAACTAAAATATATTCGTAAAAATATAAATATATTGTGAATGATATGCATATTTAAATATGAAAAATCTGCTGCTTTGTTTTTTCATCTTTCAGGCTTTCGATCCTTATTATTTAGATCCGGAATCCAGTCAGGGCGGAGCAGCTGCGGCATAATATTACTATATTAAACTATGACATGTACTTTTTTTTTCACTAGCCTCTTCTTACTTCGCTTTCGATTTTTTTTAATCAGATAGCGTCTCAATCCGTAAAGAATGTAAAACTATTTTTTTCACCCTTGCCCTAATTGAAATCCGATCCGCTGTAGGAAGATACTTGATAAAAAAATTACATGCTATCTCTTTCAGCACCTCTCGACCAATAGCATTTCGTATAGGGGCCGTCGACCCCAACAATTTTACTTACAATATTTTCCGTATCCAGTTTCCAAATAACCACCATAGGTGGATATATGGGAACTAGATATGGAGAATATTGTAAGTAATATTATCGTCGGCCTCATGGACATGTACGAAATTCTATTAGTCGAAATGGGGTGAAAAGGACATATGCGTTTTACCCCAAGTCTCATATATGGCGAATATCACTAAGGGAAGGCGGTCAAGTAGCTTTTGCCCAAAAACAATGGTTAACTATTGTCAATTACTATTGTCCTTCATAGGAAGAGAGCAAAAAAAGGTTGACAATGGTGAACCATTTTTTTGAGGCAAAAGCAACTCGACCGCCTTCCCTCAGTTATGACTAGTCACCGGACCCAGAAGGTGCCGCGTATTGTCCAAAGGTTGTAAATGCATTGTTAAAGGTTTGCCGAACCTTTTTTACAGAGGATTTACAACAATGGAACAATGGATAGCACTGTGACAATCCGGTGTCTAATTATAACTAAGCTTCGACGCCCAGCGTGCTAAATGGGTTCACTATTGTCAATTTCTTATGTCACTACATTCTCGGACAATGGAGAGGTCTATTGTTATTTTAATGCAGCGAATCGACATCAGCTTGGGGCGGGTCATTTGTCGATGAGCTGTATTGGCCGATTTCATAAATAAAATCAGGTATTGACAAAGCTGGAGCTTTATTTATTGAGTCGTTATTTTTTTCGCATATCCCACTTTTAATTGTTTTGGCGTGAAATTCCGCGTTTCGAATTTTAATATTATATTACTGTAAATTAGACGAAAACGTTGAATTTTGTCGTCTTTTCAAAATGGCGGAATTCCCTTCCATACGTGAAACATATTCCCTACCATATGTGACATGGTAACGTTTCAAATGTTTGCAACTGATTTATGATTTAAAACAGCTCGAGACGCTATTCATGATATGATTTTGTATATTATTGTTGTATATATTATTGCAATATTGCCGTCCATTGCGTATATTCGACTGCCGACAGATTATCCAATCTTTATTTCGGCGTGCGCATCTTTTCCGGGGAGTGGGGGCGAGCCGTTGCCAATGCAACGACCTTCAATCACCTTGTTATGATTATTGATTTTGTCTGCCGCCTGTTCCTACTTGCCTCTTCCCTCTTACCTCCTGCCTGTTGCGTATTGCGTATTGTTTTCGCATTTGGCCTACGCCCTACGACCAACCCCAAACATTTAAATATTTTCGATTTTTACTAACTCTTCCGATTACTCTTATTATTACAGAAATGTAATAATAAGAGAAGTGGCTTTAGGCATTATAATGTTTAAAAATTGCGGTATGGCTGTCGCCATACTTAATTAATTTTCGCCACCGTCGTGTTTTCTTAATATTTCCACATGCGAAAAATCAGGCCGAGTTACTTTATAAATATATGTACACACATACAAACGACATAGCTTCTTTATCCTGGAATCCAATTTGTACATGTTAAAGAATCTTAAACCGATTTTAGATTCTCCTTTAAAATTTTTATACCTTACTCTATGTATGTATTGATTTTTTTATCAATTGGGCAATTATTTAATTATTACATATTTAACATGGTTCGGTGATTACTGGTCACAAAGTCACTTAAATCTCTATAGCGGAACATCTGGCAGCCGAAAAGTTCAACATACTAACGATAACTATCATACTAATGAGAACTTGAGATCTTTATTCGAGGTTACTATTTTATTGCAGAACTTTCGTGTGTCCAACTGAAATCATAGCGTTCTTAGACCGTGTCGTCGAATTCAAGAAGATAAACTGTGAAGTAGTTGCTGCTTCAACTGACAGTCACTTCAGCCACTTGGCATGGATAAACACTCCGAGGAAGGAAGGTAAAATTTGATCCAAAGATATCACAGTCGATTTATCAATTGCAATTATTATCACATTTACAATGTGACGTTCCATTTAATTACTATAGATAACGATTACATATTGAGATAACATACATCAACACCACGTGTATTTTTATGATGCATATTTACATTAATTGCCGTGTTATCTTTGCTTAAAGGTGGACTTGGAGAAATGAAAATACCATTACTTGCCGATAAATCGACAAAAATTGCTCGCGACTATAACGTTCTCGATGTAGATTCCGGAATTTCCTTTCCGAGGCTTGTATATAATTGACGGCAACCAAAAACTTCGTCAAATTACAGTCAACGATCTGCCTGTAGGAAGGTAAGCTATTTTGTTATGTATTTAGGATTTTTTGTAAAGTATGTGTGTGTGTGTGTAGGCTCCCAAGAATACTTTAATTCTGCTAATTAAAACAGTTGGTCCGATCTGTTTTTAGTTTATTGTATTCGATGGAGCTCTTTGGATACCTTTCCAATTGAATATTGATATACATATTTTCCTAAATGAAACTTGCAATTCGGTAGTTTTTGAGTTGGGTCGGAAAAATGAGGTGAACGTTATTACTGTTGACTTTAATTCGCTTTCATTTTCCTTGGGAATGGATTGATTTTTTTCATTATCGTATAAAATTTAATTTGTGGGACGTGTCACGAGATGCTTCATCTCCTGTCACCAACGCACAACAGATTTGTCAACTTGTTTGTCGCTCACATTTCCATACATTTTTTCGTGTCGCGCGACTAGTCGGCCGACAAAGTTGCACGTTGCGGCCCGGCCCTAACTTTTCGACCTGTTCAACATTTGGAAAGAGTCATCTTAATTGGGGTGTGGGTTTATTAATGTGTTGATTTAAAGAGGATGTTACTTTGCTTAACAGCCTTTAATCCGTTTTTAAAATTGCACATCTGTGTGAATTTGCGTTCAGAGTGAGCTCATAGATGTGCAATTTTAAAGTTATCTTCCCGAATTTAACGGATTTGAAGGAACTACCCTGGTTTTCATCAGTACGGGTAAACGAGAGCTTAGAAAACAACTTGTATATCTACTTTTCTGCTCAAGTTTTCTCTTCACGGCTCATTTCTCTTATCGTCTTTAGTATAAGCGTTTGTTTCCCCAAACTTTTGTGCAACGCCAAATTGTTAGTATACGTTGTTTACAGACAATTATACATGAACATATCATCATTTATAAAAAATAATAAAAAAATTATATTGAGTTTGTTTTAATTTTATTGAACAAATTTGATTTTGATGAAGAGATTTATAACTGTTTAGATCTGAATAAATGCGTCCACCAGAATCTGGACCTATTTGGAATAAACATGGCCGGCTTTAAATTGTAACTTCTAAAAATCCCATGGTGAGAATGAATACGTATTTTAAACAGTACTCCCCAGATCGGCATCATTTATTTATTTATTTGGAAAATTTACAGTTTATTAAGTTACATAGATTGATAGTAAAAAAACATAATTATGTTAAGTAAACCATTAATAATTTTCACATATAGGTAAAAAAAAAAGAAAAGCTCAAACATTTAAAATAAGAAACAAAAATGATAATAGAGTAAGATAGTTAGAGAAAACAAAAAGAAAAAAAATAGAAATAAAAGTATAATAAAAATATCAAAATAATAAGAATAAAAATTATGAAATAATAAAAATAATATAATATATAACAAAAAACAAAAAGACAAAATAAATACATCAAAATAAAAATTCATAATCACAATCGTAAATTTTCAATAAAATTTATCATCGAAAAACAAATTTGCAATAATCACTCTAGCTTGTATAGCATTAATATTAAATAAGTCAAACATAGAAATTGTTAAAATTAGTGTGTTGGTGTACGGTGGAGCTTGGACGCCAGATGAATGAGCTTCTTCCATAATTAGAAAAAGTATTAGGTATGTAAAGGAGCTCATTACATCTAGTCATTCTATTTGGCACACGCAATGATAGTCTACTCAATAATTGAGGACAGTCGATCGAGCCGTTAAGGATGTTCAAAATTGTTGAGATGTCAGCTATCTCCCTTCTTTTGACAAGTGGAAGTAGATGCTGACACCTACAAGCATCTTCATAGGAAGAATAGGATAACCCAAAACGGCTACTGATGTACCTCAAGAATCTCTTCTGAATGCGCTCCAATCTGTCTCTTGCACCAGAGTACTCTGGGTTCCAAACTTGGGATGCAAACTCAACAATACTTCTTACGTATGCATTTATACATCCAATCATCAATAAACAAGGTCGTAACCTAAAACCGTGACTGTTTCTAATTAACCCACCCCGCACCATTCCAAAACAAGCTGGTCGACGAGAGACGACGACTACCACATTCACAGTCGCTGTATTTATCCACCCCACCCCACCTTGCAGCTATAGAACAACTAGAAAAAGTCCAAGATGCTGGCATTGTTATCAGCTGGCATTGTTATCATTAACAATCTTTGAGTTTTACTGAACAACATTTCAAATCTATTTTCAAACAAGAAATCGAACAGACACAAACTAGAAAATATATATCATCTTTATCTTCAGGCGACAATTAGTAGTAGACAAGAGTCTCCACTAGCTATTGAAAATTTCAAGCGAATTATAACAAAAATTTGAAGTTGAAGTTGAAAATTATGATAAAGAAAAAGTAAATATATGTTAATTATTTTTATAATAGGAATAAAAAGTACACAGTAACATTTTTAAAATTGAAAGAAATAAAGTCTTGAAATTTTTTTAATCTAATATATATGTAATTTGGAAAGAGACTTTGTATATACATATATATGTATGTATCCTTCATTCGTTGGTTCGTCGTCCGTAGATCGGTGACGTCATCGAACACGTGATTCGTTTTATTTTTTTTTCGACTCATAGGCGCCGATTTGATTTTTTTTTATTCAATGTATTCACCCCCGCGGGAGCGCAAGGGGCGCAGCCCCATGGGGCCCCGAAGGGGGCGCAGCCTTATGGGGCGCAACCTTATGGAGCTCAGCCGCATGGGGCCCCGAAAGGGGCGCAGCCTCATGGTGCACAGCCCCATGAGGCCCCGAAGGGGGCGCAGTCTTATGAGGCTCAGCCGCATGGGGCCCCGAAGGGGGCGCAGCCTTATGGAGCTCAGCCACATGGGGTCCCGAAGGGAGCGCAGGGGGGCGCAGCCCCATGGGGCCCCGAAGGTGGCGCAGTCTTATGGGGCGCAGCCTTATGGGGCGCAGCCTTATGGAGCTCAGCCACATGGGGCCCCGAAGGGGGAGCAGCCCCATGGGGCCCCGAAGAGGGCGCAGCTTTATGGAGCGCCGCCCTAAAAGGCATTAGCTAAGGGGGGCGCAGAGGGGTGAAGTCCTAAACGGCAATAGCTAAGGGGGGCGCAGAGGGTTTTTTTTTTAATAAAATGTTTACTATTAGATTCGTCATGTTTAAGCGGTTTATATTATTAATAATGAGCGAAGCCGGGTAATACAGCTAGTATACAATAATTATGAAAGTTTGCATATACATATAACATATATACAATATAACAATTTACTGGAACGCACTGAAAATGAATCAAAGAAAACACAGTTAATCAATGGTCTGGTATACAAATATTTAAAATATAAAAAAAAACTCATGGGGTGACAATTTACGCAATGGTATTAAAGCTAATCAGTCTTCACTACACAATAACCATGATCGGTGACACATCGCTTGCAAAACTTGATTTTAAGTGGCAGTCGTCACATAACAATTCATTCCATAATAATAACAATTCAAAACAACATATCAATTCGGAAATCAACGAAAACACAGTATCTAATCAATGGTCTGGTATACAAATATTTAAAATATAAAAAAAAACTCATGGGGTGGCGATTTACGCAATGGTAATTTTAATATACTTATGTACATTATTTATGCACAGTAAATAAGGCAAATATAAAAAAAATCTGTATATCTTTTTTGATTCCTTTTTATTTTATTCCGTTTTATTACTTTATTTTATCATAAATTTTATTATAAATATGTACAATGGATGCTATACAATATGGTATTGTATATATAGCAAAAGGAAATACAAAGCTACAAAAGCAATTATTTTTTTCAATGTCCTTAATTTAGTTCACTCACCATTAGGTGGGAATTCCTTTTTAAATATTCGGTCGGGCGCAATATAGTGTATATAGAGTTTAAGGACTATTTGCAGAGAAATGTTATAACATTTCTCTGTCTATGTTACTACGTCATCTGTTGATATCGCGTCGAAAAATTACTAAATAATAAAATTTACTACTACTGTTTTGAAACTCGAAATTCGGTGAACTTGTCTTTCGATATAAAGATATTAGACGAATTTACCATTCGGTCTACAGATTTTCGGTAAAAGCGTCATTAGTGGAATAGCATTCGGTGAATTGATTTAGATGTATTGCATTCGACCAATTTACCTGCTCCCGAATGCGCTTGTTTACTTGATCGATCGGTGCCAGACCGAGGGCCAATACTCGACAGGAGTCCGGCCTGGCTAGACACCTGCTCTCCCGAAACCATCTCTGCTCGCCATACTCCGGTCTTTGCCGACCGGAAGCTTCCAATCTTCGCCATTCGAGTATTCATTTCGATCTTTCGCTATGGAGCTGTCCTGATGCTGGCCTTCTCGTCGTCAGCAGCTTCAGCGACGACGAAGGGCCGCCAATTACGCCCGAAAACTCAGGTTGGCCGACTCTCGTTTTACTCAAACTCACAATTGTTTCCAGGCTGCTGCTTTGTTCCGGCTTTTAGATTTTTAATCTTTCAGGTTTTCGTTCCTTATTATTTAGATCCGGAATCCACTCGGGGCGGAGCAGCTGCGGCATAATATTACTATATTAAACTACGACATCTACTTTTTTTTTTCACTAGCCTCTTCTTACTTCGCTTTCGAATTTTTTTAATCACATAGCGTCTCAATCCGTAAAGAATATACAACCATTTTTTTTTTCACCCTTGCCCCAACTGAAATCCGATCCGCTGTAGGAAGACTTGGTTAAAACGTACATGCTACCTCTTTCAACACCTCTCGACCGATAGCATTTCGTATAGAAGCCGTCGTAACCAGCTATATTAATTACAATATTTTCCGTATCCAGTTCCCAAATAGCCACCACAGGTGGATATATGGGAACTAGATATGGAAAATATTGTAAGTAAAATTGTCGTCGGCCCTATGGACATGTACGAAATTCTATTAGTCGAAATGGGGTGAAAACGACATATGACTTTTACCCAAGTCTCATATATGGCGGATGGCACTAAGGGAAGGCGGTCAAGTTGCTTTTGCCCAAAAACAATGGTTAACTATGGTCAATTACTATTGTCCTTGATAGGAAGAGAGCAGAAAAAGGTTGATAATAGTGAACCCTTTTTTTGGGTAAAAAGCAACTCGACCGCTTTCCCTCAGTTATGACTAAGCTTCGACGCTCAGCGTGCTAAATGTGTTCACTTTTGTCAACCTTTTTTTCTCCTACTTTCTTGGACAATGGAGAGGTTTATTGTTATTTTATGGCAGCGAATCGAAATCAGCTTGGGGCGGGTCATGAGCTGTTTTGGCCTATTTCGTAAATAAAATCTGAACGCTCTCTTCCTCCAATATCTACTACTATAGTACTATTTTTTTTAAATATAAAGCGATTACCCGGTTGGGCCCTTGCGATTTTTTCCGTGCCCCATTTCCATAAAATTTGATCTTCACTTATGTATAATTATTTTTCGCTTTTTGCATAAAATTTTGTATTATCGAGTATATTCATATGCAAAGGTATTGAGAAAGCTGGAGTTAATTTTGCCGAGTCGTTCTTTTTTTTTTCGCATCTCCCACTCTAATTTTTTTGGCGTAAAATTCTGCCTTTCGAATTTTAATATTACTGTAAATTAGACGAAAACGTTGAATTTTGTCGTCTTTTCAAAATGGCGGAATTCCCTTCCATATGTGAAACATAACATCGTAACGTTTCAAATGTTCGCAACCGATTTATGATTTAAAACAGCTCGAGACGCTATTCATGATAAGATTTTGAATATTATTGTTGTATATATTATTGCAATATTGCCGTCCATTGCGTATATTCGACTGCCGACAGATTATCCAATCTACATACATACATATATTCGACCATTTTTGAATCCCAATAGTACCGGATTGTTCAATTGGATTAAATTATTCCGAGCGGTCACTTTGAAGGTCTTATAGCTTTTCGATACTAATTTTATTTTTATCTACGTATCAATTTGTATTACTTATTATAAAAATATGAAATATTTAATATAAAATGGTCATAGTCCCCAAAATATCCTTTGTCTCGATATTATTCAAATTCGTCGACTTCGGGTGGACGGTTTTAAAAAGAAAAATCTCAATTTTTCAGAATTGACGAATTTGGAATGTATTTATTAGCTTTTTTTTCAATTTGTGCGCCTCCATTCCGCAGGGAGATGCGTCCCGGGGAATCCGCCATTTGGCAAATCTATATGCGTTGCACAAAATCCATAAATCACAAGGTGATGCAAGGTCGGCATGGCCTGGATGACCCGTCCCTGTGGCGAGTAAAATGTGCGCAGAAGCGGCCTTCGGTACAGTTTGGCGGCGCGCGCATCTTTTCCGGGGAGTGGGGGCAAGCCGTCGCCAATGCAACGACCTTCCATCACCTTGTTATGCTTATTGATTTCGTCTGCCGCCTGTTGCTCTTGCCTCTTCCCTCTTACCTCTTGCCTGCTGCGTATTGTTTTCGCATATGGCCGACTGCCTCAGACATTTAAATATTTTTGATTTTTACTAGCTCTTCCGATTACTGCTGATGTACCGGAAAAATGTAATAATAAGAGAAGTGGCTTTAGGCATCATAGTGTTTAAAAATTTCCGCCACAGTCGTGTTTTCTTAATATTTCCACATGTGAAAAATCCGGCCGAGTTACTTTATAAAAATACATACATATGTACATACGACATAGCTGCTTTGTCCTGGTATCCAATTAGGACATGTTAAAGAATCTTAAACTGATTTTAGATTCTCCTTTAAATTTTTTATACCCTACCCTATGTATGATTGATTTGTTTTTTTTTTTTAATAGTTACGATTGAGATCTTTATTCGTGGTTACTATTTTATTGCAGCACTTTCGTGTGTCCAACTGAAATCATAGCGTTCTCAGACCGTGTCGACGAATTCAAGAAGATAAACTGTGAAGTAGTTGCTGCTTCAACTGACAGTCACTTCAGCCACTTGGCATGGATAAACACTCCGAGGAAGGAAGGTAAAATTTGATCCAAAGATAACACAGTCGATTTAGCAATTGCAATTATTATCACATTTACAATGTGACGTTCCATTTAATAACTATAGATAACGATTGCATATAGAGATAACATACATCAACACCACGTGTAATTTTATGATGCATATTTACATTAATTGCCGTGTTATCTTTGCTTAAAGGTGGACTCGGAGAAATGAAAATACCATTACTTGCCGATAAATCGACAAAAATTGCTCGCGACTATAACGTTCTCAATGTAGATTCCGGAATTCCCTTCCGAGGCTTGTACATAATTGACGGCAACCAAAAGCTTCGTCAAATTACAGTCAACGATCTGCCTGTAGGAAGGTAAGCTATTTTGTTATGTATTTAGGATTTTTTTTTATAAAGTATTTGTGTGTGTGTGTGTATGCATTCATTTTTTTTTTTTTTAATTTTAGAGATGTCGATGAAACATTGAGATTAGTGCAAGCGTTTCAATACACCGACAAACATGGAGAGGTTTGCCCCGCTGGATGGAAACCTGGACAAAAGACGATGAAAGCTGATCCCAAAGGCTCCCAAGAATACTTTAATTCTGCTAATTAAAACAGTTGGTCCGATCTGTTTTTTAGTTTAGTGTATTCGATGGAGCTCTTTGGATACCTTTCCATTTAAAATTTGATCTCTTACCTAAATGAATCTTGTAATTCGGTAGTTTTTGAGTTGGGTCGGAAAAATGAGGTGAACGTAATTACTGTTGACTTTAATTCGCTTTTATTTGCCTTGGGAATGGATTGAATTTTTTCATTATCGTATAAAATTTAATTTGTGGGACGTGTCACGAGATGCTTCATCTCCTGTCACCGACGCACAACAGATCGAAACAGTTAGCGAACGAGCTTAACTTTTCGACCTGTTCAACATTTGGAAAGAGTCATTTTAACTGGGACGTGGGTTTATTAATGTGTTGATTTAAATAGTATGTTACTTTGAAACAGTTTTTATTTCGTTTTTAAAATTGCACATCTGTATGATTTTGCGTTCCTGGTGGACTCATTGATGTGCATTTTTTTAAACCAATCTTCCCGAATTTAACGGATTTGAAGGGACTGCTCTGGGACTGCTCAGTACGGGTAAACGAGAGCTTAGAAAAGAACATGTATATAAAACTTTTCTGCTCAAGTTTTCTCTTCACGGCTAATGTTTGTACTGCCTGGAGCAGACCTATCATGTGCGATTGAGAAAAATCTATATTGAAGTTTGGTCGGCAACCGGTCATAATTGAGTACCTTCTATGTTAGTTTTGTATGCTGTTTGTCATCGAGGAAAATTGCAACCTCCAAGATATTCTACTCCCAATTAACATATAATGCACTCACCCTTCTTCGGGAGAGTTAAGATTGCCGCCCACTTGAATAATCCTTTATAGCTGCTCTTTCGACCGTTTCCATCCGTTCATCTTTTTCGCGTGAGAGGTATGGGTATTCGGGATGATACCGTTGCTAGCTTGTCACAGTAATGCACACATGTATTCGCCATATTTTTTCGATTACAACTCGTAAACACACAGACTACCATAACATGAGTATTATTACATCGAGGCGAGTTTTAAATTCTTGCCATTTCCTGCGAATGTCTTCTGAGACAATCCATATATTATACTTCGTTTATTTCTAGTATGTAATGAATGTCTATTTAAACATCATATTTCTGAGAGAATAATTATATTATACTTAGTTTATTTCTAGTATGTAATGAATGTCTATTTAAACATCATGTGTACTTGTCGGTGCCTTTTACTAATTCTTTAGTAAAGAGGTATCATTTCTTTAGTATAAGCTTTTGTGTAACGCCAAATTGTTAGTATAGGTTGTTGATTAATTTAGATTGAACATACGTTGAACTTTACACACAAGGTGAATATAACATAATAATATAAAATCATTTATAAAAAAAAATAAAAAAATTTGTCGATTAAGTTTCATGTAACGTACATACATTGATTTCAATAGGTTGTTGATTAAGTTTCTTGAAACGTACATTCATTGGTTTGAACATACTATGTGAATATACCATCCTTTATAAAAAATAATAAAAAAATTAAAAAATTATTTTGATTTTGTTTCAATTTTATTATTACCTCACAATTGTACATTTCGTCATTATGATTTTGATGAAGATTTATAACTGTTATGATCTGAATAAATGCCTCCACCAGAATCTGGACCTACTTGGAATAAACATGGTCGGCTTTAAGTTGTAACTTCTAAAAATCCCATGGTGAGAATGAATACGTATTTTAAACAATACTTGAGATCGGGATTTCGGCCGGAATTCCTGATATAGTAATATTGTGATTCCGTATCCCGATATGCAATCTGTACTTCCCGATTTGTAAAGAAATTCTTAAAATGATCTTATGACACATTATTAATATAATTGCACATTTTGAATGCTTGCTTAGTAAGAACGGGATACTGAGAATTTTAAAGAGGCGTACAGCGTTAAAAACTAAATTTATGTATGGAGAAAATCTATAACGAATTTATCAACATGGGATGATATATTGTTTGTATCATTTTATTTATTTTTTCATTTGGAATTCGATATTTATATTAATTTTGCTGTCCGGTCTTACTTTATGATAATATTAGATAGAAGAAGTAGGCGGCTAACTAATTACAATGTGAAATCTTGAAAATTATTGATCAGCCAATGGTTTATATAATTATATTGTAAAATTGATGTCAAAAAGTTTCTTAAATTATTTTTCACATTTGCTGTACATGTAAAAATATATTTTTTACTGACATCTTTTTATGAACGATAAAACTTATTAATAATTATTTCTATGTTTCGTACCAAAATGCACTCATGTAAATTTTAAACAAAAAGTATATTTTTTGATTACTAACCTCCTTTACGTTTCACACGGTCTTCGTTTAAGACGTCATTTTTTATATCTCTTATCTCTTATCCGATCGTTTTCATACTTTGCCATATTGCTCATTTTGGTCATCAATATAAGTTAAGATATCATCCACCATTACGATGGTGAAAAAATATCGTATTAGACACGTTTGAAAATACTGCATCGTATTACAGGGTGACGTTTATCTGTCACATTCATCATTCACATCGGTAGTTTCATTACTTTTCGCCCTGCCATCTCGCTGTCAAATTTTAATTATTTAAACGCCTATAACTTTTTTTTTTCACTCTCTATTTTATAAAATTTGCTTTATAGGTTCTCGTTATCTGTAATATATAAATATTTATAGTTTTAACTCTCATATGTATATATAAATTTCAAAAGCATCGTGTAATGGCATATACCTACTACATATATATCGATTTACCGCCAAATGTGTTAGATCGGACATTTCACTGTTAGAAGTACATCTCTTCACTGAGCGTTATCTGCGAGATAAGTATTCAATAAGATGTTATCTTGTATCTAATTGTTAATATCATTTACAATTAGTTTTCCACCAACTAACAAAGCTAGCTTTCCACCAACAACAAACGCCCCCCCATTGACGTTCAGCCTATAACCTCAATTTTCAGTTGTTTCTTTTTCCAAAACCAACTTTCTAACCAATACAAGCTTAATACACAGATCAAACAGTGATAGTTGTATTTTTAGTTATCAGCTGATTTAATTTGTCAGATGATTGAAAAGTTCATTTCTGTAAATATATAACCTCATTTATGGACAATCATACATTGATAAACTATTCTGAACTGTATGGATTACATTACAACTTCATTGTTATCATTAAAGCAATCGTAGTATTAATAAACTATTCTAAACTGTAAGGTTCCCGGCATAAATAGTTATTTTTAGTTATCAGCTGATTTAATTTATGTGAAGATCGTCAAATACGATGGTCTTTTTGGACTATATGGGTTCCGTGGACAGGCGGTAGTTTTTGCACAAGACATTTTTGAGGTAAGTGAGAAGCTTTCAGATATGTTGCCAAGATCTACTGATAGCTCGGGACTCGTGGTGGTGACTGAGTGTCTCGAAAGCCTCGACATCACTCGGGAGTTCACCATATGTCGTACCAAGGTCATACATCACGATGTTCAGTTTCTACAAAGTGATTTTATTTGTGTGGCTGACCAACAACCTGTTGTTGATCCGTCTCAGCCTTCTTTTGTGAACTCTTACTTGCTATTAAATAATGTGGCAAAAATAGTACGGGCCTAATGGAATCAAGGTAATGGTAATATTTTCAATTCCGATTTTGCAGGTATTCAATGTTTTGCTATAATGTTCGCCAATATTGTCAGAGCTGCCTTTCTTCATCCTCGGGAATGGTGTACAAATAAACTCAACACGAATATGATTGAAGGCGATGGTTTGTATGAGCATATACGATTCTTAACCTTAAATAATATATTAGCTCATCCTATTGGTGTTGATGGTCTCTTGGAGATGCGCAACTTCGATGTCATCAAGAATAATATACTATTATAAGTTTCAAAACATTTTCCAGCCGGGCTGTCCACGTCGTCGCATTGAGTTATTATATTGCTATATACATATTAACTGAAGATCAATTCTTTAATAGCTATTTCGAAAAAAGGGAAGGATGCAATATTTAAATGTAATTGTCTATTCTGGTAAGTATAGATTTCGACAACTAATTTTAAGATATTCTAAATCTATTTACAGCCTTGACATACCGTTTGTAAAAACAAACCTCCTTTTGGTTTTGTATATAATATTAAGATATATAAAAAAGTATAGTAAATGTTCCGACTTAAATTACTTTTAATTAATTAATTTAATTTAATTAATTAAAAAAAATATAGTAAATGTTCCGACTTAATTTGACGTATAGCAATAAGCTGTCGGGTCAATGCATTTGTTATATAGTAAAAAAAAAATGTATATAAAAAACTATAGTAAAAAAACTATATTAAAAAAACTAAAGTAAAATAAATGTATACAAAAAAATAATGTACTAAAATACAATAACCCATTATAAAATAAAATAATTAAATAAAATTAATTTATTAAAATAAAAAGGCAATTTAAACAATATTTTAACAACCAATGTACAAATCTGTGGGATTAAAATTTCAATCAAAATGATTTCAATGATTGGGGTGTCAATGAAAAAGATTTCAATGATTGGGGTTTCAATCAAAATTATGATCCCGGCTTAAACTAATGTAATTAAATATATTACTAAGAGTTTTGGGCCGCCTAGGTACGTACATATGTGATAATCTAAAAGCGGCCCAATTTATTTGCCTTACTTATTGTGCATAAATAATGTATATATATTAAAATTGGTTTTCCAATCATCAATATTAAAAGAAGGTGAGAAGAAAACGCATATATATAATAGACAGACTACTACAATTTCCACGATTGACAATTCATAATAAATAATTAATAATTTTAAATATACGTAATGAATATAAATTATCATGAATACATAACAAATATAAATCAGTTAGTAATTTATACTACATGTGTATTGTAGATTGCAAAACACAATGAAATATAAACAATAATAACAAGACAACAAACAAGCAATACAATAAATAATAAATAATTTATTAATCAAGTTCCAGAAATAAACCAATTTATATTACACATTTTCATATAATAAAAATACTGTGTGAAGTGTGTGAAGCTAGGGCTTCCAAGCCGGTTTAAACCGAAACCAAAAAGCCGGCTTTTTGACCATTTTAAAAAAAACCGAAAACCGGCTTTTTGGCTCGATCAACCGGCTTTTTAAGGTTTACTTTAATTAATGCTTTTTTCCTCAAAATTAACAATTATGAATCTTAAATTTCTATGAAAGATCAAAATAAATGTGTATAAACGCTCTTAGGTAATAGCCAATAGGCGTGTATTTCTTTGAACAAAAAAAAAGCTACATTCCTTTTTTTCTTGAGCGGTTTCTTTGAGATTTAGTAAAGGAACAGGTCATAAACTAATGTAATTAAATATATTACTAAGAGTTTTGGGCCGCCTAGGTACGTATGTGATGATCTAGCCAGCAGCGTGGCTCAGTAGTTAAGCTTCTGCTTAACACTGAGAGGCGCCGAGTTCGATCCCTTGAGCTGACCTCGATTGAAAAGAATTTTTCTGAGTATATCTGTAATGCTGCTGGTCAGACCAGGATTTGTGACTCCTGGTTGATCGTTTCCTATCAGAGTTTGCCAATTTTCTCTGATTTCATTGTTGAAACGATTCCCGATTAAAAATTGGCTAAAAATCCTTCCTACCCACTATGTCACCACTATTTGAGTATGATTAATGTAAATATTACAATAAAAATGTATGTACAATTCATAGATGTCTCGTTAATTGTCGAGTTTAAGTCAGTGTCTCGTAATTTAGCGACTTATATAATAAAAAAAAAATGCTGTATTGTTTGTAATTTGGCCAGGAAGGCGCATTGGGGTTTACCTGTAATGCCTTCCTGGTATGAAATAAAAATAAATAAAAAATAAATAAACCAATAAAATATTATTGAAAGTATGTAGTTTCAATGACCTACCCAACTTCAGGTATAGAAAGCATCCTTATCTATCGCAAATCCTTGTACTTGAAAACATCAAAAAAAGTAGTCAAATGATTTATGGCAAAATGCATAGGAATTTCCGAAATATAATTGATTTTTCTTCGAAGGAATTGCCCTTTAAATATTGAGGCCACATACCTACTTTTATTATGGATTTAAAATGTTCGTAATCAAATGAATTTGCCGTTTCAAATGAATTTGTTTCCGAAATTTGCAACGGTTGCTTTTGGATTTTTTAAGCTAAAACAGATGCGTAAAAACAACTTTGAAATCACTTTTTCTATAATATGTCTTTGAATCTCAGCAGCTCTTAATATTAAGTTCACGATTCCACAATTATAGTTTTTCTGAGAGGTTACACATTATTTTTTAAATAATATATTCTTGATAGTAACTTATTTAAATCATTTAATTATATGTGCGTATTTAGGATCTGCCATTTTACGACTGTGATATATGTACATATAATACAAATTGTATTATTTGTAATATTTGTAATAATAATATAAAGTAATGATCTTATGAAAGTTCATAATGTTTATAACTTAATTTAATTTATAAAAAACTATCTTTTTGCATAATATAGATATATATTATGCAAATATATACATATTTACATTTTTTTTTCGATATAAAAATTTTAAACTTAAAAAAATCGTATTTTTCTAAAACCGGTGAAAGCCGGCCAACTGGCTTTTTATTTGTAAAAAAACCGAAAACCGGCTTTTTATTTTGGGCGGTTTTTTGGAACCCCTAGTGTGAAAGAGCTTGCAATTTACCGTCAAATTACAATAACCGGTAAACGGTAAATAATTGTTCCCATTACCGGTTATTTACCGGCAAATGAAAAGCAAATAAATATAACAATTTATTGGTTTTTTGTTGGGTTTATTAAAAAATGTTCATTTTATTTGGTACAATGAATTTTCAGAATTAAAATATGCTCTCAGGAAACAAATCATATCAATACTTTCGTATTTTAGACTTGACCTGAATTTCGTACATATGTATTTGTCCCGCAGATGAAATAGCTCGTTCTGATTCAACACTTCTTGGTCGGCAAGTCATAAAATGTTGAAATGCAATGTTTAAATATTTGTCACGAATTTTTTCGAGTTCCAAATATGACATTTCTCTCTGAATAACATTGTTTACATCTTTTTTCGTTTATCCACTTTATTTTTGTCGTTTAATTTCGTGTTAATATTTCGACTATTCTATTTCATTTCCTTCTCTGTCTTTTTGTTCAGAAATTTTATAGCTCTCATCCCTCAAAAATTCATACTTAGTTATATCTATGATTTTTTCCATTATTGTAGTTTTATTCGTTATATTAAATATTCCATATTCATCAAAATCATTTATTGTATCAGGATCATTAAGATAATTAACCACGTCGGAATATATCGTTCTTCTTTCCTTTATTCGAATTATAAGCTCTTCTTTAAGTTCCATGGCTAAAAAAGAACTGTATTTAGACAGTTCATCAAGCATAAATTTCAATGTTATGTCGGCTGTATATAGATTTATGTCTTCACGACATAGAGCTTCTACAGCTATTTTTACCGGTTGTAATGCCAAGATTATGTCAGAGATGTTATCAAATTCAATATTATTGATTTTTATCTCCGATTGTATATCAATCAAACTTTTTAAGATCGCATTTTTAATTTCATAAAATCGTTCCAGCATTTTCAGTAAGGAAGTTATTTAATTCATTCTGTGTTGCCAGAGTCGAAAAACAAAACTCCCCATTCCATTTGCATAACTATATTAAACTTACATTATAATATGCCTGTAGCTGTCCTTAATTCGCCAAAAAATCATTTCCGGTAATTTTCCAATTTACCGGTAATGACCAAGGGTGTTTTTTTGGCGATTTACCGGTTTACCGGTAAACCGGTAAACCGGTGATGCAACCTCTAGTATCTATATAAGAAAAAGATTAACAAAGTACATACATAAGTATAGTAAAAGTGTATTTACCAGTTGTAATATATTTCGATTAGTCAAAATATGTTTCATCTATCCCATATATGTATAATAGTTATTTCATATGACAATGGATTTAAAATGTGACTTATCGGAATCAGTCGATATGTAAGTATTCACCAACGGATAATCCGCTTGAAATACCTAAAATAGGTTTTTGAGCTCTTTTTCCTATTACGCTGTACATATTAACATTAGAATGAGATAATACTATGATTACTAACAAACTTAAATTAAAATTGTTAAATCGAAAATGATCAGCAGACCAGTAGCTATTAAAATAGATATAAGATGTATTGCGAACATAATTTAGTAATAATAAAAAGCATTTAGAAATCAAAAAAAAAATACCTAAAAAAGATGGTAAGTGCTCATCGAATGACATTTCTTCGCTGAATTCCGTTTCTTCTTTCTACTTTATGAGTGTGATTTATAGTACCTAGGCTTTCAATGAATGTGGCACTTGACTTGCAATTCGAGTCGGCATGTCACTATAGACTATTAGTTTAATGTAAGTATACAATAGTTCCGAAAAAATGAATTGTGATTTGTATGTAATAAAAGGCTCGTTTCCAGTTTATAAAACAAGTTGATTATTAATTATTTGTGTCATATTGATTGAAGGAGTATTCGACATACTGAGGCTAGGTAAATATGAATTTAGGTATTGTTCCGATTCGGTTTGACGTGTGGCACCACACCGTCGTATTAATGATGTGTCGGAACCGGACACTGTGAGCTAGTAGTCGCCAGTTAGTAGCGGGGGCTCATTCTAAGCACTTGTGCCCGAGAATGATGCGAGCTCATATTTCCCCACGTGTAAATTTTATATATCAATAAAACTTCATCTAAACCAATTAACGAAGGTCCAGGTATGGTCGTCGTTCGAAATCTTGATATTCGACCTACTCGCTTCGGTATACTCCAGTGGCGGCTCGTCCTAATGGGCTGCCGGGCTGCAGCCCCTCCTATAAAATTCTAAAATATATGTTTAATAATACATTTAATATTTTATTTATTAATGATATTTTTTTTATTAGTTGGATGGACGAACTATTGGGGCCTTCCTTAAATATTACTTACAATATCACCCATATCCAAAAGGGTGATATTGTAAGTAATGTTGACCGTTTCGAAGACCCCACTAACTTGTATGGTAACAGATGAATTAAAATGTTGCTGTACTGGCTGTAAAGTTTTACAGCGCCGCCCTGAACGCCACGCAGCCCGGAGTCTCGGAACGAGAAAGAGAAAGAGCTATTTGCAACTGCAGATAGCTCTTTCTCTTTCACTCACTCTGCCGTTTTGGGCTGGATAGTCGGCAGCCTTCGCCTGTTAAACGACATTCATCTGTCAGTTTGTGTAAGATTTCGCGTGCTTGATCTTACATTTGATTAGTTGAATCGCACGATCACAGCTTTATTCGTTTTCGTTACTCTTAATTGGTTGTGTACGAGCCCTCATCAAATCTTCGGTGAGTCATTTTCATTTCGATAACAGCAAACTTTTTTCAAATCTGTTTAATTTTTTCTCGTAATTTTTATTTAAATATATTAAGATTTTTTTCTTTTAAAAATGGAAGAAAAAAAGAATTCAGTAAAATATTTACAAAATTTGCACTTTTCGCGACTAGAACTTACCGAAAAAGTCGCTATAAAAGCATTAGGCTGCCTCACGCCCAATTTAATTATTTCACAGCCTGCAACTAGTAGATCCTTTAGTTACTCGCGAAAATTTAATCCAGACATTTATTAAAAATAGAATTGGTTAACGGGATGTACAGAAAAAAACGCGTTATTTTGTTATCCGTGTCTTTTGTTTGGAGGCGAGTCGCCAGGCGAAGCATCTTGGACGAAAACAGGAGTTACAACATTTAAACGATAAAATTAAAAAACACGAGGGAAGTGTCGAAAACTTAAAAAATGTGTGTAATCCACGATTTTGGGATCGGTTAACATAAAACCCCATTTAAGCGAAACTTATCGGCGGGAAATAGATAAGCATAACGAAAACTTTTGTCCTGTTATGACATGATAGAACAATTATGGTGACATGTTTTAGACATCTTTTCAGTGCAGCCCCGCCACTAAAACTTATCACGAGCCGCCACTGGTATACTCGTATTCGGCGAATTCAATTAGCCGAATTTACAGTGAATCGTATTCCTGCTTGTGTGAGTCCGCTTGTTGGCTCCGTCCACACTACCGATATCTACACCCGATATTTGCGAATTTTTCCATAACCAGTTCCTAAATAGCAACCACAGGTTGCAATATGGGAACTGGATATGGAAAATTCGAGAATATCGGTAGGGTTGCCATACGTCCCGTATATTCGGGACATGTCCCGTATTTCACTACTCGGTCCCGTATTACAATTTGTCACGTATTTGTCCCGTTTTCTCCCTAAACTCTAGATTTCTCCCTAAACTCGAGAATATTTTCCCTGATGTCAACACAATGGTCGGATGAAAGAAATAAGCTGGCAGTTGAGACAGTTGAGGCAATTTTGGTTTGCCAGTATAATTTTAAAATGACTTGCGCTCAATTTGATCATGATGTAAAAGAGGAAAATGAATTAATTAAAAAAGTTAAATTATCGTCAAAATACGATTGGGCTAAAACAGACTAATATTTTAAAATAAACTATTACGTACCTACTTTTCCATGTTTTATTTATGACATGACAATTATGGCAACCCTAGATATCGGTAGTGTCGACGTAGCCGTTTACTTGGTCGATCGGTGCCAGACCGAGGGCCAATACTCGACAGGAGTCCGGCCTGGCCAGACACCTGCTCTCACGAAACCATCTCTGCTCGTCCTCAGCAGCTCCATACTCCAGTCTTTGCCGACCGGAAGCTTCCAATCTTCGCCATTCGAGTATTCATTTCGATCTTTCGCTATGGAGCTGTCCTGATGCTCGCCTTCTCGTCGTCAGCAGCTTAAGCGACGACGAAGGGCCGCAAATTACGCTTGAAAACTCAGGTTGGCCAACTCTCGTTTTAAAAATCTACTGCTTTGTTCTTTCATCTTTCAGGCTTTCGTTCCTTATTATTTAGATCTGGAATCCAGTCGGGGCGAAGCAGCTGCGGCATAATATTACTATATTAAACTACGACATGTAATTTTTTTTTTCACTAGCCTCTTCTTACTTCGCTTTCGATTTTTTTTAATCATATAGCATCTCAATCCGTAAAAAATATAAAACTATTTTTTTCACCCTTGCCTTAAAGAGATAGCTGAAACGTACATGCTATCTCTTTCAGCACCTCTCGACCAATAGCATTTCGTATAGGAGCCGTCGACACCAGCAATATTACTTACAATATTGTAAGTAATATTGTCTTTGGCCCCATGGACATGTAAGAAATTCTATTAGTCGAAATGGGGTGAAAAGGACATATGCGTTTTACCCAAGTCTCATATGTGGCGGATGGCATATAGTCATCACTAAGGGAAGGCGATCAAGTTGATTTTGCCCAAAAACAATGGTTAACTATTCTCAATTACTATTGTGCTGCATAGGAAGAGAGCAAAAAAAGGTTGACAATAGTGAACCCTTTTTTTGGAGAAAAAGGAACTCGACCGCCTTCCCTCAGTTATTACTAACGCTCGACGCTCAGCGTGCAAAATGTGTTCACTTTTGTGAACCTTTTTTTCTCCTACTTTCTCGGACAATGGAGAGGTCTATTGTTATTTTATGGCAGCGAATCGACATCAGCTTGGGGCAGGTCAGTTGTTGATGAGCTGTATTGGCCGATTTCATAAATAAAATCTGAACGCTCTCTTCCTCCAATATCTACTAATATAGTACTATAAGCGATTACCCGGTTTGGCCCTTGCGATTTTTTCCGTGCCCCATATCCATAAAATCCGATCTTCACTTATGTATAATTATTTTTTTATTGTTTTTAGCTTTTTGTATCAATTTTTTTGTATTATCGAGTATATTCATATGCAAAGGTATTGAGAAAGCTGGAGTTAATTTTGCGTCGTTCTTTTTTTAGCATATCCCACTCTTAATTGTTTTGGCTTAAAATTCTGCGTTTCGAATTTTAATATTATATTACTGTAAATTAGACGTAAACGTAAAATTTTCGTCTTTTCAAAATGGCGGAATTCCCTTCCATACGTGAAACATATTCCCTACCATATGTGAATCATAACATCGTAACATTTCAACTGTTCGCAACTGATTTATAATTTAAACTGCTCGAGGCGCTATTCATGATGTGTGAATTTATATTTGCTGATTTCGTATATTATTGACTGTCGACAGATTATCCAATCTACATACATACATATATCTGACCATTTTTGAATCCCATTAGTACCGGATTGTTCAATTGGATTAAATTATTCCTAGCGGTCATTACCAATTTTATTTTTACCTACGTATCAATTTGTATTACTTATTATAAAAATATGAAATATTTAATATAAAATGGCGAATCCTAGGTTATAGTCCCCAAAATATCCTTTGTCTCGATATTATTCGAATTTGTCGACTACGGGAGGATGGTTTTAATAAGATTAATCTCAATTTTTCAGAATTGACGAATTTGGAATGTATTTATAAGCTTTTTTTCAATATGTGCGCCTCCATTCCCCCGGGGAGATGCGTTCCGGGAAATCCGCCTTTTACACAATCTATATGCGATGCACAAAATCCATAAATCACAAGGTGATGCAAGGTCGGGATGACCTGGATGAGCCGTACCTTTGGCGAGTGAAATGTGCGCAGAAGCGGCCTTCGGTACAGTTTGGCGGCGCGCGCATCTTTTCCGGGGAGTGAGGGCGTCCATCACCTTGCTTATCGATTTTGTCTGCCGCCTGTTGCTACTTGCCTCTTCCCTCTTACCTCCTGCCTGTTGCGTATTGCGTATTGATTTCGCATATGGCCTACGCCCTACGACCAAACCCAGACATTTAAATATTTTCGATTTTTCTCTTCTGATTACTGCTGACGTACCAGAGAAATGTAATAATAAGAAAAGTGGCTTTAGGCATCATAGTATTTAAAAATTGTGGTATGGCTGTCGCCATACTTAATTAATTTCCACCACAGTCGTATTTTCTTAATATTTCCACATGCGAAAAATCAGGCCGAGTTACCTTATAAATATATGTACATACATATGTATGTACATACGACATAGCTGCTTTGTCCTGGTATCCAATTAGGACATGTTGAAGAATCTTAAACTGATTTTAGATTTTCCTTTAAATTTTTTATACCCTACCCTATGTATATTTTGATTTTTTTTTATCAATTGGGCAATTATTTAATTATTGTTTTGAAACGAAAGGTTTAAATTTTAACTTTATTGATTTTTCGTAACATATGTAACATGGTTCGGTGATTACTGGTCACAAAGTCACTAAAATCTCTATAGCGGAACATCTGGCAGCCGAAAAGTCCATCATACTAACGAGAACTTGAGATCTTTATTCGAGGTTACTATTTTATTGCAGAACATTCGTGTGTCCAACTGAAATCATAGCGTTCTCAGACCGTGTTGTCGAATTCAAGAAGATAAACTGTGAAGTAGTAGCTGTTTCAACTGACAGTCACTTCAGCCACTTGGCATGGATAAACACTCCGAGGAAGGAAGGTAAAAATTGATCCAAAGATATCACAGTCGATTTATCAATTACAATTATTATCACATTTACAATGTGACGTTTCATTTAATAACTATAGATAACGATTGCATATAGAGATAACATACATCAACACCACGTGTAATTTAATGATGTATATTTACATTGATTGCCGTGTTATCTTTGCTTAAAGGTGGACTCGGAGAAATGAAAATACCATTACTTGCCGATAAATCGACAAAAATTGCTCGCGACTATAACGTTCTCGATGTAGATTCCGGAATTCCCTTCCGAGGCTTGTATATATGTAATTGACGGCAACCAAAAGCTTCGTCAAATTACAGTCAACGATCTGCCTGTAGGAAGGTAAGCTATTTTGTTATGTATTTAGGATTTTATGTAAAGTATGTGTGTGTGTGTGTGTGTGTGTAGGCGTTAATTTTTTTTATTTATTTTAGGGACGTCGATGAAACTTTGAGATTAGTGCAAGCTTTTCAACATCGACAAACATGGAGAGGTTTGCCCCGCGGGATAGAAACCTGGACAAAAAACGATGAAAGCTGATCCCAAAGGCTCCCAAGAATACTTTAATTCTGCTAATTAAAACAGTTGGTCCGATCTGTTTTTTAGTTTATTGTATTCGATGGAGCTCTTTGAATACCTTTCCATTTGAAAATTGATATATTCCCTAAATGAAACTTGCAATTCGGTAGTTTTTGAGTTGGGTCGGAAAAATGAGGTGAACGTAATTACTGTTGACTTTAATTCGCTTTTATTTGCCTTGGGAATGGATTGAATTTTTTCATTATCGTATAAAATTTAATTTGTGGGATGTGTCACGAGATGCTTCATCTCCTGTCACCGACGCACAACAGATCGGAACAGTTAGCGAACGAGCTTAACTTTTCGACCTGTTCAACATTTGGAAAGAGTCATCTTAACCGGGATGTGGGTTTATTAATGTGTTGATTTAAATAGGATGTTACTTTGAAACGGCCTTTAATTCGTTTTTAAAATTGCACATCTGTGTGAATTTGCGTTCAATGTGGGCTCATAGATGTGCAATTTTTATTTTATTTTATTTATTTATTTATTAATAGTTTTGGACCATTGTGGCATTACAGGAAGAACCTAACGCCACAATGGCCTAAAATTTTAAAGTTATCTTCCCGAATTTAACGGATTTGAAGGGACTACTCTGGTTACCATCAGTAAGGGTAAGGGCCGGGCCGCACCGTGCAACTTTGTCGGCCGACTAGTCGCGCGACACGAAAAAATGTATGGAAATGTGTACGAAAAACAAGTTGATGGGTGTGGCATGTCCCATCTACCTGCATGCATTGGTCTGGTCGCCCTCAACCAAGTTGTTCACGAGTTGAGCGGTGAGGCCTGGCCCTTAGAAAAGAACTTGTATATCCACTTTTCTGCTCTAGTTTTCTCTTCACGATCATGTTTGTACCGCCCGGAGCAGACATATCAAGTGCGATTGAGAAAAATCTATATTGAAGTTTGGGCGGCAACCGGTCATAATTGAATACACTCTATGTTAGTTTTGTATGCTGTTTGTCATCGAGGAAAATTTTCTCAAAGTTACCCCCATCCGATGTCTTATAGCGAAATTCTGCTCCCAATTAACATAGAATGCACTCACCCTTCTTCGGGAGAGCTAAGATTGCCGCCCACTTGAATAATCCTTTATAGCTGCTCTTTCGACCGTTTCCATCCGTTCATCTTTTTCGCGTGAGAGGTATGGGTATTCGGGATGATACCGTTGCTAGCTTGTCACAGTAATGCACACATGTATTCGCCATATTTTTTCGATTACAACTCGTAAACACACCGACTACCATAACATGAGTATTATTACATCGTGGCGAGTTTTAAATTCTTGCCATTTTCTGCGAATGTCTGCTTAGAATATACATATATTAGACTTATATTTAATATATTGTATATAATAATTATATAATGTCTGCTGAGAATGTACATATATTATACTTGGGCTATTTCTAGTATGTAATGAATGTCTATTTAAACATCATGTGTACTTGTCGGTGCCTTTTATTAATTATTTAGTAAAGAGGTATCATTTCTTTAGTATAAGCTTTTGTGTAACGCAAAATTGTTAGTATAGGTTGTTGATTAAGTTTCTTGAAACGTACATTCATTGGTTTGAACATACTATGTAAATATACCATCCTTTATAAAAAATAATAAAAAAATTAAAAAATTATTTTGATTTTGTTTCAATTTTATTATTACCTCACAATTGTACATTTCGTCATTATGATTTTGATGAAGATTTATAACTGTTTAGATCTGAATAAATGCCTCCACCAGAATCTGGACCTACTTGGAATAAACATGGTCGGCTTTAAGTTGTAACTTCTAAAAATCCCATGGTGAGAATGAATACGTATTTTAAACAATACTTGAGTTCTGGATTTCCGCCGGAATGTCTAATATAGTAATTGTGATTCCGTATCCCGATATGCAATCTGTAATTCCCGATTTGTAGAGAAATTCTTAAATCGATCTTATGACAGACATTATTAATATAATTGCAAATTTTGAATGCTTGCTTAGTAAGAACGGGACACTGAGAATTTTAAAGAGGCGTATAGCGTTCTCAGATTTATTCGAAAACATATAAAAACTAAATTTATTAATGGAGATAATCTAAAACGAATTTATCAACATGGGATGATTCATTGTTTGCATCATTTATTTATTTTTTCATTTGGACTTTGATATTTATATTAATTTTGCTTTCCGGTCTTACTTACTGTCAATAAAGTTTCTTAAATTATTTTTCACATTTGCTGTGCATGTAAAAATACATTTTTAGCTTGACTTGAAAAATAATACTTATTATTATTAATTCTAAGTTTCGTACCAAAATGCACTCATATAAATTTAAAACAAAAAGTATATTTTTACTATAGATGTCACTTTATAATAATTATTATAATTTAATTATTGAAATTATTTCATCAGAATTATCATTAATTATAATTTCAAAGTTTCAATGAAAATTCATTGTACTTTTTACGTTTTGTATGTTACAGTAAGAGTGCAAATCTCGAATCAGTATACATGACATGTAAGTGTATGCACCATCAAAATCACCCAGTAACAGTAGGTATACACGGGAGAATGAATGAACACGATTAGTAGTAGATTCATACACTAGCTATCCGTACGCATATTATTAATGAAGAAATAAAATGTAACCTAACCTAACCTTGCCAGAAACCGTAGGTAATTGTAATCGTTAAACCCAATGAAGCAGAAGATGAATCCGAGGAAGAGATAGATAACTTTGTAAAAACAGATTTTCAGATGTGTAAACCCATGAAGAGCATAGCACCTAAAGAGATTATGAAACACATAAAAATGCGGTAATTTTAAAAGAACTACCGAGGAAAGGAATCGTGCTCTTAACTATGCTGTTCAACAGTATTTTAAGAACATCATATTTCCCAGCGCTCTGGAAAGTGTCTCAAACCATGATGATACCTAAGCCCGGCAAACCCCCAAACGAAGTATCCTCTTATAGACCGATAAGCTTACTGACCTTGAACTCAAAACTATTTGAGAAAATACTACTGACTAGAATCCTACCTGTAGTGACGGAGGAAGGAATAATTCCAGAACACTAATTTGGGTTCAGAGCAAACCACTCCACAATCGAGCAGGTCCATAGAGTGGTCCAAAAAATCAGACAAACTCTGCAAGATAGAGAATACTGCTCTGCAGCCTTCTTAGACATACAACAGGCATTTGACAGAGTCTGGCACAAGGGGTTGCTTTATAAGGTCAAAAAGGAGCTACCACACACTCTATACAGAATTATTAAATCGTATATCGAGGACAGAATACTCCAAGTGAGACAAGGCGAGACGTTTTCAAAGCTATACAAAATCAGAGTGGGAGTACCACAGGGATCCATTTTAGGACCAATATTATACACGATCTACACCGCAGATATCCCAACACCAAACAAAAATGTCACAGTAGCAACGTACGCCGATGACACAGCATTCGTAACAAGTAATAGCGACCCCACGCTCGCATCGGAAGTGCTACAGGATCAATTAAATGGCTTCCAAGAGTGGATGAAAAAATGGCGAGTGACGGCTAGCACTGGCAAATCTGTTCATGTCACATTCACACTTCGACGAGGGAACTGCCCAGTAGTCAGACTGAAAAACGATGAACTGACTGAAAGTACCGCAGCAAAATACCTGGGTTTCATCATTGACAGGAGACTAACATGGAAAGATCACATCAAAAGTAAAAGACAGGAACTCACGCAGTGGCTACACAAAATGAACTGGTTGATAGGAAGAAAATCCAGTCTAACATTAGAGAATAAAATTTGAGTATATAAGTAAGTCAATCCTAAAGCCAGTCTGGACATATGGTATCCAACTATGGGGAACGAGTAGTAACTCTATGCCATTACGTATGCAGCCATCTCCTTCACAGACCGTCTGTTATCGGTGAAAAAAATGGCCTGTGAAAGAGATGGCTGTATACGTAATGTCTGGAGCGCATCATCGGCTTACGGAAAATCTGTGAATGAGTTGTCGTGTCACCCTAAAAATCTATCATGGATTTGTGATAAAAAAAACTATCCAAAAATGGTACAATTGCGACAGGAGTGGGATCCGCCAAGGGGGGGGGGGGTCCAGACCCCCGGACCCCCCCCCCTTCGCTACGCTACTGAACAGTATATCCCGCGTGTAGTATTCCTGCTTGTGTGAGTGCGCTTGTTTACTTGGTCGATCAGTGCCAGACCGAAGGGCCAATACTCGACAGGAGTCCGGCCTGGCCAGACACCTGCTCTCCCGAAACCATCTCTGCTCGTCCTCAGCAGCTCCATACTCCAGTCTTTGCCGACCGGAAGCTTCCAATCTTCGCCATTCGAGTATTCATTTCGATCTTTCGCTATGGAGCTGTCCTGATGCTCGCCTTCTCGTCGTCAGCAGCTTCAGCGACGACGAAGGGCCGCCAATTACGCCCGAAAACTCAGGTTGGCCGACTCTCGTTTTACTCAAACTCACAATTGTTCCCAGGCTGCTGCTTTGTTCCGGCTTTTAGATTTTTTAATCTTTCAGGCTTTCGTTCCTTGTTATTTAGATCCGGAATGCAGTCGGGGCGGAGCAGCTGCGGCATAATATTACTATATTAAACTACGACTGTACTTTTTTTTCACTAGCCCCTTCTTACATCGCTTTCGATTTTTTTAATCATATAGCGTCTCAATCCGTAAAGAATATAAATTTTTTTTTCACCTTTGCCCCAACTGAAATCCGATCCGCTGTAGGAAGAGACTTGATTAAAACGTACATGCAATCTCTTTCAGCACCTCTCGACCGATAGCATTTCGTATAGGAGCCGTCGACACCAGCAATATTACTTACAATATTTTCCGTATTCAGTTCCCAAATAGCCACCACAGGTGGCTATATAGGAACTGGATATGGAAAATATTGTAAGTAATATAATATTGTCGACGGACCCATGGACACGTACGAAATTCTATTAGTCAAAATGGGATGAAAAGAACAGCATATGCGTTTTACCCAAGTGTCATATATGGCGGATGGCTTATAGTTATCACTAGAGGTAGGATAGTCACAGTGCTATCCATTGTTCCATTGTTGTAAATCCTTTTAAAAAAGGTTCGACAAACCTTTAACAATGCATTTACAACCTTTAAACAATACGCGGCACCTTCTGGGTCCGGTGACTAGTTATCACTAAGGGAAGCTGGTTAAGTTGCTTTTGCGGAAAAAAATGGTCAAATATTTTCCATCATAGGAAGAGAGCAAAAAAAGGTTGACAATGGTGCACCATTTTTTGGGGCAAAAGCAACTCGACCGCCTTCCCTCAGTTATGACTAAGCTTCGACGCTCAGCGTGCAAAATGTGTTCACTTTTGTCGATATCTTTTGTCAACCTTTTTTTTCTCCTACTTTCTCGGACAATTGTTATTTTATGGCAGCGAATCAAAATTAGCTTGGGGCGGTTCAGTTTCCGATGAGATGTATTGGCCCATTTCATATTATTATATTATTATTGGCCCATTTCATATAGATATTATTCAAATTCGTCGATTTCGGGTGGACGGAAATCCAAATCTCAATTTTTCAGAATTGACGAATTTGGAATGTATTTATTAGCTTTTTTTTCAATCTGTGTGCCTCCATTCCCGCGGGGAGATGCGTCCCGGGGATTCCGCCATTTGCAAAATCTATATGCGTTGCACAAAATCCATAAATCACAAGGTCGGTATGGCCTGGATGACCCGTCCTTGTGGCGAGTAAATTGTGCGCAGAAGCGGCCTTCGGTGCAGTTTGGCGGCGCGCGCATCTTTTCCGGGGAGTGGGGGCAAGCCGTCGCCAATGCAACGACCTTCCATCACCTTGTTATGATTATCGATTTTGTCTGCCGCCTGTTCCTACTTGCCTCTTCCCTCTTACCTCCTGCCTGTTGCGTATTGCGTATTGTTTTCGCATATGGCCTACGCCCTACGACCGACCTAGACATTTAAATATTTTCGATTTTTACTAACTCTTCCGATTACTGTTATTAATTTCCGCCACAGTCGTTTTTCCTAATATTTCCCGTTTTCTCCCTAAACTCTAAATTTCTCCCTAAACTCTAGATTTTCTCCCTAAACTCGAGAATATTTTCCCTGATGTCAACACAATGGTCGGATGAAAAAAATAAGCTGACAGTTGAGACAGTTGAGGCAATTTTGGTTTGCCAGTATAATTTTAAAATGACTTGCGCCCAATTTTATCATGATGTAAAAGAGGAAAACGAATTAATTAAAAAAGTTAAATTATCGTCAAAATACGATTGGGCTAAAAAAGACTAATTTTTTAAAATAAACTATTACCTACCTACTTTTCCATGTTTTATTTATGACATGACAATTATGGCAACCCTAGATATCGGTAGTGTCGACGTAGCCGTTTACTTGGTCGATCGGTGCCAGACCGAGGGCCAATACTCGACAGGAGTCCGGCCTGGCCAGACACCTGCTCTCCTGAAACCATCTCTGCTCGTCCTCAGCAGCTCCATACTACAGTCTTTGCCGACCGGAAGCTTCCAATCTTCGCCATTCTTCCATCCATCCCGTCCTTGTGGCGAGTAAATTGTGCGCAGAAGCGGCCTTCGATGCAGTTTGGCGGCGCGCGCATCTTTTCCGGGGAGTGGAAGCGGGCCGTCGCCAATGCATCGACCTTCCATCACCTTGTTACGATTATCGATTTTGTCTGCCGCCTGTTCCTACTTGCCTCTTCCCTCTTACCTCCTGCCTGTTGCGTATTGCGTATTGTTTTCTTAATATTTCCACATGCGAAAAATCAGGCCGAGTTACTTTATAAATATATGTACATACATATGTACGTACGACATAGCTGCTTTGTCCTGGTATCCAATAAGGACATGTTGAAGAATCTTAAACTGATTTTAGATTCTCCTTTAAATTTTTTATACCCTACCCTATGTATGTTTTGATTTTTTTTATCAATTGGGCAATTATTTAATTATTGTTTTTAATCGTAAGGTTTCAATTTTAACTCTTTATTGATTTTGCGTAGCATATGTAACATGGTTCGGTTATTACTGGTCACAAAGTCACTAAAGTCTCTACAGCGGAACATCTGGCAGCCGAAAAGTCCATCATACTAACGATAACTTTCATACTAACGAGAACTTGAGATCTTTATTCGAGGTTACTATTTTATTGCAGCACTTTCGTGTGTCCAACTGAAATCATAGCGTTCTCAGACCGTGTCGACGAATTCATGAAGATAAACTGTGAAGTAGTTGCTGCTCCAACTGACAGTCACTTCAGCCACTTGGCATGGATAAACACTCCGAGGAAGGAAGGTAAAATTTGATCCAAAGATAACACAGTCGATTTAGCAATTGCAATTATTATTACATTTACAATGTGACGTTCCATTTAATTGCCGTGTTATCTTTGCTTAAAGGTGGACTCGGAGAAATGAAAATACCATTACTTGCCGATAAATCAACAAAAATTGCTCGCGACTATAACGTTCTCAATGTAGATTCCGGAATTCCCTTCCGAGGCTTGTACATAATTGACGGCAACTAAAAGCTTCGTCAAATTACAGTCAACGATCTGCCTGTAGGAAGGTAAGCTATTTTGTTATGTATTTAGGATTTTATGTAAAGTATGTGTGTGTGTGTGTGTGTGTGTGTGTGTATGCGTTAATTTTTTTTATTTATTTTAGGGACGTCGATGAAACTTTGAGATTAGTGCAAGCTTTTCAACATCGACAAACATGGAGAGGTTTGCCCCGCGGGACGGAAACCTGGACACAAGACGATGAAAGCCGATCCCAAAGGCTCCCAAGAATACTTTAATTCTGCTAATTAAAACAGTTGGTCCGATCTGTTTTTTAGTTTATTGTATTCGATGGAGCTCTTTGGTTACCGTTTCAATTGAATATTGATATATTCCCTAAATGAAACTTGCAATTCGGTAGTTTTTGAGTTGGGTCGGAAAAATGAGGTGAACGTAATTACTGTTGACTTTAATTCGCTTTTATTTGCCTTGGGAATGGATTGATTTTTTTCATTATCGTATAAAGTTTAATTTGTGGGACGTGTCAGGAGATGTATCATCTCCTGTCACCGACGCACAACAGATCGGAACAGTTAGCGAACGAGCTTAACTTTTCGACCTGTTCAACATTTGGAAAGAGTCATCTTAACCGGGATGAGGGCTTATTAATGTGTTGATTTAAATAGGATGTTACTTTGAAACAGCCTTTAATTCGTTTTTAAAATTGCACATCTGTGTGAATTTGCGTTCAATGTGGGCTCATAGATGTGCAATTTTTATTTTATTTTATTTATTTATTTATTAATAGTTTTGGACCATTGTGGCATTACAGGAAGAACCTAACGCCACAATGGCCTAAAATTTTAAAGTTATCTTCCCAAATTTAACGGATTTGAAGGGACTACTCTGGTTACCATCAGTACGGGTAAGGGCCGGGCCGCACCGTGCAACTTTGTCGGCCGACTAGTCGCGCGACACGAAAAAATGTATGGAAATGTGTACGAAAAACAAGTTGATGGGTGTGGCATGTCCCATCTACCTGCATGCATTGGTCTGGTCGCCCTCAACCAAGTTGTTCACGAGTTGAGCGGTGAGGCCTGGCCCTTAGAAAAGAACTTGTATATCCACTTTTCTGCTCTAGTTTTCTCTTCACGCTCATGTTTGTACCGCCCGGAGCAGACATATCAAGTGCGATTGAGAAAAATCTATATTGAAGTTTGGGCGGCAACCGGTCATAATTGAATACACTCTATGTTAGTTTTGTATGCTGTTTGTCATCGAGGAAAATTTTCTCAAAGTTACCCCCATCCGATGTCTTATAGCGAAATTCTGCTCCCAATTAACATAGAATGCACTCACCCTTCTTCGGGAGAGCTAAGATTGCCGCCCACTTGAATAATTCTTTATAGCTGCTCTTTCGACCGTTTCCATCCCTTCATCTTTTTCGCGTGAGAGGTATGGGTATTCGGGATGATACCGTTGCTAGCTTGTCACAGTAATGCACACATGTATTCGCCATATTTTTTCGATTACAACTCGTAAACACACTGACTACCATAACATGGGTATTATTACATCGTGGCGAGTTTTAAATTCTTGCCATTTTCTGCGAATGTCTGCTTAGAATATACATATATTAGACATATTTAATATATTGTATATAATAATTATATAATGTCTGCTGAGAATGTACATATATTATACTTGGGCTATTTCTAGTATGTAATGAATGTCTATTTAAACATCATGTGTACTTGTCGGTGCCTTTTATTAATTCTTTAGTAAAGAGGTATCATTTCTTTAGTATAAGCTTTTGTGTAACGCAAAATTGTTAGTATATGTTGTTGATTAAGTTTCTTGAAACGTACATACATTGGTTTGAACATACTATGTGAATATACCATCATTTATAAAAAATAATAAAAAAATTAAAAAATTATTTTGATTTTGTTTCAATTTTATTATTACCTCACAATTGTACATTTCGTCATTGTGATTTTGATGAAGATTTATAACTGATTAGATCTGAATAAATGCCTCCATCAGAATCTGGACCTACTTGGAATAAACATGGTCGGCTTTAAGTTGTAACTTCAAAAAAACCCATGGTGAGAATGAATACGTATTTTAAACAATACTTGAGATCTGGATTTCGGCCGGAATGTCTGATATAGTAATTGTGATTCCGTATCCCGATATGCAATCTGTAATTCCCGATTCGTAGAGAAATTCTTAAATCGATCTTATGACAGACATTATTAATATAATTGCAAATTTTGAATGCTTGCTTAGTAAGAACGGGACACTGAGAATTTTAAAGAGGCGTATAGCGTTCTCAGATTTATTCGAAAACATATAAAAACTAAATTTATTAATGGAGATAATCTAAAACGAATTTATCAACATGGGATGATTCATTGTTTGCATCATTTATTTATTTTTTCATTTGGACTTTGATATTTATATTAATTTTGCTTTCCGGTCTTACTTACTGTTTCTTAAATTATTTTTCACATTTGCTGTGCATGTAAAAATACATTTTTAGCTTGACTTGAATAATAATACTTATTATTATTAAGTTTCGTACCAAAATGCACTCATATAAATTTAAAACAAAAAGTATATTTTTACTATAGATGTCACTTTATAATAATTATTATAATTTAATTATTGAAATTATTTCATCAGAATTATCATTAATTATAATTTCAAAGTTTCAATGAAAATTCATTGTACTTTTTACGTTTTGTATATGTTACAGTAAGAGTGCAAATCTCGAATCAGTATACATGACATGTAAGTGTATGCACCATCAAAATCACCCAGTAACAGTAGGTATACACGGGAGAATGAATGAACACGATTAGTAGTAGATTCATACACTAGCTATCCGTACGCAGTAAATGTTTACGAAAAGAATAAGAAGTTGACATGCTTAACAAGTATATAGTTGGCTTTTGGCGGATTAAACTACAAACTGAAAGAATACGACATTATTTCGAAGAACATATAATTAATGAACAAAATAAAATGTAACCTAACCTAACCTTGCCAGAAACCGACGGTAATACAGATGTACATAATTGTAATCGTTGGCTTTTTAGCTTAATTATTGTCTGTTTGGTATCAATTCAATAATAATAATTGGGGCTCCAGAATTACACTACCAAGAGGCAGACAACTGAAAAATAGCATTGATATGAATTCTATGCAAACACTGTCGACAGGAGAACCTACATTCTGGCCAGCCGATGTAAACACAAACCCTGACCTGATTGACTTTTTTATAGTCAAGGGGATGTCTTCGCTGTATATGAATGTGGAAAATTGCATGGACGGTTCGTCTGATCACTGTCCTATCATAATAACATTGAGCACAACACTAATTCAAAAAGCAAAAATACAAACACTGTGCAATAAACAAACAGACTGGGAAGCATTCAAAACATCTTCTTATTGTTAATGCCTTGTCCGCATCCGGACGTTGGCGACCACCTCGTCGATTATTTGAATATATCCGCATCGGTCTTCAGCGGCTCGGAACAACTCTTTGGCGCTCATATCGGTCCACATGCGCATGTTTCGAAGCCAAGATAACTTTTTCCTGCCAATCCATTTTTTTCCTTCTATTTTCCCCATGGTTATCAAACGGAGAAATTCGGATTTTGGACCCCGTATCATGTGTCCGAGGTACTCCATCTTTCTCCGCTTGATGACAGAAACAAGTTCCCTGCCTCTCCCCATCATGCCGAGGACAGCTTCGTTTGATATCTTTTTGGTCCACGGAATCTTCAGCATACGCCTATAGACCCACATCTCAAAAGCTTCAATGCGGCTGATCATTTTGGTTTTCAGAGTCCACGTCTCACATCCGTGTAGTAATACTGTCCAGACGTAGCTCTTCGCGAATCTCAACCGCGTATGAAGATTGAGATGCTTGTTTGTAAGCGCCGCCTTCATTTTTACAAATGCTGTTCTAGCCATCTCGATGCGGATTCTTAGATCTTCATCTGGGTCCATCTCTTCATTCAGCCAGGTACACAGGTATTTGAATCTTTATACTCTTTCTATCAACTCTCCATCCAAGGTTAGATTCCCGGTTTCTGTTTGCATTCTATCTACTATCATAAATTTTGTCTTCTTTAGATTTATGCGCAGACCTCTTCGATTGCTTTCTTGATGTACACGGTCTAGAGATCTTTGCAGGTCTGCTAAATTTTCAGCGACTAGTGCCGTGTCATCAGTATTTTGTATTTTCAGTATTTTGTATTATCAGAATTTGTATTTTCGGTTATCAATAGTTTCACAATGTCTCGTTTTGAGTGCATTTACAGACTGTGTGACTCAATCAAAGATGTTCTATCTGGGGGAAATCTCCTTTCCAATTCCAGGATTTCTGATATATTGGTTGCCACCTCTCAAATTGTCACGGTCGCACGTTAGGAAGAGGAAGCGCATAACTCTCAGCGACTGATTGACCTCAAGCTAGCAATTGATGGTCTGGTGGAGGATTCGCGTGAGTTCAAGATATTCTTCGCAGATTCCTTACGTGCCCTGACTGCTCAAATGGAGGCTGTAAGGATGGTTTCTACTTTGTCTCCGACCCGTGCTCCACCTGCAGCGGCGCGGCCGGCCGATCAGGGCATAAGCAAACGTAAACGCCGTAACAACGTGTCAAAGAGCGCTTTGTTGTCCCGTCCAGACTTAGCTGCTTTTCTTGCTGCCGCTTCTCCTAAGACTGCTGTTCCTGCGGCCGTTCATAATGGAGCGTCGCATTCCAGCTTTCCATTAACTTCTCCATCACCTGCGCCAACTCCTGCACCACGGAAGGCTTCTCTGATAGATGCAGTTTCTAAGTCTCCAATTCAGTCTCAACGGTCTCAGAGGCAGTCTTTCATCCGTTGCTCGGGTATTGAAGATGAGCATCTAAAAGCTGTCTCTGATAAACGTTTTATTCATTTTAGGAAGTTGGGACGAATTGATCAGAACTTCACAGTTCAATCACTATCAGCTAGGGGCAGTTATGCTTCATTCAAAATAGGAGTCTGCACAGCTGACTTTTCTGTGGTTTTTGATCCTGCTTTTTGGCCGCGGGGAGTCGGGTTGCGTCGGTGGCTTTTTCGGAAGACAAAGGCCGCAATTTAATAAGACCCGAAAGGAACGGGCGTGCCTTTGTGAGTCCTTAAATATTTACTAGCAAAATGTAAAGGGACTTAATTCAAAGACCGACATTTGTTTATCTGCCGTTCTTGCTCAAGATCATGACTTAATTGCTTTTCTGAAACTTGGATTTGCGATTCTGTCTTAAATGGCGAACTTTTCGATGACCGCTATTTAGTTTTTCGGAGGGATCGTTGCAGCAGAGGCGGGGGGGTACTTCTCACTGTACGAGCTGCTAGTTTTCAATCTGTTCGCCTTTTTGATCAGCTCAATACCATCGGTGAACATATTTGGGTTGAACTTCGCTTAAAGAATTTTTCTATTTTAATATGTGTACTGTATTTTCCTCCGAATTATAAATTCATTTTTTTTTCAAATTTGCAAAATAATTTTAATGCTTTGGCTGGCAGGAAAGTCATGATCTTGGGTGATTTTAATCCTAGGAGTTTGAATTTTGTTCCTAATGAATTAATTTTTATGTCAGAACTATTTAATATGAGTCAATTGAACTCAATAACTAATTGTAATGATTTATGTGTTTATGTGTATATGCATGTATAATGTTTGTATGTATATGGATGTATGTATTGTATGTGTATGTGTATATGTATATATATATATATATATATATATATATATATATATATGTATATGTATGTATATGTGAATATATATATGAATATATATATGTGTAGGTGTGTATGTATGTATATGTATATATGTGAATTTTTATATTTATGTATGTATGAATGTGTACTTGTGTATACGTGGAAGTATTTGTGTATATTTGAATGGTGTACATATATGTTTATATAATTGTCTTTGGCCAGGAAGGCGCATTGGGTTTACCTGTTAGGCCTTCTTGGTGTAAATTAAATAAAAAAATAAATAAACTAAATAAAAAAATAAAAAAATAAATCAGCATATCTTATATTGGTGATCGTCTCGCCGCCCACCTTGATGCCCTCCGCCTCTTGGAGAGCATCGTGGAAGATGGATTCGGTGTAGGTGTTAAAAAGAGTAGGTGATAGGATGCATCCTTGCCTGACGCCCCGTTCTATAGGAATCTCATCAGTGAATTGATCATCGACACGTACTACTGAATGTTTTTTCTGAATGATCCTGTTGCTTCTTTTAGTTTTTTATGTACTTTAAATTCGTCGTGTTTTTCTTGTAATTTTTCAATTTCGTTACATTTATTTTCCATCCATTTTTCTTTGATTTCTTTAATTTTCCTTTGAATTTGGCGGTGAATATTTTTATATTGTGTTGGATTATTATGTTTGTGTTTCCTGCGTTCTTCCATTAAATGTATAATTTCATCCGTCATCCAAGGTTGTTTTTTATTAATTATTTGATTTGTTTCAAGAAACTTTTTCCCAGATTGGGTCATTGCTGATTTCATACCTTCCCACTTCCCACTTAAGTTTACATTACTATTTTCTTCAATACATTTTTGTTGAGATCTTTTGTTAATTGTTCGTGGATCGTAAGATTTTTAAGCAGCTCTAAATCCAATCTTGGTTTAGGTTTTGATGCTCTTAAAATCTTTTTCAGTCTTATCTTCAATTTCCCACAAAGTAGATTATGATCGGATGCCACGTCTGCACCAGGGTAGGTTTTCACCGATTTTATACTATTTTTAAATCTACTGTTTATCAAAATAAAGTCAATTTGGTTTCGCACAATATTATCAGGACAGTCCATCGGGGATTTCCATGTGTATAATCTTCTTTTAGGTAGCTTAAAGAAAGTATTCAAGATAACATACTGCTCTTCCTGGCAAAACTGAACTAGTCTGTCTCCTCTCTCATTTCTTTCTCCAAGTCCGAAGCGACCAATTATATCCATTGTTTCTTCGTCTCCAACTTTGGCGTTGAAATCTCCCATTATAATGTTAACATCATGTTTTTTCGTATATGTCATCAATTCTTTGATTTGTTGATAAAATTCTTCAATCTCATTTTCTTCTTTATCGAAAGTGGGGGCATACACTTGTATTATGTTAACATTTATAGGTTTTCCTGCTAATTGTATCATCATGACTCGTTCAGATAACGGAATAAAGTTTCTCACACTTTTACTGATGTCGTCTTCCAGAATCACAGCAACACCATTCTTATGAGTGCCGTCAAGCGATCCCGAGTAGTAAGTCGTATATCCATTGCAATGCATCGTTTTTCCTGCTCCAGGCCATCTAGCTTCGCTTATGCCGAGCATCTGTATTTGGTTTTTTTTTCATTTCTATTTGCAGATTTTCAATTTTACCTGCTTGATACATGGTCCTAACGTTCCATGTACCAATTTTTCGTATGTTCACCACTTTGAGTCCGGGGATTCTTAGCACCCCTGTCCCATTGAAGGGACGCCGGAGACTCGGGGCCGTGGTTTTAGGTTTTCTCTTCATGGTGGTTATACTAGGGATATGAGAGCACAGTAGTTTTCCCCAAACCTTCTGCTCCGCAGAATTCAAACCGATTGAGTGGCTGCCACGTCGCTTTGAACCTTCCATCTTTTGCCTTTTTAGTATATTGCATATACTTCCGCCGTGGATGGTACTGACAGAGCTGCTGCCCACTGCCAGGGAATTTTTTATGGAGTTTCCTTCTCTATGAAAGGTGTTACGGTACCTTTCAAAACCGGGTTGAGCTTTTGTTAAGCGGCGGCACTTACTCGCCGCTGACCTGAGACCGTCATAGTGTTGTGTGACATTTTATAGAGTGAAACTTACCACGGATTCACTCATCACCACTCTTATCTCAGCGTTCCTTGTCCAGGACCACCATGTCGCCATGGCAGTTGACTACAAGAGTCGTTCCCCTATTTGCAACTTGGGGACCTGAGCGGTTGCATGGAGCTCTGCTCTGAGCTTAGTAATTACTCCGTGCGGACGGACGTGTGTTTCCATTTATGATATATTTACATATATTGACAGTTTAATCACAATCATAATATTTATGAAATTAGTACCAAACAATAACGTTAACGTTGAGTACAAGTACCCAATATAGTAAATTATCAACATTAAATAAAATTCACACTCAATATTAAATAATCAATTATGAAATAATTCAACATTGAAATATAAACCATTCAACACTCAATATTAAATATGAAATAATTCAACGTAAAATATTATCAATACTATCATTAATAAATCAATCGACGTTAATAATAAATTATTATCAAAAGAAATGTGATCGAAATTATGTGGGTAATTATGTAAATATGAAAATATTATAAATTTAAATTCCATTTAAAAAATATATGAAATCAAGCATAGGTAATGATTCTGAATATGTACTAACTTGCGAGGCGCCAGAAGAGCTAAATACTCATCCCAGCACCTCCTCTTTAGCTCCAATTTAACACAAAATTCTACATACTTATCGGGACAACACATAAACGCACGTCCGCACCGAGCTCGCTCAACCCGCGAAAGATAAAGAAAGATTCAAAACATACTTGGAGGAAAATATTAACTTGAAAATACCACTTAAAACAGGAAATGAAATAGAAGATGCAACTAGATATATAACTAACTTAATACAAATAGCAGCCTGGAAATCTACGCCCTGTCAAAAGGAGAACACCAAACAGAATCTTAACTACCCAAAGCAATAAAAATAAAAATACAAGAAAAACGAAGATTAAGAAGAATATGGATCTCAGGCCGATTATAAGCAGATCGCAAATCATTTCAAAAATCATCAAGAGAACTCAAAATAATGCTAAACGAAATTAAAATCGAATCCTTCAACCAATATTTAAGCAACCTGACATTCAAAGCGAATGAATACTCACTTTGGAAAGCTACTGGGAACTTCAAGCGACCACAGCAGTCAGTTCCACCAATACGCAACCCAAATGGCGGATGGGGAAGAAATGACGATGAAAAAGACGAAATTTATGCAGAATTTCTTCAGGATGTATTTAAACCCAATGAAGCAGAAGATGGATCCGAGGAAGAGATAGATAACTTTTTAAAAACAGATTTTCAGATGTGTAAACCCATGAAGAGCATAACACCTAAAGAGATTATGAAACACATAAAAATGCTAAATCCTAAAAAAGCTCCTGGATTTGATCTAATCACTGAGGTAATTTTAAAAGAACTACCGAGGAAGGGAATCGTGTTCTTAACTATGCTGTTCAACAGTATTTAAAGAACATCATATTTCCCAGCGCTCTGGAAAGTGTCTCAAATCATGATGATACCTAAGCCCGGCAAACCCCCAAACGAAGTATCCTCTTATAGACCGATTAGTTTACTGACCTTGAACTCAAAACTATTTGAGAAGATACTACTGACTAGAATCCTACCTGTAGTGACGGAGGAAGGAATAATTCCAGAACACTAATTTGGGTTCAGAGCAAACCACTCCACACTCGAGCAGGTCCATAGAGTGGTCCAAAAAATCAGACAAACTCTGCAAGATAGAGAATACTGCTCTGCAGCCTTCTTAGACATACAACAGGCATTTGACAGAGTCTGGCACAAGGGGTTGCTATATAAGGTCAAAAAGGAGCTCCCACACACTCTATACACAATTATTAAATCGTATATCGAGGACAGAATACTCCAAGTGAGACAAAGCGAGGCGTTTTTAAAGCTATACAAAATCAGAGCGGTAGTACCACAGGGATCCATTTTGGGACCAATATTTTACACGATCTACACAGCAGACATCCCAACACCAAACAAAAATGTCACAGTAGCAACGTATGTCGATGACACAGCATTCCTAACAAGTAGTAGCGACCCCACGCTCGCATCGGAAGTGTTACAGGATCAATTAAATGGCTTGCAAGAGTGGATGAAAAAATGGCGAGTGAACTGCCCAGTAGTCAGACTGAAAAACGATGAACTGTCTGAAAGTACCGCAGCAAAATACCTAGGTTTCACCATTGACAGGAGACTGACATGGAAAGATCACATCAAAAATAAAAGACAGAAACTCACCCAGAGGCTCCACAAAATGAACTGGTTGATAGGAAGAAAATCCAGTCTAACATTAGAGAATAAAATTTTAGTATATAAGTCAATCCTAAAGCCAGTCTGGACATATGGTATCCAACTATGGGAAACGAGTATTAACTCTAACGTGGAAATCTTACAACGATTCCAAAATAAAGCCCTTAGAATAATAACAAATTCCCCATGGTTTGCGAGACACTGAAATTCATCAACATGTATCAATTAAAACGGAAATAGAAAGTTATACAAAAAACTACAAGCGTAGACTCGAAACCCACTCAAACGAACTGGCAAAAGCTCTTATAAAGTCTAGTGCAAAAGACACTAGACAAAAGCGCCGCAGAGTGCTCGAGTAATGGATAAAAAGCTGGCAATTAATGAACTGCCAAAACTTCTGATAAATAAATTGTTGTAAAATCTGCTTATGACCAACGGGTCGATTGCAAATATCTTAAATAAAAAAATAAATAAAAAAAATGGTTTATATAATTGTAACGTATACTAAACAGAGCCGCCGAGTAATTGCGATCGGATTAGGCCGGGAAGCGTCCTGAGAGACCGTGTGACCGGGGTAAGTGGTTTTAAGGATAAGCGACAAGCTAAGTGCATGAAAGCTAAACAATGATTGCACTTCTCATACCGTGGTAATACATATCCGAATACGTGACTATACAGTAGGTAAACAGATTAGACGTACTGAGAGATCTACCCCTTATAAGGCGGTATGTAGGCGATATCATGTCATTCTGGACTGAGCACTGGCAATGCGTGTATCTCCTTAATCATCAATAAATGCTGTGATACGACTGTTGGCCTTTTACTTGGATCCTCCACCCACCCCTACGCAACATAATTATATTGCAAAATTGATGTCAAAAAGTTTCTTAAATTATTTTACATTTGCTGCATTTGCTGTACATGTAAAAATATATTTTTTACATGACATCTTTTGATAAAAGATAAAACTTATTAATAATTATTTCTAAGTTTCGTACTAAAATGCACTCATATAAATTTTAAACAAAAAGTAAATTTTTAGATCAATAGATATCACTTTATAATTGAAATTATTTCATCACAATAATTATCATTACAAACCTCCTTATTATTTTATAGTTTCAATGAAAATACATTGTAATTTTTACGTTTTGTATATGTACAGTAAGAGTGTAAATGTCGAATCAGTATACATGACTATATTATAGTAAGTGTATGCATCATCAAAATCACCAAGTAACAGTATATCCCGCGTGTAGTATTCCTGCTTGTGTGAGTGCGCTTGTTTACTTGGTCGATCGGTGCCAGACCGACGGCCAATACACGACGGGAGTCCGGCCTGGCCAGACACCTGCTCTCCCGAAACCATCTCTGCTCGTCCTCAGCAGCTCCATACTCCAGTCTTTGCCGACCGGAAGCTTCCAATCTTCGCCATTCGAGTATTCATTTCGATCTTTCGCTATGGAGCTGTCCTGATGCTCGCCTTCTCGTCGTCAGCAGTTTCAGCGACGACGAAGGGCCGCCAATTACGCCCGAAAACTCAGGTTGGCCGACTCTCGTTTTACTCAAACTCACAATTGCTTCTAGGCTGCTGCTTTGTTCCGGCTTTTAGATTTATAATATTTCAGGCTTTCGTCCCTTATTATTTAGATCCGGAATGCAGTCGGGGTGGAGCGGCTGCGGCATAATATTACTATATTCAACTACGACATGTACTTTTTTTTCACTAGCCTCTTCTTACATCGCTTTCGATTTTTTTTAATCATATAGCGTCTCAATCCGTAAAGAATATAAATTTTTTTTTTCACCTTTGCCCCAACTGAAATCCGATCCGCTATAGGAAGAGACTTGATTAGAACGTACATGCAATCTCTTTCAGCACCTCTCGACCGATAGCATTTCGTATAAGAGCCGTCGACACCAGCAATATTACTTACAATATTTTCCGTATTCAGTTCCCAAATAGCCACCACAGGTGGCTATATAGGAAAGCCGGTTAAGTTGCTTTTGCGCAAAAAAATGGTCAACTATTGTCCTTCATAGGAAGAGAGCAAAAAAAGGTTGACAATGGTGAACCATTTTTTGGGGAAAAAGCAACTCGACCGCCTTCCCTCAGTTATGACTAAGCTTCGACGCTCAGCGTGCAAAATGTGTTCACTTTTGTCGATTTCTTTTGTCAACCTTTTTTTTCTCCTACTTTCTCGGACAATGGAAATCCAGTTCCCAAATAGCCACCACAGGTGGATATATGGGAACTGGATATGGAAAATATTGTAAGTAATATTGTCGTCGGCCCCATGGACATGTTCGAAATTCTATTAGTCGAAATGGGGTGAAAAGGACATATGCGTTTAACCCAAGTCTCATATGTGGCGGATGGCATATAGTCATCACTAAGGGAAGGCGGTCAAGTTGATTTTGCCCAAAAACAATGGTTAACTATTCTCAATTACTATTGTCCTTCATAGGAAGAGAGCAAAAAAAGGTTGACAATAGTGAACCATTTTTTTGGGGAAAAAGCAACTCGACCGCCTTCCCTCAGTTATGACTAAGCTTCGACGCTCAGCGTGCAAAATGTGTTCACTTTTGTGAACCTTTTTTTCTCCTACTTTCTCGGACAATGGAGAGGTCTATTGTTATTTTATGGCAGCGAATCGAAATCAGCTTGGGGCGGGTCAGTTGTCGATGAGCTGTATTGGCCCATTTCATAAATAAAATCTGAACGCTCTCTTCCTCCAATATCTACTAATATAGTACTATTTCTTAAAAATATAAAGCGACTACCCGGTTTGACCCTTGCGATTTTTTCCGTGCCCCATTTCCATAAAGTCCGATCTTCACTTATGTATAATTATTTTTTTATTGTTTTTAGCTTTTTGTATCAATTTTGCTGTACTTTCGAGTATATTCATATGCAAAGGTATTGACAAAGCTGGAGTTAATTTTGCTGAGTCGTTCTTTTTTTTCGCATATCCCACTCTTAATTGTTTTGACGTAAATTTCTGCGTTTCGAATTTTAATATTATATTACTATAAATTAGACGAAAACGTTGAATTTTGTCGTCTTTTCAAAATGGCGGAATTCCCTTCCATACGTGAAACATATTCCCTACCATATGTGACATGTTAACGTTTCAAATGTTCGCAACTGATTTATGATTTAAACTGCTCGAGGCGCTAATCATGATATGAATTTATCTTTGCTGATTTTGTTTATTATTGTTGTATTATTGCAATATTATCGTTCGTTGCGTATATTCAACCGCCGACAGATTATCCTATCTATGTACATAAATACGTATATTTGACCATTTTTGAATCCCATTAGTACCGGATTGTTCAATTGGATTAAATTATTACTAGCGGTCACTTTGAAGGTCTTATCGCTTTTCGATACCAATTTTATTTTTACCTACGTATCAATTTGTATTACTTATTATAAAAATATGAAATATTTAATATAAAATGGCGAATCCTAGGTCATAGTCCCCGAAATATCCTTTGTCTCGATATTATTCAAATTCGTCAATTTCGGGTGGACGGTTTTAAAAAGAGAAATCTCAATTTTTCAGAATTGACGAATTTGGAATGTCTTTATTAGCTGTTTTTTTCAATTTGTGAGCCTCCATTCCGGCGGGGAGATGCGTCCCGGGGATTCCGCCATTTGCAAAATCTAAATGCGTTGCACAAAATCCATAAATCAAAAGTTGATGCAAGGTCGGTATGGCCTGGATGACCCGTCCTTGTGGCGAGTAAAATGTGCGCAGAAGCGGCCTTCGGTACAGTTTGGCGGCGCGCGCATCTTTTCCGGGGAGTGGGGGCAAGCCGTCGCCAATGCAACGACCTTCCATCACCTTGTTATGATTATCGATTTTGTGTGCCGCCTGTTCCTACTTGCCTCTTCCCTCTTACCTCCTGCCTGTTGCGTATTGCGTATTGTTTTCGCATATGGCCTACGCCCTACGACCAACCTAGACATTTAAATATTTTCAATTTTTACTAACTCTTCCGATTACTGTTATTAATTTCCGCCACAGTCGTGTTTTCTCAATATTACCACATGCGAAAAATCAGGCCGAGTTACTTTATAAATATACATACATACGTACGTACGACATAGCTGCTTTGTCCTGGTATCCAATTAGGACATGTTGAAGAATCTTAAACTGATTTTAGATTCTCCTTTAAATTTTTTATACCCTACGCTACGTATGTTTTGATTTTTTTTATCAATTGGGCAATTATTTAATTATTGTTTTTAAACGTAAGGTTTCAATTTTAACTTTTTATTGATTTTGCGTAGCATATGTAACATGGTTCGGTTATTACTGGTCACAAAGTCACTAAAATCTCTATAGCGGAACATCTGGCAGCTGAAAAGTCCATCATACTAACGATAACTATCATACTAACGAGAACTTGAGATCTTTATTCGAGGTTACTATTTTATTGCAGCACTTTCGTGTGTCCAACTGAAATCATAGCGTTCTCAGACCGTGTCGACGAATTCATGACGATAAACTGTGAAGTAGTTGCTGCTTCAACTGACAGTCACTTCAGCCACTTGGCATGGATAAACACTCCGAGGAAGGAAGGTAAAATTTGATCCAAAGATAACACAGTCGATTAAGCAATTGCAATTATTGTCACATTTACAATGTGACGTTCCATTTAATAACTATAGATAACGACTGCATATAGAGATAACATATATCAACACCACGTGTCATTTTATGATGCATATTTACATTAATTGCCGTGTTATCTTTGCTTAAAGGTGGACTCGGAGAAATGAAAATACCATTACTTGCCGATAAATCGACAAAAATTGCTCGCGACTATAACGTTCTCAATGTAGATTCCGGAATTCAAAGGCAACCAAAAGCTTCGTCAAATTACAGTCAACGATCTGCCTGTAGGAAGGTAAGCTATTTTGTTATGTATTTAGGATTTTTTTATAAAGTATTTGTGTGTGTGTGTGTGTGCATTTATTTTTTTTTTTAATTTTAGGGATGTCGATGAAACTTTGAGATTAGTGCAAGCTTTTCAATACACCGACAAACATGGAGAGGTTTGCCCCACTGGATGGAAACCTGGACAAATGACGATGAAAGCTGATCCCAAAGGCTCCCAAGAATACTTTAATTCTGCTAATTAAAACAGTTGGTCCGATCTGTTTTTTAGTTTATTGTATTCGATGGAGCTCTTTGGATACCTTTCCATTTGAAGATTGATCTATTACCTAAATGAATCTTGTAATTCGGTAGTTTTGAGTTGGGTCGGAAAAATGAGGTGAACGTAATTACTGTTGACTTTAATTCGCTTTTATTTGCCTTGGGAATGGATTGAATTTTTTCATTATCGTATAAAATTTAATTTGTGGGACGTGTCACGAGATGCTTCATCTCCTGTCACCGACGCACAACAGATCGAAACAGTTAGCGAACGAGCTTAACTTTTCGACCTGTTCAACATTTGGAAAGAGTCATCTTAACTGGGACGTGGGTTTATTAATGTGTTGATTTAAATAGTATGTTACTTTGAAACAGTTTTTATTTCGTTTTTAAAATTGCACATCTGTATGATTTTGCGTTCCTGGTGGACTCATTGATGTGCATTTTTTTAAACCAATCTTCCCGAATTTAACGGATTTGAAGGGACTGCTCTGGGACTGCTCAGTACGGGTAAACGAGAGCTTAGAAAAGAACATGTATATAAAACTTTTCTGCTCAAGTTTTCTCTTCACGGCTAATGTTTGTACTGCCTGGAGCAGACCTATCATGTGCGATTGAGAAAAATCTATATTGAAGTTTGGTCGGCAACCGGTCATAATTGAGTACCTTCTATGTTAGTTTTGTATGCTGTTTGTCATCGAGGAAAATTGCAACCTCCAAGATATTCTACTCCCAATTAACATATAATGCACTCACCCTTCTTCGGGAGAGTTAAGATTGCCGCCCACTTGAATAATCCTTTATAGCTGCTCTTTCGACCGTTTCCACCCGTTCATCTTTTTCACGTGAGAGGTATGGGTATTCGGGATGATACCGTTGCTAGCTTGTCACAGTAATGCACACATGTATTCGCCATATTTTTTCGATTACAACTCGTAAACACACTGACTACCATAACATGAGTATTATTACATCGAGGCGAGTTTTAAATTCTTGCCATTTCCTGCGAATGTCTTCTGAGACAATCCATATATTATACTTCGTTTATTTCTAGTATGTAATGAATGTCTATTTAAACATCATATTTCTGAGACAATACTTATATTATACTTCGTTTATTTCTAGTATGTAATGAATGTCTATTTAAACATCATGTGTACTTGTCGGTGCCTTTTAATAATTCAAGAGGTGTAATTTCTTTAGTATAAGCGTTTGTTTCTGCAAGCTTTTGTATAACGCCAAATTGTTAGTATAGGTTGTTGATTAATTTAGATTGAACATACGTTGATCTTTACACACAAGGTGAATATAACATAATAATATAACATCATTTATAAAAAATAATAAAAAAATTTGTCGATTAATTTTTATGTAACGTACATACATTGATTTCAACATACTATGTGAATATACCATCCTTTATAAAAAATAATAAAAAAATTAAAAAATTATTTTGATTTTGTTTCAATTTAATTATTACCTCACAATTGTACATTTCCTCATTTTGATTTTGATGAAGATTTATAACTGTTTAGATCTGAATAAATGCCTCCACCAGAATCTGGACCTACTTGGAATAAACATGGTCGGCTTTAAGTTGTAACATCTAAAAATCCCATGGTGAGAATGAATACGTATTTTAAACAATACTTGAGATATGGATTTCCCCCGGAATGTCTGATATAGTAATTGTGATTCCGTATCCCGATATGCAATCTGTATTTCCCGATTTGTAGAGAAATTCTTAAATCGATCTTATGACAGACATTATTAATATAATTGCAAATTTTGAATGCTTGCTTAGTAAGAACGGGATACTGAGAATTTTAAAGAGGCGTTCAGCGTTCTCAGATTTATTCGAAAGCATATAAAAATTAAATTTATTTATGGAGATAATCTAAAACGAATTTATCAATATGAGATGATGTATTGTTTGCATCATTTTATTTCTTTTTTAATTTAGACTTCGATATTTATATTAATTTCGCTGTCCGGTCTTACTTTATGATAATATTAGATAGAAGAAGTAGGCGTCTAACTAATTACAATGTGAAATCTTGAAAATTATCGATCAGCCAATGGTTTATATAATTATATTGTAAAATTGATGTCAAAAAGTTTCTTAAATTATTTTTCACATTTGCTGTACATGTAAAAATATATTTTTTACTGACATTTTTTTATGAACGATAAAACTTATTAATAATTATTTCTAAGTTTCGTACCAAAATGCACTCATGTAAATTTTAAACAAAAAGTATATTTTTTGATTACTAACCTCCTTTACGTTTCACACGGTCTTTGTTTAAGACGTCATTTTTTTATCTTTATCTCTTATCCGATCGTTTTCATACTTTGCCATATTGCTCATTTTGGTCATCAATATAAGTTAAGATATAATCCGCCATTACGATGGTGAAAAAATATCGTATTGGACACGTTTGAAAATACTGCATCGTATTACAGGGTGACGTTTATCTGTCACATTCATCAAGAATAATATACTATTATAAGTTTCAAAACATTTTCCAGCCGGGCTGTCCACGTCGTCGCATTGAGTTATTATATTGCTATATACATATTTACTGAAGATCAATTCTATAATAGCTATTTCGAAAAAAGGTAAGGATGCAATATTTAAATGTTGTTGTCTATTCTGGTAAGTATAGATTTCGACCACTAATTTTAAGATATTCTAAATCTATTTACAGCCTGGACATAGTTTTTTCACAAACAAGCCTCTTCCATATTTTATATAGGAAATTATGACAATGTATAAATAATTTAATGAAATTCAGCCAAAATAATAATAAAAATAAAATTCTGTTACACTAAAAAGTATCAAATAAAAAAAACCGTAGTAAAAAAAACTTTTTTAAAAACAAACCTCCTTTTGGTTTTGTATATAATATTAAGATATGTTCCGACTTAATTTGACGTATAGCAATAAGCTGTTTGGTCAATGCATTTGTTAGATGGTAACACTGATGAATCGAGCACCGGAAGCATGAGTGCGTCGTCGTCAGAACGCGCTTGGCCTCTTTCGATGACAATTGTGTCTGAGAATGGCGCGTGCTCATATTCCCCACGTGTAAATTTTCTATCTCAATAAATCTTCATCAAAACCAATTACCGAAGGCCACCAAGATATATAAAAAACTATAGTAAAAAAACTATATAAAAAAAACTCAAGTAAAATAAATGTATACAAAAAAATAATGTACTAAAATACAATAACTCATTATAAAATAAAATAATTAAATAATAAATAAAATAAAATAAATTTATTAAAATAAAAAGGCTATTTAAACAATATTTTAACAACTAATGTACAAATTTGTGGGATTAAAATCAAAATGATTTCAATGATTGCTGTACATATTAACATTAGAATAAGATAATACTATGATTACTATCAAAATTAAATTAAAATTGTAAAATCGAAATTATAAGCAGATCAGTAGCTATTAAAATATATATATATAAGATGTATTGCGAACATAATTTAGTAATAATAAAAAGCATTTAAAAATCAAAAAAAAAAATCAAATACCTAAAAAAAATTGATTTTGATTTTTAAATGCTTTTTATTATTACGAAATTATGTTCATAATGCATCTTATATCTATTTTAATAGCTACTGATCTACTGATCATTTTCTATTTTACAATTTAATTTAATTTGGTTAGTAATCACAGTATTATATTATTCTAATGTTAATCTAAAGCATAATAGGAAAGAGCTCAAAAACCTATTTACAATCCTTATAAATGTTCTTAATACATCTAATACTATTAAAATTAAATTAAAATTGTAAAATCGAAATGATCAGCAGATCAGTAGCTATTAAAATATATATAAGATGTATTGCGAACATAATTTAGTAATAATAAAAAGCATTTAAAAATCAAAAAAAAAATCAAATACCTAAAAAAAATGGTAAGTGCTCATCGTACGACATTTCTTCGCTGAATTCCATTTCTTCTTTCTACTTTATGAATATGATTTATAGTACCTAGGCTTTCAATGAATGTGGCACTTGACTTGCAATTCGAGTCGGCATGTCACAATCGACTATTAGTTTAATGTAAGTATACAATAGTTCCGAAAAAATGAATTGTGATTTGTATGTAATAAAAGGCTCGTTTCCGGTTTATAAAACTCGTTGATTATTAATTATTTATGTCATATTGATTGAAGGACTATTCGACATTATTCGACATACTGAGGTTAGGTAAATATGAATTTAGGTATGCTCGTCGTTCGAAATCTTGATATTCGACCTACTCGAATACGAGTATGCTTCGGTAAACTCGTATTCGGCGAATTGAATTAGGCGAATTTACAGTGAATCGTATTCCTGCTTGTGGGGACACGGACAATTGGGCGCCCAGGACGATTGGTCGACCAGTGCTACTCGCCACTGCGACAACTGGACGACGAGACTGGCGGACACTGCGTCAATTGGGCCCTGCGTCAATTGGGCGCCCATCGCACTGGGCGATCGTCGACTGGGCGATGGCGACTGGGCGACCTGGGCGCGTGGGCGACCGCCGACACGGCCCGCTGGTGAAGTGGTCGCCAAGCTTACGTAAACTCTGCGTTTTGCAAGGAACGACCGCGACCGTCTCCGTTATAGGAATTTCCGATGCACTGACAAATATTCTACCTACATACATATGCTTTATACCGCTTTATTTTTCGTTTCAGTTTTACCAATTTTTCGTAACAACACGAATCATACTATTAATATCTCGTAAACGATCACCAACCAGCAAAAATCAATATCATATTCGAATTCAGTGGGTCAAAGTTAGTAAAGATTGGTTAGTCTCCGCTCTGGCAACTAAAAAACGTGATTTTTTGTGGCTCAATGTAATTTTCAACAATAACCATAGAACGTGAGATGTTTAAAATTGCTTTAAAAAGCTATTTTTTTCGAGAATTGCCTCTGCGAATCGTAAACGATGTAATAATTTAATTATGGGAAAAGCCGAAAAAAATTATTCGAGCTCCGCGAACGAATTTAAGTATGCGCTTTTTTTTCGTAAACGTATTTCATCATTGAAAAAAAAATATAATCTTGAAAACTTTGAGAATCGCTACTAGAAAATATTTTGTAATTATGTATAACTAATACAGTGTTGAGAAAATTGAGAATAGAGTGTGAATTTATCCAATTGATAAAACTGAAATATAATTTATCCATTTAAAAGAAAAAAAAGTGTGTCCATTTGAAAACAAACTAAAAGCACTGCGCGAAAGATTCAATCGATCATTTTTCTTTTATATTACATATTTTGGAGAATATGTAGGTACATATGATTTGTCATCTAACAATTATTTTTTGTGAAAAGGTGCTACACATGTATTTATAAAAGTACGTTTAATATAAAATTCCAGCAAATGTAATATAATATAGCGAAAAAAATTAATAGTATGATTCGTGTTGTTACGAAAAATTGGTAAAACTGAAACGAAAAATAAAGCGGTATAAAGCATATGTATGTAGGTAGAATATTTGTCAGTGCATCGGAAATTCCTATAACGGAGACGGTTGCGGTCGTTCCTTGCAAAACGCAGAGTTTACGTAAGCTTGGCGACCACTTCACCAGCGGGCCGTGTCGGCGGTCGCCCACGCGCCCAGGTCGCCCAGTCGCCATCGCCCAGTCGACGATCGCCCAGTGCGATGGGCGCCCAATTGACGCAGTGTCCGCCAGTCTCGTCGTCCAGTTGTCGCAGTGGCGAGTAACACTGGTCGACCAATCGTCCTGGGCGCCCAATCGTCGCGTACCGTGCTTGTGTGAGTCCGCTTGTTGGCTCCGTCCACACTACCGATATCTACACCCGATATTTGCGAATTTTTCCATAACCAGTTCCTAAATAGCAACCACAGGTTGCAATATGGGAACTGGATATGGAAAATTCGAGAATATCGGGTGTAGATATCGGTAGGGTTGCCATACGTCCCGTATTTCACTACTCGGTCCCGTATTACAATTTGTCACGTATTTGTCCCGTTTTCTCCCTAAACTCTAAATTTCTCCCTAAACTCTAGATTTTCTCCCTAAACTCGAGAATATTTTCCCTGATGTCAACACAATCGTCGGATGAAAGAAATAAGCTGACAGTTGAGACAGTTGAGGCAATTTTGGTTTGCCAGTATAATTTTAAAATGACTTGCGCCCAATTTTATCATGATGTAAAAGAGGAAAACGAATTAATTAAAAAAGTTAAATTATCGTCAAAATACGATTGGGCTAAAAAAGACTAATTTTTTAAAATAAACTATTACCTACCTACTTTTCCATGTTTTATTTATGGCATGACAATTATGGCAACCCTAGATATCGGTAGTTTCGACGTAGCCATTTACTTGGTCGATCGGTGCCAGACCGAGGGCCAATACTCGACAGGAGTCCGGCCTGGCCAGACACCTGCTCTCCTGAAACCATCTCTGCTCGTCCTCAGCAGCTCCATACTACAGTCTTTGCCGACCGGAAGCTTCCAATCTTCGCCATTCTTCCATCCATCCCGTCCTTGTGGCGAGTAAATTGTGCGCAGAAGCGGCCTTCGATGCAGTTTGGCGGCGCGCGCATCTTTTCCGGGGAGTGGAAGCGGGCCGTCGCCAATGCATCGACCTTCCATCACCTTGTTACGATTATCGATTTTGTCTGCCGCCTGTTCCTACTTGCCTCTTCCCTCTTACCTCCTGCCTGTTGCGTATTGCGTATTGTTTTCTTAATATTTCCACATGCGAAAAATCAGGCCGAGTTACTTTATAAATATACATACATATGTACGTACGACATAGCTGCTTTGTCCTGGTATCCAATTAGGACATGTTGAAGAATCTTAAACTGATTATAGATTCTCCTTTAAATTTTTTATACCCTACCCTATGTATGTTTCGATTTTTTTTATCAATTGGGCAATTATTTAATTATTGTTTTTAATCGTAAGGTTTCAATTTTAACTTTTTATTGATTTTGCGTAGCATATGTAACATGGTTCGGTTATTACTGGTCACAAAGTCACTAAAGTCTCTACAGCGGAACATCTGGCAGCCGAAAAGTCCATCATACTAACGATAACTATCATACTAACGAGAACTTGAGATCTTTATTCGAGGTTACTTTTTTATTGCAGCACTTTCGTGTGTCCAACTGAAATAATAGCGTTCTCAGACCGTGTCGACGAATTCATGAAGATAAACTGTGATGTAGTTGCTGCTCCAACTGACAGTCACTTCAGCCACTTGGCATGGATAAACACTCCGAGGAAGGAAGGTAAAATTTGATCCAAAGATAACACAGTCGATTTAGCAATTGCAATTATTATCACATTTACAATGTGACGTTCCATTTAATAACTATAGATAACGATTGCATATAGAGATAACATACATCAACACCACGTGTAATTATATGATGCATATTTACATTAATTGCCGTGTTATCTTTGCTTAAAGGTGGACTCGGAGAAATGAAAATACCATTACTTGCCGATAAATCGACAAAAATTGCTCGCGACTATAACGTTCTCGATGTAGATTCCGGAATTCCCTTCCGAGGCTTGTACATAATTGACGGCAACCAAAAGCTTCGTCAAATTACAGTCAACGATCTGCCTGTAGGAAGGTAAGCTATTTTGTTATGTATTTAGGATTTTTTGTAAAGTATGTGTGTGTGTGTGTGTATGCGTTAATTTTTTTTATTTATTTTAGGGACGTCGATGAAACTTTGAGATTAGTGCAAGCTTTTCAACATCGACAAACATGGAGAGGTTTGCCCCGCGGGATGGAAACCTGGACAAAAGACGATGAAAGCTGATCCCAAAGGCTCCCAAGAGTACTTTAATTCTGCTAATTAAAACAGTTGGTCCGATCTGTTTTTTAGTTTATTGTATTCGATGGAGCTCTTTGGATACCTTTCCTATTGAACATTGATATATAACCTAAATGAAACTTGCAATTCGGTAGTTTTTGAGTTGGGTCGGAAAAATGAGGTGAACGTAATTACTGTTGACTTTAATTCGCTTTTATTTGCCTTGGGAATGGATTGAATTTTTTCATTATCGTATAAAATTTAATTTGTGGGACGTGTCAGGAGATGTTTCTATCTTCTGTCACCGACGCACAACAGATCGGAACAGTTAGCGAACGAGCTTAACTTTTCGACCTGTTCAACATTTGGAAAGAGTCATCTTAACCGGGATGAGGGCTTATTAATGTGTTGATTTAAATAGGATGTTACTTTGAAACAGCCTTTAATTCGTTTTTAAAATTGCACATCTGTGTGAATTTGCGTTCAATGTGGGCTCATACATAGATGTGCAATTTTTATTTTATTTTATTTATTTATTTATTAATAGTTTTGGACCATTGTGGCATTACAGGAAGAACCTAACGCCACAATGGCCTACAATTTTAAAGTTATCTTCCCGAATTTAACGGATTTGAAAGGACTACTCTTGTTTCCATCAGTACGGGTAAGGGCCGGGCCGCACCGTGCAACTTTGTCGGCCGACTAGTCGCGCGACACGAAAAAATGTATGGAAATGTGTACGAAAAACAAGTTGATGGGTGTGGCATGTCCCATCTACCTGCATGCATTGGTCTGGTCGCCCTCAACCAAGTTGTTCACGAGTTGAGCGGTGAGGCCCGGCCCTTAGAAACTTGAATATCCACTATTAGAACTTGTATATCCACTAATAGAACTTGTATATCCACTTTTCTGCTCAAGTTTTCTCTTCACCGCGCAAGTTTGTACCGCCCGGAGCAGACATATCAAGTGCGATTGAGAAAAATCTATATTGAAGTTTGGGCGGCAACCGGTCATAATTGAGTACACTCTATGTTAGTTTTGTATGCTGTTTGTCATCGAGGAAAATTTTCTCAAAGTTACCCCCATCCGATGTCTTATAGCGAAATTCTGCTCCCAATTAACATAGAATGCACTCACCCTTCTTCGGGAGAGTTAAGATTGCCGCCCACTTGAATAATCCTTTATAGCTGCTCTTTCGACCGTTTCCATCCGTTCATCTTTTTCGCGTGAGAGGTATGGGTATTCGGGATGATACCGTTGCTAGCTTGTCACAGTAATGCACACATGTATTCGCCATATTTTTTCGATTACAACTCGTAAACACACTGACTACCATAACATCGTATTATTACATCGAGGCGAGTTTTAAATTCTTGCCATTTTCTGCGAATATCTGCTGAGAATATACATATATTATACTTATATATAATAATTATATAATGTCCGCTGAGAATGTACATATATTATACTTGGGCTATTTCTAGTATGTAATGAATGTCTATTTAAACATCATGTGTACTTGTCGGTGCCTTTTACTAATTCTTTAGTAAAGAGGTATCATTTCTTTAGTATAAGCTTTTGTGTAACGCCAAATTGTTAGTATAGGTTGTTGATTAATTTAGATTGAACATACGTTGATCTTTACATACAAGGTGAATATAACATATAATAATATAATAATATAATATAACATCATTTATAAAAAATAAATTATTTTGATTTTGTTTCAATTTTATTATTACCTCACAATTTTACATTTCGTCATTATGATTTCGATGAAGATTTATAACTGTTTAGATCTGAATAAATGCCTCCACCAGAATCTGGACCTACTTGGAATAAACATGGTCGGCTTTAAGTTGTAACTTCTAAAATTCCCATGGTGAGAATGAATACGTATTTTAAACAATACTTGAGATCTGGATTTCCGCCGGAATGTCTGATATAGTAATTGTGATTCCGTATCCCGATATGCAATCTGTAATTCCCGATTTGTAGAGAAATTCTTAAATCGATCTTATGACAGACATTATTAATATAATTGCAAATTTTGAATGCTTGCTTAGTAAGAACGGGACACTGAGAATTTTATAGAGGCGTATAGCGTTCTCAGATTTATTCGAAAACATATAATAAATAAATTTATTTATGGAGATAATCTCAAACGAATTTATCAACATGGGATGATGTATTGTTTGCATCATTTTATTTCTTTTTTCATTTGTACTTCGATATTTATATTAATTTTGCTGTCCGGTCTTACTTTATGATAATATTAGATAGAAGAAGTAGGCGGATAACTAATTACAATGTGAAATCTTGAAAATTATTATTATATATTTTATTAAATTATTATATTTTTTGATTACTAACCTCCTTTACGTTTCACACGGTCTTTGTTAAAGACGTCATTTTTTATATCTCTTATCTCTTATCCGATCGTTTTCATACTTTGCCATATTGCTCATTTTGGTCATCAATATAAGTTAAGATATCATCCGCCATTACGATGGTGAAAAAATATCGTATTGGACACGTTTGAAAATACTGCATCGTATTACAGGGTGACGTTTATCTGTCACATTCATCATTCACATCGGTAGTTTCATTACTTTTCGCCCTGCCATCTCGCTGTCAAATTTTAATTATTTAAACGCTTATAACTTTTTCTTTTTGTCATCGATGTCATCAAGAATAATATACTATTATAAGTTTCAAAACATTTTCCAGCCGGGCTGTCCACGTCGTCGCATTGAGTTATTATATTGCTATATACATATTTACTGAAGATCAATTCTATAATAGCTATTTCGAAAAAAGGGAAGGATGCAATATTTAAATGTTGTTGTCTATTCTGGTAAGTATAGATTTCGACCACTAATTTTAAGATATTCTAAATCTATTTACAGCCTGGACATAGTTTTTTCACAAACAAGCCTCTTCCATATTTTATATAAGAAATTATGACAATGTATAAATAATTTAATGAAATTCAGCCAAAATAATAATAAAAATAAAATTCTGTTACACTAAAAAGTATCAAATAAAAAAAACCGTAGTAAAAAAAACTTTTTTAAAAACAAACCTCCTTTTGGTTTTGTATATAATATTAAGATATGTTCCGACTTAATTTGACGTATAGCAATAAGCTGTTGGGTCAATGCATTTGTTAGATGGTAACACTGATGAATCGAGCACCGGAAGCATGAGTGCGTCGTCGTCAGAACGCGCTTGGCCTATTTCGATGACAATTGTGTCTGAGAATGGCGCGTGCTCATATTCCCCACGTGTAAATTTTCTATCTCAATAAATCTTCATCAAAACCAATTACCGAAGGCCACCAAGATATATAAAAAACTATAGTAAAAAAACTATATTAAAAAAAACTCAAGTAAAATAAATGTATACAAAAAAATAATGTACTAAAATACAATAACTCTTTATAAAATAAAATAATTAAATAATAAATAAAATAAAATAAATTTATTAAAATAAAAAGGCTATTTAAACAATATTTTAACAACTAATGTACAAATTTGTGGGATTAAAATCAAAATGATTTCAATGATTGCTGTACATATTAACATTAGAATAAGATAATACTATGATTACTATCAAAATTAAATTAAAATTGTAAAATTGAAATTATCAGCAGATCAGTAGATATTAAAATATATATAAGATGTATTTCGAACATAATTTAGTAATAATAAAAAGCATTTAAAAATCAAAAGAAAAAATCAAATACCTAAAAAAAATTGATTTTGATTTTTAAATGCTTTTTATTATTACGAAATTATGTTCACAATACATCTTATATCTATTTTAATAGCTACTGATCTACTGATCATTTTCTATTTTACAATTTAATTTAATTTGGTTAGTAATCACAGTATTATATTATTCTAATGTTAATCTAAAGCATAATAGGAAAGAGCTCAAAAACCTATTTACAATCCTTATAAATGTTCTTAATACATCTAATACATAATATTAATTAAAGACTCTCTAAATTCGATGACCTAAAGCAGATTGTGTTTAGGTAATCTGTGTTTATACCTGAAGGGTATAGACATTTTGTTGTAATCACCGAGACTCTTCACAAGTGTGTTAGTATGGTTATTAGTGATTCTGTCATAGAATCTACTGGTTAGTTTGTTAGTAATGTCTGTAACAAACGGAATATTATATATGGCATGCAGTTTTTTCATTTTAGTATATATGGGTGTATTATAAATTATTTTTAGGGATTTATTTTGTATTACTTGGAGCTTGGAAAGGTTAGTATTCGAGGCGTTATTCCATACAGGTGAAGCATAGGTTAATAATGGTAATATGAGCGCGCGATATAATTTTATTTTATTTAGCGTTGATAAAGAACTATGGCGATTAAATATTGGATATATTGAGGGTATACCCCGCATCGTCTTGCATTTCGCTGCCTCAATGTGAGGTGCCCATCTCATTCTTTTATCAAACGTTACTCCTAAATATTTTATTACTGACTGCCATTTCAGACTTTCTCCAGAGGGGATTTTCAGATCTGAACTTGGCTTTTGCTTTCTAACACTAAAGAATATGGCGTCTGTTTTTTTGATTAATTTGAATTTTCCACTTAGTGAAGTGTTCAGTCATAGTTTTAATTGCAAATTCAATATTTTTAAGAATAGTGTCTGGTTTTTTGCTACTTGTGAAGCAAGCTGTATCATCTGCATATAGGGCTATGTGACAGTTTTTTGGAATAGGTATGTCATTTATATATATGGAGAACAAGAGTGGGCCAAGCAAGCTCGCCTGCGGAACGCCAGCTGCGATTATTTTTGGAGACGATAATTCATTATTTACGCTAACCACTAGCTTTCTACGAGTTAAGTACGATTTGATGATGAGAATTAGGTAGTTTGGTATTTTGTTAATAAGGAGCTTATGAATGAGTCCATCGTGCCAAACCGTGTCGAAGGCCTTTTCTATGTCGAGACATACCATTCCGGTACTTCTCTTAATATTAAAGTTCTTCGTCACGTGTTCAGTTAATCTTGTTAGTTGTTGGGTCGTGGAATGTCCAGTGCGAAATCCAAATTGTTCATTTATTAATTTCTTATTTACGACTTTAAGTAAACGAGTGTAGATTATTTTATCTAGAATTTTTGAAAGCCTGCATAGTAAGCTAATGGGTCGATAATTGGCCGGGTTTTTTGAGCTTTTATCGGGCTTAAGTATGGGAATTACGTTGGCTGTTTTACAGTATTCTGGGAAATACCCGGTGAGTAAACATGCGTTGAATATTTTAGATAGTGAGACTAAAGCTTTAAACGGAAGTTGTTTGATTATGATGTTATCTATTGAATCTCGCCCAGGTGCCTTTTTATTTTTTAAATTACGTATTATATTTTGGATTTCACACGGATGCACCAATTTTATATTTTTAGTACTGTTAGTGGGAGTTTTTGTGATGATTTTAATGCACCGGTTGACTTTATTATGCGTTGGTATGTGATTGTAATGTTGTGTGAGTGTGTGATGTTTTTGGAAAGATTTTGATAATAGTTCTGCGTTGTCGCAATCACGCGTCACTGAGATTCCTGCATCATCTAAAGGAGGAATCGAGTTTTTTGTCCTGCGAATCGCTTTAGCTAATTTCCATAGAGAGCTATCGACTGAGCTTAATTTTTCTAATTTTTTAGACCAATCTTCATTTTTGATTTCTTTGATTCTAATTTTAATTTGATATGTGAGCTTATTAATTAATGTTTTCAATGCTGGATTTTTTGATGTTTGCCAAATTTTACGGAGTTTATTTTTACTTTTAATTAGATTTGCAACAAAGTCAGTTATCTCTAGTTTGTGTTCAATGTATTGTGTCTTAGGTATGTGAAGGTGTTTGGATCGAGTTATTGATTCCGTCAGGTGTATTATGGAGCTGTCGATTTCTGTTTTGTTTGTGAGTGTGGTAGAAGTTAGAATAGTTTGGTCATTTATGTACGACTTGAACTCTCGCCAGTTAGCTCTCCCGTAATCCCAACTATGCTTGATGATTTCCTCGGGTTTCCCGTCGATTGAGAAGATTATCGGGAGATGATCAGACGACAGGGTTTGAAGGGCATTTGGTGTCGATATTTTTGGGCAGTTGTTAGGTCTGTTGTTGGTTGAATGTTGGGATTGGTTGGTTGTTGGGGTTTTATAGGGATATTTGGGATATTTGGTGAAGGAGATTTAATGGTCAGTAGCTTTGGGAAGTTATGATCGTTAACGACCGGGATATTTTGTGACTGCACCACTGGGAGTTTCCAAGGGTTGGCTTTGACAATTGATGCTCGATTCTTCCTCAATTCCAGCATTTTCAGATAGCTCTGTCTTTTTGGACAGTCTTTGAAGTTAGCGAGGTGAGATCCTGAACAGCATGAGCAGACAGCAGGGGTAACTATCCCTTGATTGCATTGTGCGGTGAGGTGAGCGCCGGCACATTTGACGCACTTGGCTTGCCGATTGCAGTTTTTCGCAGCGTGTCCATATTCTTGGCATCTGAAACATTGAGTAATATTTTGAGATTTACTAGTATATTTAACGACACTGACCTTTGTGTAACAGATGTACCGGATTTCTTTAATCTTCTTTGCCAATACCGATGGCTCGAAGAACACCAAGTATAGCTCGGTGGCGTTGCTCCTAGGCTCCTTCGTCTTCATCTGTATGACTTTGGTTACTGGGAATCCCTGTCTGATGATGTCATCTTTAATATCAGCTTCCGGCAATTTCGACAAGCCACGTACGACACTTTTTATTTCCTTTTCCTCCTTCCTGGAAATAGTATGGAATTGTCGGTCCAGTGTCAATCCATCCCGAAGTTTTTTAAAGTCTTCAAGACTTTTACATTGTATCTTGACACTATTTTGACCAATGTAAGTCAGTGTGAAGTCTTTTACAAACTTCTTGATCGACTCAATCATGCTGCCGTGAGTGCCAGTAGCTGTCATGATGATGGGCGGGATTCTTCCACCGCTTCTGGGGACATCGGAAACTTCCGAGAGCCCTTCAAATTTGTTTTTCTCCTGAATTTTAAATTCAGGAGCAACATCTTTCACGTTCTTTGCCGTAGGTTTTGGAAACTGCCACTCGGTCTCCATCTGAGCGGTCTGAGATCAGCCTGGTTGAGGAGCTTCGGTTGAAGTTATCAGTGACTTCTTCAGTCGCTTTTTCAGGATGGATCCTCACATGGTGCCAACATGTGTTCTTTTGGTGTTCGTTTTGTGGGAGGTGTTTGTTGTGTATGTTAAAAGGTGTGGGTTTTTTGACGGTATGGCGTATCGCTGTATTATGAGCGCTCGCACAGAGAGTACGTCTTCGATACGTCCGTTCGCACGGAGCGTCAAGAGACGAGCTTTTTTTCTTATTACGCTGTACATATTAACATTAGAATAAGATAATACTATGATTACTATCAAAATTAAATTAAAATTGTAAAATCGAAATTATAAGCAGATCAGTAGCTATTAAAATATATATATATATAAGATGTATTGCGAACATAATTTAGTAATAATAAAAAGCATTTAAAAATCAAAAAAAAAAAATCAAATACCTAAAAAAAATTGATTTTGATTTTTAAATGCTTTTTATTATTACGAAATTATGTTCATAATGCATCTTATATCTATTTTAATAGCTACTGATCTACTGATCATTTTCTATTTTACAATTTAATTTAATTTGGTTAGTAATCACAGTATTATATTATTCTAATGTTAATCTAAAGCATAATAGGAAAGAGCTCAAAAACCTATTTACAATCCTTATAAATGTTCTTAATACATCTAATACTATTAAAATTAAATTAAAATTGTAAAATCGAAATGATCAGCAGATCAGTAGCTATTAAAATATATATAAGATGTATTGCGAACATAATTTAGTAATAATAAAAAGCATTTAAAAATCAAAAAAAAAATCAAATACCTAAAAAAAATGGTAAGTGCTCATCGTACGAAATTTCTTCGCTGAATTCCATTTCTTCTTTCTACTTTATGAATATGATTTATAGTACCTAGGCTTTCAATGAATGTGGCACTTGACTTGCAATTCGAGTCGGCATGTCACAATCGACTATTAGTTTAATGTAAGTATACAATAGTTCCGAAAAAATTAATTGTGATTTGTATGTAATAAAAGGCTCGTTTCCGGTTTATAAAACTCGTTGATTATTAATTATTTATGTCATATTGATTGAAGGACTATTCGACATTATTTGACATACTGAGGTTAGGTAAATATGAATTTAGGTATGCTCGTCGTTCGAAATCTTGATATTCGACCTACTCGAATACGAGTATGCTTCGGTATACTCGTATTCGGCGAATTGAATTAGGCGAATTTACAGTGAATCGTATTCCTGCTTGTGTGAGTCCGCTTGTTGGCTCCGTCCACACTACCGATATCTACACCCGATATTTGCGAATTTTTCCATAACCAGTTCCTAAATAGCAACCACAGGTTGCAATATGGGAACTGGATATGGAAAATTCGAGAATATCGGGTGTAGATATCGGTAGGGTTGCCATACGTCCCGTATTTCACTACTCGGTCCCGTATTACAATTTGTCACGTATTTGTCCCGTTTTCTCCCTAAACCCTAAATTTCTCCCTAAACTCTAGATTTTCTCCCTAAACTCGAGAATATTTTCCCTGATGTCAACACAATCGTCGGATGAAAGAAATAAGCTGACAGTTGAGACAGTTGAGGCAATTTTGGTTTGCCAGTATAATTTTAAAATGACTTGCGCCCAATTTTATCATGATGTAAAAGAGGAAAACGAATTAATTAAAAAAGTTAAATTATCGTCAAAATACGATTGGGCTAAAAAAGACTAATTTTTTAAAATAAACTATTACCTACCTACTTTTCCATGTTTTATTTATGACATGACAATTATGGCAACCCTAGATATCGGTAGTGTCGACGTAGCCGTTTACTTGGTCGATCGGTGCCAGACCGAGGGCCAATACTCGACAGGAGTCCGGCCTGGGCAGACACCTGCTCTCCCGAAACCATATCTGCTCGTCCTCAGCAGCTCCATACTCCAGTCTTTGCCGACCGGAAGCTTCCAATCTTCGCCATTCTTCCATCCATCCCGTCCTTGTGGCGAGTAAATTGTGCGCAGAAGTGGCCTTCGATGCAGTTTGGCGGCGCGCGCATCTTTTCCGGGAGTGGAAGCGGGCCGTCGCCAATGCAACGACCTTCAATCACCTTGTTATGCTTATCGATTTTGTCTGCCGCCTGTTCCTACTTGCCTCTTCCCTCTTACCTCCTGCCTGTTGCGTATTGCGTATTGTTTTCTTAATATTTCCACATGCGAAAAATCAGGCCGAGTTACTTTATAAATATACATACATATGTACGTACGACATAGCTGCTTTGTCCTGGTATCCAATTAGGACATGTTGAAGAACCTTAAACTGATTTTAGATTCTCCTTTAAATTTTTTATACCCTATCTGGCAGCCGAAAAGTCCATCATACTAACGATAACTATCATACTAACGAGAATTTGAGATCTTTATTCGAGGTTACTATTTTATTGCAGCACTTTCGTGTGTCCAACTGAAATCATAGCGTTCTCAGACCGTCTCGACGAATTCATGAAGATAAACTGTGAAGTAGTTGCTGCTCCAACTGACAGTCTCTTCAGCCACTTGGCATGGATAAACACTCCGAGGAAGGAAGGTAAAATTTGATCCAAAGATAACACAGTCGATTTAGCAATTGCAATTATTATCACATTTACAATGTGACGTTCCATTTAATAACTATAGATAACGATTGCATATAGAGATAACATACATCAACACCACGTGTAATTTTATGATGCATATTTACATTAATTGCCGTGTTATCTTTGCTTAAAGGTGGACTCGGAGAAATGAAAATACCATTACTTGCCGATAAATCGACAAAAATTGCTCGCGACTATAACGTTCTCGATGTAGATTCCGGAATTCCCTTCCGAGGCTTGTACATAATTGACGGCAGCCAAAAGCTTCGTCAAATTACAGTCAACGATCTGCCTGTAGGAAGGTAAGCTATTTTGTTATATATTTAGGATTTTTTGTAAAGTATGTGTGTGTGTGTATGCGTTAATTTTTTTTATTTATTTTAGGGACGTCGATGAAACTTTGAGATTAGTGCAAGCTTTGAACATCGACAAACATGGAGAGGTTTGCCCCGTGGGATGGAAACCTGGACAAAAGACGATGAAAGCTGATCCCAAAGGCTCCCAAGAATGCTTTAATTCTGCTAATTAAAACAGTTGGTCCGATCTGTTTTTTAGTTTATTGTATTCGATGGAGCTCTTTGGATACCTTTCCTATTGAATATTGATATATTACCTAAATGAAACTTGCAATTCGGTAGTTTTTGAGTTGTGTCGGAAAAATGAGGTGAACGTAATTACTGTTGACTTTAATTCGTTTTTATTTGCTTTGGGAATGGATTTATTTTTTTCATTATCGTATAAAATTTAATTTGTGGGACGTGTCAGGAGATGTTTCATCTCCTGTCACCGACGTGCAACTTTGTCGGCCGACTAGTCGCGCGACACGAAAAAATGTATGGAAATGTGTACGAAAAACAAGTTGACGGGTGTGGCGTGTCTCATCTACCTGCATGCATTGGTCTGGTCGCCCTCAAAGTTGTTCACGAGTTGAGCGGTGAGGCCCGGCCCTTAGAAAAGAACTTGTATATCCACTTTTCTCTTCACCGCGCAAGTTTGTACCGCCCGGAGCAGACATATCAAGTGCGATTGAGAAAAATCTATATTGAAGTTTGGGCGGCAACCGGTCATAATTGAGTACACTCTATGTTAGTTTTGTATGCTGTTTGTCATCGAGGAAAATTTTCTCAAAGTTACCCCCATCCGATGTCTTATAGCGAAATTCTGCTCCCAATTAACATAGAATGCACTCACCCTTCTTCGGGAACGCTAAGATTGCCGCCCACTTGAATAATCCTTTATAGCTGCTCTTTCGACCGTTTCCATCCGTTCATCTTTTTCGCGTGAGAGGTATGGGTATTCGGGATGATACCGTTGCTAGCTTGTCACAGTAATGCACACATGTATTCGCCATATTTTTTCGATTACAACTCGTAAACACACTGACTACCATAACATCGTATTATTACATCGAGGCGAGTTTTAAATTCTTGCCATTTTCTGCGAATATCTGCTGAGAATATACATATATTATACTTATATATAATAATTATATAATGTCCGCTGAGAATGTACATATATTATACTTGGGCTATTTCTAGTATGTAATGAATGTCTATTTAAACATCATGTGTACTTGTCGGTGCCTTTTACTAATTCTTTAGTAAAGAGGTATCATTTCTTTAGTATAAGCTTTTGTGTAACGCCAAATTGTTAGTATAGGTTGTTGATTAAGTTTCTTGAAACGTACATACATTGATTTGAACATACTATGTGAATATACCATCATTTATAAAAAATAATAAAAAAATTAAAAAATTATTTTGATTTTGTTTCAATTTTATTATTACCTCACAATTGTTCATTTCGTCATTATGATTTTGATGAAGATTTATAACTGTTTAGATCTGAATAAATGCCTCCACCAGAATCTGGACCTACTTGGAATAAAAATGGTCGGCTTTAAGTTGTAACTTCTAAAAATCCCATGGTGAGAATGAATACGTATTTTAAACAATACTTGAGATCTGGATTTCCGCCGGAATGTCTGATATAGTAATTGTGATTCCGTATCCCGATATGCAATCTGTAATTCCCGATTTGTAGAGAAATTCTTAAATCGATCTTATGACAGACATTATTAATATAATTGCAAATTTTGAATGCTTGCTTAGTAAGAACGGGACACTGAGAATTTTATAGAGGCGTATAGCGTTCTCAGATTTATTCGAAAACATATAATAAATAAATTTATTTATGGAGATAATCTCAAACGAATTTATCAACATGGGATGATGTATTGTTTGCATCATTTTATTTCTTTTTTCATTTGTACTTCGATATTTATATTAATTTTGCTGTCCGGTCTTACTTTATGATAATATTAGATAGAAGAAGTAGGCGGATAACTAATTACAATGTGAAATCTTGAAAATTATTGATCAGCCAATGGTTTATATAATTATATTGTAAAATTGATGTCAAAAAGTTTCTTTAAATTATTTTTCACATTTGCTGTACATGTAAAAATATATTTTTTACTGACATCTTTTTATGAACGATGAAACTTATTAATAATTATTTCTAAGTTTCATACCAAAATGCACTCATATAAATTTTAAACAAAAAGTATATTTTTACATCAATAGATGTCACTTTATAATAATTATTATAATTCAATTATTGAAATTATTTCATCAGAATTATCATAAATTATAATTTCATAGTTTCAATGAAAATTCATTGTTATTTTTACGTTTTGTATATGTTACAGTAAGAGTGTAAATCTCGAATCAGTATTTTATTTTATTTAAATAGGCACACATACAGAATAAAATATAAAAAGAAAGTTGTATAATGAGACAAAAAATAATAATAAACATAAATAAAAATATAATATTCCATTTACAGTGAGCACCACATGGTGATATAAAAAAGTAAAATTACAAAAACATCAAGATTTAAAAAAAAAGAAAAGAAACAGATAAAGAAAAAGATACAGATAAAGTAAAAAAGAAAAAGAAATACTATAAGGGTGAAGAAGCAAATCAAGCACATATTATTTTCTTCACCTTTGTCCTAAAAATACTAAAAGAGTCACTAAAGAGGTCAGGACAATCATCTAAGCTATCGTAAATACGGCATATACGAACGATTGCACTATTGAAAGAGGTGTTGCTTTGACAAATTGGTGGATAAAAAAGATTTGTGCATCTGGTGAATCGGGCATTAACGTTAAAATTAATCTCGCTTAAAACAGATGTGTCAAGAATACCATTAGCAATCTTATATAAAATTAACAAATCAGAAACCCTTCTACGCTGAGACAAACTTGCAATATGGAAAAAAGAAAGTCTGTCATTATAAGATGGTAACAGTTTTTTAAGACCAGTCTTATAGGATAAATGGCGCAAAAAACGCTTCTGGATTGTTTCTAAATGCTCAATGTGAGTTTGGTAATAGGGAGACCATATGATTGAGGCATACTCCATATTACTACGAACTAAACTGTAATAGAGTAGAGTATGGGGATTCTTAAAGGGCTTCGCAACTCGGCAAATAAATCCCAAGAGTTTATAAGATTTAGTAACAATTTGATTCATATGTTCATTAAATGATAGTTTGGAATCTATAAGTATACCTAAGTCTCTGGCACAATTTTTTGCTTTTAGATCTACGTTATTAATATTGTAAGTAAAGTCAATTAGGTTACGATTTCTGGAAAGTGTCATTGAGAAGCATTTAGAAATATTGAGATGCATAAGGTTTACATTACACCATTCAGATATTATATCAATGTCGGATTGTAATTTTAAGCAATCCGACTCACTAGTGATAGGATGGAAAACCTTAAGATCATCGGCATAAAGTCAGCATTGACACTTCAGTAGGGGGATTAGGTCATTAATAAAAATAATAAACAGAATTCATGACTAGTAAGTGTATGCACCATCAAAATCACCCAGTAACAGTAGGTATACACGGGTGAATGAATGAACACGATTAGTAGTAGATTCATACACTAGCTATCCGTACGCAGTAAATGTTTACGAAAAGAATAACAAGTTGACATGCTTAACAAATATATAGTTGGCTTTTGGCGGATTAAACTAAAAACGGAAAGAATACGACATTATTTCGATGAACATATTATTAATGAACAAAATAAAATGTAACCTAACCTAACCTTGTCAGAAACCGTAGGTAATACGGATGTACATAATTGTAATCGTTGACTTTTTAGCTTAATTATTGTCTGTTTGGTATCAATTCAATAATAATAATTGGGGCTCCAGAATTACACTACCAAGAGGCAGACAACTGAAAAATAGCATTGATATGAATTCTATGCAAACACTGTCGACAGGAGAACCTATTTGAACACAAGCAGTTATATTCTTGAGCATCAAATTCATTGAAAGAGCATCATCAAACTTTAATCACCTGTCAAACCACTCAAACTTCATTCGTTAGCAGATTTACTTGTGCATAGCAGCAAGTGCATGAATTTGCGCGTCAGTGTATACTTTGTCTAGTAATAGTATCTGCGGAATCTAGCATCGTAAGCTTTAGTAGCATAGCTAGTGTACACACTTCCTAGTCAGTAACATAACACATAGATTTATGCTTTTGAAAAATCAGAACATCATATCACAATATTTTTTAAAAATACACTATTTTATTTTCAATATTCAACTTTTTTTTTCCTCTATCTATGTACGTAATAACAATAGATGAAGTTTTGTGATCATGCGAAAATTCGAACTCGAGATTTTGACTGATTCGAACTCAGAATCGATCACTGATCACGTTTTAATTATCTAGAAAAAATGTGTTTGTGTCTGTGTATTTTGGGGATTTTTTGAACACCGTTAGTCCTATCGAACTGAAACTTGATATCGGTTACTGAAATTCTTATCGATATGATGTAAATTTTTTTCAAATTTTTAAGTTGACCGGAAATGGTACCTCCCCTTATAGGTGTCCTGTTAGTTTCAAGTTTTTGAATTCAATTATCTCCCAAACCGCCAATGAAATCGGACTGATAATTTTTTGCATATAATAGAAATTATAAATTTTATACCCGAATATTTTTTTCTAAACCAGAAGTAGTACTTTTACTCTAGAGGTGAATCGAAGTTTTTTCTCTCAGAAACCCATTTGTTTATTGAACTGAAAATTATAAGCTTACATATGTTTAAAATTTGGTAAGCATCCGTCAACCGGAAATTGCAGTTCACTCTAGTTCGATTCTTCTCCTGCTATTTTTGTCAACCCCTTAAACATATGTACTCTTCACGAAAAAATTCAAGTATAATTCTTGTATCAATTTTCTGAAAATAAAAAAAAAAATCACTAAATTTAATAAACCCGAAGTCAAAAATGTTGGGACCACGATTCTTTCCACACCCTTGGACGCATCAAGCTGAAAATTTATATTTGTAATCTTTATGCACCAACTTAGAGCTGATAAGGTTTTGGTCAGAATTCGTAAACCGGAAGTAGTAATTTTTTTTAAAACAATATTTCATTATTTTATTTCGACCTTTTAAATTATTTTTATCTTCTTGATATTTATTGTGCATAATACTTATATTGATTTTAAGTAATAAAAAAATTTTGAACAAAATCTGACAACCGGAAGTAGAACTTTTGTCTTGTGTAAATATCCCTACATTTGCGCTCAATTTGTATCGAAAACACTCCCATAACCGGTATGTGTGAACGTGTATGTAATTATGTTTAATGATCGAATTTTGTTTTGTGACCTTCTTATATTCCTCATGCTTGGTCACATCAAAATTTATTTATTTTTTATTCATTTATGTATATTAAAATTTTTGATTGAACTGTTGAACCGCAACGCGCGGGTTGCATGGCACAGTTACCACCACGAGCTTTCTTCCTACGTGATCTCAGTCTCTTCAAAATGTTACAAATGACTACCATTGTCTGTGCTATTAATAGGTGGAGCAGCACTTCAACAAGTACATATAATCCAACATAGGAATTAACGGTAAACGCACATTATCCTCAATGCGTGGATTTAAGTTCACACACCCATACATCATGCTCGTTTCTTAAATCTACATATTACAGATATCCGTAATGATGGACTATAATGTGCTCCACCCAAGATTTGGACACCAGCTAACGACCCTCACGGGTGGTTGAAGAAAACAGTAATGCCAGTCGCCGGCTGGTGCGGTGACCACTTGTTGCAAACACCAAAGTTGCCCAACAATTGCACGTCGCAGTGCTGAAACTTTTTTTTGCGTCAACAAACAATGCGATTCGACACACTCATAAAGTCATAATTCAAGAGAACAAGATGTATGTATGCCACAGTGAAAGATCGTTTGAATGCTTCGGTATATGTTGGTCTAACGGGCGACTCAATGAAGAAGTTTGCTAATGAACCGTTCAAGACAAATAAAATAAAACAGGGCAGTGCTTCACTGATTGCATACAATTTGTCCAGAGGTGGAGATGTGGTAAGCACTCTAGTGCAGAGCAACAATGTTCAAGCTGCCAATCAGACCAAAACAGAACTAGTGCTTCAATGGCAATTACATTTACAAAATCATCTAAGAAAATTATACACCCTTTTGTTGCGTGCTTTCAATCGTAATGACATTATATCAGCCTTTCAAATTCCGATCCAACATATTCTACTTACATAGATAGTTTGATTTGGTGGAAAATTTTACAACATTCTTCTTATGTTGTCAGGTATGTATGTAAGTCAGAAACTGTAAGAAACTACCGAGGGGCATATTTCACAACAATTTAAATGTGAATAATAATTTACCTGCAAAATGGTTATCGACGATAGAAATTTGAAAGGGTTCAAAGTTTGCAAAACAATTTCTATTTTGAAATACAGTACGCTCTCGATTATTTGGGCTAATGCTGGGGAGGAAGGGCACGGATAATCCGAAGAATCAAATTTTGACTTGGTTTCGAATATAATATCATATTTACAACACAAATTTTTGTTTCATCGTTTTAATTCTCATTGTTTATTAAGAAAAACACTCATAGTTAAGCAGATGATATGTGGCCGTTAGTAGTTAGTACTAGTGTTGCCAAAATATAAAATAAATGTATACGAGTATAAAGTCGTTTCATTGATGATATAAAACCTTGGTCCATGGGCTGAATCAAAGATGTCACATTAGGGGGCAAAAATTTTGTAAACATACATAATACCATCGTTTGTTTTTAGTATTCTTTCGTTGGGATGAGAAGGAGCATTATCAAATAAGTAATAACCTAATAATAATACTGCTTTCTCTGGAAATCTCTTATTTTTTCAAAAATCTTGCACCTCTGGTACCCATCTTCAAAAATCTCCCTGTCCTCTCCCATGCCCCTTTCTAATCATAATAAAATTAATAAGTTGTTATCTATTGATAACTGGCTTACCTCGATAAAATAAACGAATTTTTGTTATAAATCCACAAGAATAGACGAAATATGATGAAAAGTGGAATTTTATTTAATTCTCATATAAAGACAATTTAATATATTATCCCTATTAATTCAATTCAGATTCATGTTAATACGAGTAAATAATAGTACGAGTTTTTAGCTCGAAATTTTACCGATTTAAAATTCAGCACACTACCAATTAACCCTTTTAAACGAAAAAAAAATAGTGTGGCCAGAACACTATTTCAATAAACATGTTTCAATATAAAATAGTATTAACAGTGGGAAAAAATCCCAAGTTAAAATACGTACTTTTGACTTTTGATTTGAACTGGACGACTACTTAGAGAGATTTGAAAATTGAAAAGTACTACAAATGAAAGATAAAATACCCGACTATAGATTTCAATTTTCATTTTGATCAGAAAATTGACAGATTTTGAGACATCGACCGAACAACACCAATATATAGAAAAATCGCGCGATTTAAAAGACACATATATCTCCGAATCTCGAGCCAATCAACATTTTTTATTACAATATTCGTATTTACTGGGCATATATCTATAAGAAAAGTCATATCTCGTCTCTGAACCATTTTTCGTGTCGAACAGTGTAATCGACGGAATGATTTTCCATTTCAGTTCCCTTAAAAGATCGAGGTTTATTTATTTTCCCAATCACCAAAAGTTTCATTTTATGAGTTCTTAACGCGTTTCCGCAACACATGACAGTTCATCATCCACTGCTGGATGAAGGCCTCTCCAACACGCTTCCATTCGTCTCTGTTTTGTGCAACTCTCATTCATCTCACCCCACACATTTTCCTAATTTCGTCTACCCATCTTACTGCAGTCTTCTTTTTAACCTCTTGCATTCTCTCGGGTACCATTCTAGCACTTATTTTGTTCACCTTTCATCCATTCTTCTAGCCACTTGGCCCGCCCATTGCCAATTAAATCTCTTTCTTTTCATATATGCCAACTTAATCATTGATACTTGCATTATTTTACATATGTAGGTTAGAAAACTAAATCCCACACTCTATGTTAGTTAATAAATGTCCACTACCCTTGTCATAATTCTCACCCACGTATTCCACTTCCTGTCTTTCCTTGTTATGCCGAGTATACAGCTTTCCATACATCAACATTACATTCTTGCTAATAGATAGAACATGAATTTCTAGTATTTTATGATAGATGCTAAAAATTCACAAAAAAATTTACGTGCTTTTTATAAACTTCACTCTGTTATTTCGAAATTTATTTGTGTATGTATTTTCTCATGTAAATCTTAATAATTTTCATTTATACTATTTTTTGTTTATTACGCTAGGTTTAAATTGTATGCATTTCATGAATTGTGTTACAAAGTATTGAAATTGATATGTATTTTGAAAATAAATGCTAAAAATACTAAGTGTCTACTAATAGACTTTAAACTGTTCTTCAAAATACAAATGTACCAAACAATGAGATCAAATTCACAATAAAATCCTCGTCATCTGCAAACAAAAAATTCGTCACATGTTCAAGAGAATATGTGTGTGAGTTTTGACATTGAAAAGAAAAAAATTATTACACAACATGGTGCAAATTGTTTCAATTCTTTCAATGTCCTTTTCTGGTCATTAGTACGCGTGTAAGATTACTTTCAGTAATAGATTTTTAAATTGCTTTCTTTCTTGAGAGTTTCGGCAATCCTGCGCCGTCAATTGCTTTTACCCAGAAAAAGACAATGCTCTCGGGTCCAAATGTTTACCCATAGCAATCCCACAAAACGTTAAAATCGTAACTGTAAACTTAAACAAGTGCCCGACAATAAATCAAACACATCGAGGGCACCGCTTCCTGGAAGAAGCGCATTTGTATCCATTCCTTTTAAGTAGATAGCGATAGGCCCGTTTAAAAATATATCGCCGATTAATAAAAATGTGTTTTAAAACATTCAAATAAATATAAATAAATTGCAATGGGTAAATGGGAATAATGCAAAGTCACACAATGACAAGGCGACAATGCGACTCTGCAGGTGAGTTGCTCTTATTTGTAGGAGGTATTGGAAACAATGAGATCTATATTTCAATGGCGAATGTTTTTGGTTTCTTTTGATTCAGGTGCTTTTTGGCAGAGCCGTGATGAAATTGGACACAATGACGTGTCGGAACACCTTCTCGGTGGGAGAGCTTTTCAACATTCAAACAAACGGTAGCCGAAGATTAAAACAGAAATACTTAAGAAAATGTATGTATTATAAATCACCTTTACTTCAAATTCTAGTTAAGCACACGTAAGAACCTTTACATCGACTTATCAGTCCAAATGTGATATTCAAGCTGGACTACACGCGGTTTATGATTATTTAGGCTTATAATATAATATGCAAACTAATTGCGTTTGTGCTATATAAATCAGGGTTAATTAAATGTCAATATTATTCAAAGAATATTATTGAAGAATAATCTGATCAATGATGTTTATTAATAATAAATTATTACAGAAAATCGCATCATATTTTATGAATTGTTTTATTATATTTTTAATCATCGTCATGTTAAGTGTGTGCATTCAATATGGGAAAGGACCACTTTTCAACACAATATCCATATTCATATATCATCTCTAGTTATAACTTACATATAACTAGAGATGATATATGGATTGCAGAAGTATCCAAAATGATCTCACAAAATTGTCTCTGTGTATTGGACTTATAATATATTTTAAAGTTATAATGTGTCAAAAATACAATAAAGGAAAATATGTCAACGAAAAGCGTTTCAAATTAAAAAAAAACTGTTTGTTTTATTCGTATTTTTGGAAGAAGTATAAATTGGTTGGATTTATATAAGTATAATATATAAATATTTTATAACAATTTTTTGAAACGTATTAAGTAATTGCCAAGTTCCGTTTTGCAAATTCGATTAAATGACAATTAGAATCCGATCATTAAAAATGTATCGACAACAGACGATTGAATTAACCATAAAGTATCGGAATTGAATTAAAATATCCCGGATAAACTGAGTTTTTCGAAAATAAAATAATAAAATTAGCAATCTAAACAATATTAACATTGTGTTGAGTAAATTTAAATTTTCATCGTCTTGTTTTTATCATTTTTGAATATTTACTGTCATCAATGAATCAATTCTCCAGAATTTTCTTCATTAAGAAAGTCTTTAAATCTTTATATTGAACGTTATTTATAAGTAAAATATGTATTTTTTTTTTTAAATCTAAATATTTTGATTTGAGATTAAGCTTGATCAAAAGATTAGCCCGTAATACGTACAAAAAAATAAAAAGTACACTAAAAAAATTATACCTGCTTTTAACCAGCGTTGTCAACTCGATAAGTATGTTGTGATCAAAAAAGCCTCAACAAAATTCAACAATTTCAACGACATTTATTTCTTAAAAAATAATATAACATAAATACCTGCTAAAATAAACAACCCAACGCATAATAATACTTGAGCCGAGGGCTATCAAAACGACTCAATTTGTCAATACCGACTACGATTTCGTACAAAACAAACCAAACCTTCAAAAGCTTAAATCCGGCATCGCTCAATAGCATTTTTTTCTGTCGAAACTTTACTTGTTACCTTTCCAATTAGCGACGCTTACCTGAAAACCTGCAATGAAATATTGTTATCAATGCATCGTCTCGCTTGATTTACGACATGTGCATGAATGCGACGAATGTTTTGGTGCACCGCAGTGTCAGTTGCCATTGGCGATTGTTTTATTGCACCTCGAAGACGTTATCCTTGTAATCCTGACAAATATTTTGGCTTTTCTAACAATACACCTTTGGATACGACCTGTCTTACCTGTCCGTCGGTAGCTACACTCGCCGCGGGAAGTCTCCAAATTGTGTAATTTTTTTTAGCCATCGTTGAAACATAAAATATGTAGGTTTGCTATGCATTGGAATAAGCAAGTATCCCTGATTTTTATAAAAATATTAGGCAAATTTCCCGTCGTTGCTCAGGTGAGAAAAGCTAAAAATAAAAGCGAATCCTTACAATACTAGAGATCGGATTTGAAAAATTGAACCTGATATAGAGCCAAACGAAGAAAATGTTTCATATTTTTCACATAGGTTTAGGAGCTCTTTTTTCTATTATGCTGTACATTATCATTAGAATAATATATTAATATGATGACTAATAAAATAAAATTAAAATTGTAAAATAGAAAATTATCAGTAGACCAGTAGCTATTAAAATTGATATAAGATGTATTGCGAATATATTTTAAAAAGCATTTAAAAATCAATTATAATTAATTCACGACATAAAATTCTCATAAATATATAGCACATATCAGTGATATGTGCTATATATTTATGGAAACATTTTAAATGGTCATTTTTTTTAAATAAATGATACTTATCGAATAAATACAGGTCTTTATTTATTCCTTTATTATGTTATCAATACATGGCATTTTATATAAACTATGTAGTGGAAAATTCTCGAGGATAATCTTATGAAAAATATTCATACACAAGTAAGTAGGTAATGTAAAAAATTCAGATGTGCCAACCCATGACTTTATCTATGTATTTGGGGAATATAAGAAGATCAAAAAACAAAATTCGATAATCAAACATACATACACGTTCACACATACCGGCTATAAGAGCATTTTTGACACAAATAGAGCGCAAATATAGGGAAACTTACATAAGACGAAAAGTCTACTTCCGGTTATCAGATTTTGTTCAATTTTTTTTTATTACTTAAAATCACTATAAATATTATACATATTAAATATCAAGAAAATAAAAGTAATTTAAAAGGTCAAAATAAAATAATGGAATATTGATTTTAAAAAAATTACTACTTTCGATTTACGAATTCTGACCAAAACCTTATCAACTCTAAGGTAGTACATAAACAATGCAAATATAAATTTTCAGCTTGATACGTTTAGGGGTGTGGAAAAATCGTATGTTCACAAAATTCAGTCTGATTCGGTTAGCGATTTGGAAGATAATTGAATTCAAAAACTTAAAAACACCTATAAGAGAGGTACCATTTCCAGTCAACTTAAAAATTTACATCGTATCGATAAGAATTTCAATAACCAATACTAAGTTTCAGTTCGATAGGACTGACGGTGTTCAAATATCTCCAAAATTAATTGACACACATACACACAATTTTTTTCTATATCATGAAAACGTGATCAATGATCGATTCTGAGTTCAATCAGTCAAAATCTCGAGTTCGAATTTTCGCATGATCACAAAACTTCATCTATTGTTACTACGTAAATAGATAAAGTAAAAAAATATAAGTTGAATATTGAAAATAAAATAGTGTCTTTTTAAAAAATATTGTAATACTACGTCCATATGTATATATAGTAAAAATATATGAATATATTCAATATATGTATCTGACTACAATCTGAATCCAATACCTAACCATAAGATGTACTGAATTTTGTGACTAAATTTAAGATAGATTTTCCTATGTACATACATACGTAGGTATATATGTAATATATCGTAAACAGCTGAATTACCCGGCATTGCTCGGATGCATAAAATAAGAGAAAAAATCATAAATCATAAATAAAACTCATTCAGAAATGTTTGTATTTGATGACTTATGTCAGATATTACATAAGTGTGCATAGGTGCATATAGTATATCAAATTTGGCAATAACAATTTGAAAACTGTAAATTCGCATAGCAGTCAAACAAAAAAAGTTGAGATTATATACTAAATTCGATGATTATTTTTAGTATAAAACTGTATATTTGCATAGCGGGTTCATCTTTAGGAAGAAAGTTTGAGATTTGGTAAAAAATTAAATATTATAATTTATAAAAAAACTGTATGTATGTACATATACATAAGTCATACAAAATTTAATAGTTCTAAATAATAAAACAAACTGCTTATATTCTTGGAGAAACAAATATTCATCTTTGTGTTCATATATATGTACAAATATATAACAAATTTAACGGAAAAAGAGGCCTTGCTACACAATTGCATTATGCAATGGTACCGTTTAAATTTTTTTCTAATACTAACCCTTTTCTTTTATTATGCACATACGTACAACTGTATTGAAAACTGCTTTAATTTTTTGTCTAACTTCTTATGTTCTATACAGAAGTTTAAGTTGCATCCTATTCAAATTGCGTCTGTCGTAAATTAAAATTAGCTACCCTTCGATGCCACTTTGGCCGGATTTTTCATCTGATAATAAATACATATATACATATTTATACAGTCAACGAACGCTTTCAAGGTTTACAATTTAATATTGAGCGCTGATACGAAATCCGCTCAACTTCAATGTGTTTGATTAAAAACAAAAAAAAATGTTGAGCATCTCTCGTTTTGGTTTTGCACAATGAAGTATACTTCAATGGTTTTGCATCATCTTAACTCCCATGAAGTTAAAGGATTTTTTCCACAAACCAATCTATTGTTTAGATTTGTACGTCGCTCGAACTATATATGTATATTTACAAAGCCTTTGAATGCGTCAAAGGAAGGTTTTTATTGTTTGTTTCCAAACATATTGCATTGGAAAATTTCCTCGGTCCGATGATCTCGTTTGACAATTTCGGCTCGGAATCGATCGAATAGTGCGCAGTTTTCGTTTACCATTAATGAGTTGATTTTATTCAGCAAATCACTCGACAATGGCGGAATGCGTGTATAAGTTTTTTTTAATTGTATGTGTTAAATTAAAAATAAAATAACGAAGGCGCCGTACGAATTAACGTTCTGTATCGATAGATACAGTGTAATCCAAAAATATTTTTCGTATAGAATAAATAAAATAGTAACAATGAACGATCAAATTCAGTTTTTCTGTATATTTTTTAAATGATTTTGACAATTTTATATGAAAAAAAAACATCGATTAAATAACCATTGCAGCTTCATTTACAGGCAATCATCCAAATGTTTCCGTTTCAAGAAAATATAATATATCATTGTTTAATGAGTCTTATTGAAATCAAAGCTGGTTTACACCCGTTTCATTCAATTTGGAACTAATTGTAATAACATTGAACTATTTTCTCGGTTTTTTCAAAAACGAATGTTCAAATAAAATAACACTGTTCGACAAATGACGACTTTTTTTGGTTCAGAGACGAAGTATGACTCTTCTTATATGTAGATTTATGCCAGTGAACACATTGATAACTGGCTTACCTCGACAAAATAAACGAATTTTTGTTATTAATCCATAAGAATAGTCGAAATATGATTTTTATAAGTGGAATTATATTTAATTCTCATATAAAGACAATTTAATATACTATCCCTATTAATTCAATTCAGATTCATGTAAATACGAGTAAATAAAAGTACGAGTTTTTAGCTCGAAATTTTACCGATTTAAAATTCAGCACACTACCAATTAACCTTTTTAAACGAAAAAAAAATAGTGTGGCCAGAACACTATTTCAATAAACATGTTTCAATAGAAAATACTCAATATAAAATAGTATTGACAGTGGGAAAAAATCCCAAGTTAAAATACGTATGTACTTTTGACTTTTGATTTGAACTGGACGACTACTTAGAGAGATTTGAAAGCTGAAAAGTACTAAAAATGAAAGATAAAATACCCGAATATAGATTCCAATATTCATTTTGAACAGGAAATTGACAGATTTTGAGACATCGACCGAACAACACGAAGATATAGAAAAATCGCACGATTTAAAAAACACATATATCTCCGAATCTCGAGCCAATCGACATTTTTTATTACCAGATTCGTGTTTACTGGGCATAGATCTATAAGAAAAGTCATATCTCATCTCTGAACCATTTTACGTGTCGAACAGTGTAATTTTCAAAAATAGATTTGTTATATCAGACAATGACAGTCAATATCCGTTCGTTTTGTTGGATCAAATCGATCTAAGTACATGTGTGCATGATAAATATTATATGAAGGTGAGCAAATAAGCACGTGCTTTTAATAAGGTGTCACGAGTATATACATACATATTTCCATATATTAAATACAGGATATGGACAATGCCAAAATTTATTGTAATGTTGTAATCATACATATATTGTTTTGTTTGAAATGTCGAACATTTTTGAAAACTTTCACTTTGAGTAAGCAATGGTTTCAATAACAAGAGGGCGAATAACATTTGAACGCATGTTCAGAAGCGAAGACCTCCACGGATTGTCATTTCGTAATGTTGATTTACTCATTGGTAAATTTTATCTTTTCCACAGGTAATATCAATGTGTTTACTCGTTATTTATAAAGTTTAATTTCTGTATTTCAAAGTTTAATTTCTGTATAGTTTAATCAGTATATGCAGATATGAATTCAGGATACGGTGTTTGTTGTATTGTATAGCATGTTTTTTCATCAGCTTTAAGTTCAAAGTCGAATGCGCCTTTAAAATGCAATTAAAATTATATAATATAATTAGTAAAATTATATAAGTATTAATTTATATCAGTTAAATAAGCTTAGATACATATTTGGATGGAGAAATCCTCACATGGAAAAAAGTGGATATATATGTAGGTATGTATAATACTACATTTTCATGTGTTTTGGGTTTTACATATATCATGCTCTAATGAAACATCAGGATGTTAGCAATAATAAATAAGTGAATAAGATGTAAATGACATTTCAACGTGAGTTACCTATAGTTCAGATTGGCATTAACTTTGTCTCAATTAATATTGTTTGTTTGTTTATTTTGTAACTAAATACATAGCTATTCAATCGATACATAACGAAAAAAGCATTATGAAAATCGTATATGTTTGCTTATTTTGTATTTATTTATTTAAGTTTAAGTTTGGACCATTGTGGCATTACAGGAGTCCCTAATGCGCCACAATGGTTGAAAAAATATAGAGAAATGAGAAAAGTAAAAATATATACAAAGAAAAAAATACATTTATACATAATTGTAAAAAATAGCATTATAAGCAGGTAAAGTAAAAAATATCAAATAATAAAATACAAAGTAGGGAATGTCTTGCACCTATAGCCAGCACCAATATATAAGAACAAATATATAAGCTGCAAATAAAAAACATCCCTGGGAGGCCCAAATGGAAGAGGGACGATAAAAATTCCACTCATACATACATACATCACATTCAATTATGAAAATAATAATGAGCGCAGGCTTCCAGAAAAATAGGTTAAAATAATCTCCGATAACCTACGCTCTGTAAAGTGGAAAATATCACCCAATCACAGTCCCAATTGTTCACTTATTACTAGAGGTAGGATAGTCACAGTGCTATCCATTGTTCGGCAAACCTTTAACAATGCATTTACAACCTTTGAACAATACACGGCCCCCTCAGACTCCGGTGACTACTTATTACCACGTAGAAGCTGGAGAACAAAACGAATTAATGAGAAATTTCTCCGAAGGGAATTATACCCAAGCATACCCAAAATGAAAAGAGTAGGGTAGAGATTTTATTTTATTTATTCAATGAATCATGTATGTACACTCGTGTCTAACAGATTACATCCAAAGTGACGAGTGTACTTTTACAGATCAAGAAACATGTCAAATTACATATAATACATAACCATTATATACTTTTACATTTTTGTAGACGACATCTATTGTCAAACATTGCAAATTACATTGCAAACATTTTTAATTATATAATATTATCAATCAGCATTTTTATACAGTACGAATGTTTTTGTACATTAATCATCCATAGAGAGACCTATGGAGAATTTTTTTGTAGCATTTTTGTATACAATCGGCGAACCATGAGACACTGAAAAACTCAAAGTTTGCGATAGAAATTGGGGAGGGAATGCCAATTTTTACAGGCACCGTTTCAATGAAAATCAGAAAAATTGGCTCTAGTAGGAAACAAAGTGACACTCTGCACGAAAGTATACGATGCTAAGCACTAGGCCACGATGCTGGTTTGCTATGGGTTAGATACCCATACTCTTTCCTATATATGAGGAAATATACATAAATATTAGTATAGAAATATTGCCATTTCCAAATATTTCTTTGGATTGTTAAGGAGAAGTATTGATTTTATTGGAACTAAAATTTTGGGCGCCTAAATGCGGTGGAGCTTTGCGTCATCGTTTACTTTTCCAACCTATTCCTGCGAAAATGTCTGCTTTCAATAACTCGTATCTTGTAAAGGCTATCCGGTTCCTTTATGTGATAGATGAATATTTAGACCTGTCTAATTGTCATGTTGATGCACTGGTCAGTTTCACGAGATTCAACACTAGTCTATTCGAATGAGATGAAAGGTTGTTAATTTTTATTGTTCTTTTCTTTTTTTTGTAGGACTAGTGTAATGCATTGGGTCAAGCTGTCAGATCACACTGGTCATAATATTGTTATTATTATTATAAAAATAATAAATAAATAAATATAGGGAACGAAGAAATGCTTTTTGCACATTCTCAATCATTAAAGAGTAATTTGCTTCATGCGGATTCCACAGAATCGTATTTTGTGGAATCGAGCGAATGGAATCAAGGAATCAAGAAAAGCAAGTGAGAAGACAAAGGGCTGGAGAATAACCTAGCACAGGGTTTCCCAAACTATGTTCCGCGGAACACCAGTGTTCCGCTTAACCTGAATATGTGTTACGCGACAATTTGGAAAGGTTTTATACAATACAACACATTTAAAGATGTTCTTCTTCATATTGAAAGGCGAGTGATGATCAACATAAACTGATGTTTATGATTATGACGTCAAGTATCTATAATAGATACAGGCGGAGGACCATCTTTTCTCACACCGTGCGCATGAAAGAGTTGGGGTATATATAAGTGTAATGAAATTAACTTATCATTAGTCATTACTAGTCACCGGAGCCTGAGGGGGCCGTGTATTGTTCAAAGGTTGTAAATGCATTGTTAAAGGTTTGCCGAACAATGGATAGCACTGTGACTATCCTACCTCTAGTCATTACAAGGAAAAAAAAGTATTATAATTTTAATACAAGAGAAAAAAAATTGCATCTTTTGATAAAAAAAATTGCAGGAATAAGCTTGACGCCACACCGGATATTAAAATGCAACCTACCAATATTGTGCCTATTATCAATAAGCTTATTGTAAAAAACTAAATGTATGTAAGCTTATTGTAAATCATATTAACAATTAGATACAACATAACTTCTTATTGAATACTTATCTCGCAGATAAAACCGACTGAGGAGATATACAGTGAAATGTCAAATTTGACATATTTGGCCAAAAATCAATATATATCGTGTATTTCATTACATGAAGCTAGACGCCAAATTTGAAATTTATATATACATATGAGAGTTAAAACTATAAATATTTAAATATTAGAGATAACGAGAACCTATAGAGCAAATTTTATAAAATATAGAGTGAATTATAGGCGTTTAAACAATTAAAATCTTATATGGCCATGTCAAGACGAACAGGTTGGAAGACTCGGGACGAACGCTTATTAAACGTCAGGAAGGTTTACGGGCCCCAATTTTAAAACGCGTTGTATACGATATTTTATCTCCAACGTAATGGCAGACGATACATTTACGTGTATTGATGACCAAAATGAGCAATATGGCAAAATATGAAAACGATCGGATGAGAGATAAAAATGACAACTAACACGAAAGCCATTTGAAACGTAAAGGAGGTATGTAAAAAAGATATGCAATTCAAGTCATTGAGTGACAGTTTTATATATGTAGACAAATATAAGTTGAAAGCAAACGTCAGTTAGTTTATATGTGTACTAGCTGAACCCGGCATGCGTTACAATGCCACAATAACGCATGCAATTCCCGTTCCCGTTACGTTTCCGTTCCCGTTCCCGTTTTAAGTGATAGTAAGCGCTCTACTAACGTATTTTCAACGCCGTGTCATCATAAACCAACTGGTAGCGTGGTTACCAACGAACACATTTCCTTGACTACACAATGGCGCTTCAAACTTTCGCGTCGGTAAAATCATTATTAAGAGGTTTTTAAGAGGGTTTTTCCCATTTATTTTCACAGTAAGCTTCCCAGACATGCATACAACAAATCCTGAAAGTTCCATCTTAATCGGTTGATTGGCTTAGGATCCTATACGAGACAGACATTCAATTTTATATATACTTATATGTACATATGAGCGCTCTTTGTACAGAAATATTTACGATATGTATATATATTTTTATGACCGGTATTTTGAAACTTTGTGGTAGTCCGGTGGCCAGTGGTATGAATAGTTGGCAACCACCGTGCAGAGTTGCGTCCTTCCCAAGGCTGTGGCGCTTCCTGCTGAAGCGGCGCGTGAACAACCATGCTCGGCCATACCGCACAAATGCACTATTGCCACAACACCTACATATGTATGTACCTACTATGTATGCTATGGCGCAATCTAACACACAATTCCCCACACCCAATAATTAATGCATTATAATTATATATGTACGTATGAATGTGAGCAATCGCCGGAATGGACTCGAAAGATTTTCGTAGCGTTTGCTCGTCTGCGTTCTGGTCTGTTTGATGCGCGTTCTCATGTCCGTCCGATACGAATCAAAGCCAAAGGTTAAAGGTGCATTTAAAAATCGGTTTTCCAGATCCGATTTCAGCTAATGAAAGGCCAACTAGTATAATATTCAAAATAACTATGAGCGTATTTTTAATTTAGGACAAGTCTATAGAAATACTAATCCAACCCAACAACTATTCGCTCTTCCATATTTTAAATAGGTTCTTGAGCTCTTTTTCCTATTGTGCTGTACATTAACATTAGAATAATATAATACTATGATTTCTAACAAAATTAAATTAAAATTGTAAAATAGAAAATGATCAGTAGATCAGTAGCTATTAAAATAGATATAAGATGTATTGCGAACATAATTAAGTAATAATAAAAAGTCACTTTTCCAAAATTTTGTTATTATCATATAAGAAATACGATCGTATGTCCACTTTTGAATTTGTATCGATTTTTAAGTTTGTAGATGCTGGTATAATTTGGGTATTTCCTTTCAAGATAATTTATGTATGTTTACCACACAAATTACCTTGAAATGAAAAACCTAAATTATTCCAGCTTCTACAAATTTAAAATTCGATACAAACTTGAAATTTGATACAAATTCAAAAATACACATACAATATCTGTGCACCAAGCCATCGATAAATTAGCTTAGGTTTAAACAAAACAACATCATCCATCATATTAATCGGTTTTTCATTAATGAAAAATAGTATTAATATTAAGAAGATTTATCACATTAAAAACAACGAATTATAGAATCTGAAAAATAATATAATAAATATAGTATCTATGAAAATACAAAGTACAAAGATATAGAACTTATATTTTTTAACTATCACCAAATCTGTACCATAATTTTTAATCAGGTCCGGCCCGGGGGTGTTTGACACCCTAGACAGAGTGACTTTCAAATCGTTGATTTGAGTCAACTTCTCGTAAATTATTTATTTATTTTATTCTAAACAGACCATTTTGGCATAACAGGAATTCCTAAAGCGCCACAATGGTCAAAAAATATAACACAAAAAAAAAAACAAAATAACAATTAAACATAAATTAATACTTAACGAAAATAATATACTCATCAATTATACATAAAAAAAATACATTTGAACATAAACATAAATACATCCATACATAAACATAAAAAATAGCATTTAATAATAACAGATAAAGTAAAAATATCAAATAAAATATAGCATAAGGAATGCCTTGCACCTACAGCCAGTTTCAATAAATATGTAAGAAACAAATACAAATACAAAACATCCCTGTAAAGCCCAAATGGAAGAGAGTTAATCAAAATTTCACTCATAAATCACAATCAATCATGAAAACAATGATGAGCGCAGACAACCAGATAAATGGGTTAGAGTAATTTCCGACAATTTACGCTCACTAAGGTGGAAAATATCACATTCAGTCTCGGCAGCAACGATTTCATTAAGAAGTCGAATAGCTCTTGGAATAGGAGCCATTCGAAAAAGTACTGTGCGGGCAGGAGGTACAGCCAGCAAATGATGATGTCTACCACGCACATAGTGATTAGGGACATAAAGTCCCAACTGCTCCAGCAACAACGGGCATGACGTATTACCACGTAAGAGCAGGAGAACGAAACGAATTAATTAATGAATTAATTAATTATAATATTTATAATCGGTATTGTTACTTGGAGTATAAAAATTGAGTTGAATATAAAATAATTTATAAGTACTAAGAAAGCCAATTTTATAATCAAACAAGGGCACCTCGTAGGACCTAATCTGCTACACATTTAATCTGCTACATAATGTTAGTGAAAATAAAAAGTCGCATATAGACAACAGAATTTAGATATTTTCAGTTAAAAAAACTTCAATTTTCAACTCACTTACATCTCGAGAATCAATATTAATGCTAAATATGTACATTATAATCGATTTCATTTTTTTAATAATATTCAGTCTAATTGCATTAATCTCCAAGGGCTATTAACTTTTGGTGAAATTTCTCAAACGACCATTTACTTTTATTTTGGTATTTTTTTGACGTTCTACACATTTCACGAAAACAATTATGTTGTTATCGCAAATACTTTTGCAATAGCACGTACGACGTTTAAAGTTCGTGATACATGGTTTGTTTTTAAAAACAACTTTGTTCCAAACCCTTTTATGGTATTGTTATGAAAATCTCTATCTTCTTATCCATTAGCGAATTGAAAATATGTTGCAATAACGCCAATAACATTGCTTCGGGGGACATCTATAGAAAATCGGCAGGTGAAATAGAAAGTTTGCCATCGGTGATTCATGCATTTCAACTTGACGATTGACGCATATCAGAACTACTTGGGAACATCTTGAGTAATGAATTACAATTTATAACGATCTGATTTTTAAAATATAATTCATTTCGATTCAAATGATTCCCACTATGTTGTGCGATAGATCTTATACTTTTTAGCAGAAATCATATTTATCTTATTAATTTATTTTATGAATTAGCATGGGGGTACATATAAAAATGGAAGAGTGGGGGACGGAAGTTCAATGAGGAAGGACACAGTACAGACGGTGTGTAAATGTATCCACAAGTGGAGACATTTCAGTATTGCCGTTCTCTATCTCGAAAAGCGCATGCGTATTGTAATAATAATAATATATTTTATCAATATCCAATACTTAAATATGAACAGAAGTTGATATTGAATTAACACCGTTTGCTAATAATGCTACTATTTAAATTTGCAATCACATGTTTATATACATATGTATGTAACAATTAAAATTCTTAATTTTTGGATGAAATTTAAGTATTGAACAACAAAATCTTTGATGCTAGAAAAAATTTCAAAGCCAAAGATAATATAAGTTATAATTTGTTTAAATAGAAAATGTAAGCAGTACCTTTTTGAACTCCACTATAGTTGATGTGTATATGTTTGTATGTATGTACATATGTAGTTTCACGACATATGTATGTATGTAGATACACCAGAATTAGATTTTCAACCTATGTTTATACTGGTACACTTATTTTCCTAAAAAAAAAATAATGAAAGAAATTCAAAAGTTTATCAAAAAACCCACAAAACCAATGGATTTTAAAACTATGTAAGGAAATTGAAAAGTCAATTTGATTCTGTAAATAATTTTTCATAACAGTTTAATAAATTTTATTGTTTTTTTAATAAAAATACTTTAATCCGTTCAAACTTATCCCCCTCTGACCAGGGCTGGATCAAAAGGGGAGCAGACTAGGCACTTGCCCAGGGACTGCATAGCTAAGGGGCGCTGTAATTTTTTCGAATAAGAAATTGAAAAAAAGCATTTCTTTGAAACATTTTATATTGAAATTAATTTTTCTACTCGAAGCAACAATACTGACTAAAATATTATAATTTACCAGGAACGCAGGAGGTCAACTGTACAATATCAACGACTCTCGAATAAAACTATCATCGGTACAAATGGTTACTTGAAATTATATTTTAATAAAATACTGCTGAAACATGACGTTAAATGAAATATATATGTAAATATATCAGGGATGAATTTGATTCACGAAATTAGCCTAAGGGCGCCATACACCCTCGAGCCAGGCCTGCTTCTTCCCAATTATTTTAAATCATAAAGACGCCACTGTATTGGTGTGTTAAATTAAATAAACTCTGAAGGGAGTCAAATCAAAGAAGAAAAAACATTTCATTACAAATAATTGGTAATTCAAGCCGATTCATAAATCAGTGCATTCAAATTACTTTCATCAAAGCATTTGATACATAGATTTAAAATATCTAACATTTTGGGTAGAAACATTTTGAACTTCTCCCAAACGTGATGTCATTGCATATATTTATAGTTTTGGACCATTGTGGCATTACAGGAAGAACCTAATGCGCCACAATGGCCTACATTATAAGTTGAACAGTAAAATTTCAATTAAAATGTCTACTATCATACATGTGAATATAGGTTTTTGAGCTCTTTTTCCTATTATGCTGTACATTAACATTATAATAATATAATACTATGACAACTAACAAAATTAAATTAAAATTGTAAAATAGAAAATGATCAGTAGATCAGTAGCTATTAAAATAGATATAAGATGTTTTGCGAACATAATTTAGTAATAATAAAAGCATTTAAAAATCAAAAACAAAAAAATACATGTGAATGATTTTAGATTTTGCAATTTTTTATATGTTAAAAAATATTTTTTTATTTATTCGCCACGCATGTGTCAATTCAATGATTGGAATTGATTTATTATCATTTTTTGATTTATATACATACATATGTATCAAAAGAAGAAATATTTTTATATATAGTCTTTAAATTATTATTTTTCAATCACTTATTTATAATTTCATTCTTAGTATTATTTTATTTTTTTATTATTTGTAATATTCATCTCAATCTGGAAGTTCATAATACCAACTCTAAATCTTAAACATTAAACATTATACACCATTATTCTACGAACAAAATATTTGTTTTGCAGGTACTCAATGTTGGCAGATAGGTAGGTGCATTACACCACAATATCTTTTCACGGCAATGGCCAATGACTAATTCCATGCAGGTGACGGAAGTATCATCCGAGAGAGCCCGGCTTGAATTTCTCGCAAAGTGGGGTAGAGAACCGTCCTCAGTTATCAGCGTGCGGTCGCGGCGTCAACATCGGCCACGCTCGTCGCGTGATATTCATACACCACGTACCGAACATCGGGTATCCGATACCGAAACATAACACAACACCATCATCACCAATCACACGCACTCACAACAGAGTGTCATCGAAACCGACCAGTGCAAACGTTGAAGAAAAACAACCCAAAGTGATTTTCACGCGTATCAGTGACTGCGGGTTTCGCGCTAACCCGCTCGTTAAAGTCTCCATACGAAAATACCTTGCTAACTGTAAAACATTGTGACCTTATTGTTTTCGACAAATCAGTGCAACCCTCGTCTCTCTCTCTATATGACCAGTGCAAAATAAAAAAAAATCAACCGTGTGAAACAATAATAATAAATACAATTACTAATTGCTCCGAATATTGTTAAAACGACAAGTGGAATACTGCGAACGTTTCCGGAAGATTCGTGTCGTGCTTTATATATATTACATATATGTATATAATTTTCAATATATGATAATAAATCGGCCTTTGTACGGTGCTTCGGCGTGAAGAAATTTCAACAAGTTCAGTGCTGCGCGTCGAAAACTTGAAATTTCTTCGACCGCGCTTCGGTGAAATGTACGCCGGTTCCAACAACTCGCTTGGCGTGATACCTCGTGAGCTCGTCTAGAAAGCAAGAAACATACCGACGGACTGTACTCTCGTCGGCTCACTAGTACCAAATGTGTAACACTGACCCCGTTATAAACAAAGCCGAGAGAGCTGTGCGCCGACGACGGATATAGCACTCAAACATTTACGATACACATCCACTTTACAGCACCATAAATAAATAAGAAATTACAAATTTCTTTTGAGAAAAATTTGAAAAAAAACCAAACACTTCTTCCTACAGTGCATCTTCTACCTTTTACCTTTACAAATGAACTCTACCTTTATTTTTTAAATAATCGAAACGACATTCTTCTCTGTGAGTATCTTTTCTTTATATCTATATTATTACTAACATTTTCTATCTATCACTAACCGAATCAATTGTCGCCCGGCCATTTAAATTTCCGATTTTTTCCTTAAAACATAAAATTTAAATGACCTATATACCACTACGAACGTATATAGGATTTTTTTAACCGTTGTAAAATCATCTTCGGAGACTTCAACGGCCGAGCACCCATCATACCCAATCTCGATATTTTTTTCCAAGAATTATACACACTCGCGTTATTTACAAAATCTTTTCAAAAGTCTTTCCGCTTTTCCTTTCAGCGTTACCCGTTCAAATCATTTTTATTAAAAACAAAAAATAGACCCAAATTGTCGGAAATCTTTCGGCGTAAAATCACACGTACACGACAAGTCAATTATCATTGATGGTCAGTATTAAAATTTATTAAAAACATTCAACTGTCAAATCATCTATTTAAAATAATTTTCTTCTCTTCCAAATCTTTCATTCCGCATACACTACCACATACCGTAATATAATTGTGTTTTTTGTGTGTTTACATTCATGAATACATTGTGATCGATACTCTTTTTCATGTTGTTGTTGTGTAAAGAATATTTTAACAGACGATAGTGATTTAAGTGGGTTTGAGCTAAAACGAACGTTGAAACGCAAAAGGATTAAACGCATGCAATAATGATATGGATTCTATGACGATAAGGTAATTTTGTACATTTATAAATACTGTTATTTAATCGTGTCGTAACTTTACAACTGTTTCGCCAATTATACAATAACATTGTCGATGTGTACGCGTAATGAGATGATCAACAATGACTTCGAATATGCAAATGTGCATGTATCTCGACATTGTTTTCAAATTTGTACACCCGTACAAAATAACTGTTATATCGATTCGAAATTACTACACCGATGATGAATTTATGTAAATATGTACTGCAGACACACTGACGAACCTTCAACGAGCATTAAGTGCACGTTTCAAAAATATATTTTTTCCAAAAAACCAGTCGACCTATTTCCAAGTGCAGCGTTCAGAGTTCATAAATATGTAGAAATCCTATTGTTTTGATGTGGCGTGTATTGAACTTGCCTATGCATTTTCAGTGCATGCCACTAACCTATTGTGAACGTTATTACATATAAATCTACACTTTGTGATATACACAACATATTCTGACACACATTTTGATGATGTCATACAGTTTTTCATCCGAAATTTTAGTAAAATTACAGTACAATATAAACCTATTTATATATGAATATCTAAAAGTTAAACCTTCTAGATAACCATTTTCGAAATCAAAGGAAGATGAATTGGTGCAATAAAGTATAGTTTATGATAGGGTAGATACTCTTGTAAAATTTTCTTAAGATACGCTCTGACTAGAAGACTTTTCGGCAGTAAATTTTCGTAGAGATTCTGGTTACAAAAATTTACGTACCTTAAGACATTCTCTTGTCAAATGAAATGTTGGAATTATTTTGACAAAAAAACTTAATTTCGTCCGTACATATGTAAAGTAAAATTCGTTTTTATTATGGTATTAATATTATTTTGATTCGTTGAAAGACAACGATCATTAGAAAAAGGTTTGCCCAACCTGTTGTACATATTATGTTGTATATGAAAGCTTCATTTGTTTAATAACAAACTACGACAAATAAATTGTTAAAAATATATATGTCTGCTGGTCTATCTGCAGACAAGTCTCTTATTGTTATTAGTGCCCAACACAAAGAAAAAAATCTTTGGAAAAATTAACATTTTTTTTGTTGGTTTTGATTACTTTTTAACTATTTTTTAATGAAAGTCCATTTATATAGATATCAACCATTATTTAAAAAAATATATCAAACGTTTTTAACGGTCCAATTAAATATGAAAAATATATCACGCAACTGCAGAAAGATCCAATGTATGTATGTACATATGTAGTACAAGTAGGGCACATGACTTCATGCACTTTTCCGCGACTGGCTAGGGTTAGGTTAGGTTCGATCGGTGTTGGTCACACTCAGTTTGCATACAATAGCGTCCTCGCAAAGGAGGGGGTAACTAGGGGGGAGGAGAGAGGGCGAATTCGGCTTCAATTTTGAAAACTGGCTCAGCGGCTGTGACACACTTATTCGCCAGCGCACCACAATGCGAAACAACGGACTTAATTGTGTGGAGCCGCAATAATCGCCACTTTTTTATCCGATTAATCTCACTTTTCCACAAAAATGCCGCATAGCAAACAATGCCCGTAAATAGTGAACACCCACGCCTATTCAGTTCCTGGATAACATATGCGCGACAACTACAAATGCAAACACAAAACCACGTACATAGAAAATAATGCGAGCGATGCGTCAAATTACCTTGTTTTCCAATTCAATCAAACTAAAAAAAATAATAAAAAACAAACCGCTGCATTTTTTCTTATAAGATTCCACATTTTGAAAGTCTAATAAGAAAATCCTTATATTCCATTTTTGGTTTGTTCAAAATAAGCGCATTAGATATAAAAATCCAACAGCGTGCTTTTGTGCAAAAAGTAACACACGGTTTTTATGAATAATGTGTAAACCTGCATGCGGGTCTAATATTTAACTTGATAATACGTGAAAGCGGAAATAATCTAACGTACATTAAAATGTACATTTTTCACAACTCGAAATTAAATTTTAGGTCAAATTTATATAAATCTTGTTACCTGGAACCCTTCTTAGAATACGGAGAAAGTTTTTGAGCGAAATTTTGCTTACGAAATCGACCACGGTTAAAAGGAAAATCTTCCGAGAAAAAACCACACAGTACTAGATTCGTCAATTTTTTTCCATTTAATAAGATTTATTTTAAAATTTTCTATCCAATCAAATGGAACGCTCCGATTCCGATACGATAAATTTTATTTTCATTTGCATGTTAATCAGCTCGATAAAAACATATTTATTATTGTTACAAATGTACGTACGCGTTTCCCGTTATGTTGATGAGTAAAATTTCAAACTGTTCGTTTTAAAATACGACCTCAAAAAATCAGTCGAAAACGTTCCATAATAGATCACTTTCGCTATCGAAAATAATTACCCGTTTTCTTCTGATCACTTGCATAACAATTTTTTTATTGTTATTAAAATTCATTTTAATTATAATTAAATCTTTTCAATCAATCTTCAGATTGAACACTGTATTTGTAATTTTCAAACACACACACCAAATAATTTGTAGCGTTGAATTCAAAGGCTTTTATTTATATTATGTTAAGAGGGCTGTTTTTTTAGTGAGAATCGCTTGCATATACTAACACCAGTTGATACTTTGGAATGCAACCTGGCCAGGAACATATCACTAGTGATTTTAATTGACATCAAGATGTTATGTACTTCGATTTATTTACATAAACTTGTCGGCTGATTATCTTTTCAAAAAACGATAATCGATAAAAAAAGTTCTGTATCAAACAATCTCACGTATAATCTGAATCTGGCATTATCAAATCTTTCGAAATCAAAAAAATATTTAACGACAAACGCATACAGATCGTTTCCAATATTCACCAAACTGAACCGGTTAAATGACGAAACTGACGGTAGAGTTCTTCATTTAGGAAAAATCAAACTTGTTTTCAAAAATGCTTGGACGTCAATAGGGACTCTTTTGACAAATATTTATATTCCTTAATTGTGATAATTGTATTAACTAGAGAGCAGGCAGGGACTCTATTTACATATGTTCTAAAAATATTCTCTACAAGAGGCTAATTAGGCTTTTGAAAAAAATGATTTATATATTAATGCAACATCTTTTTGTGGAAAATCGCAATTGTTACTAGAATAATTGCAAATTAATTTTCTCTTCAAAACTATTAAGACATTAAAATATAACGGAAAATTTGCCAAAAAAAGTTGTACAAAAAAATAATTTTGAGCAACCGCAACGCGTCCGGTTCATTATTTAAAAATATTATATTTAATTTTAAATCCTTTCAAGACAATACCTTTTTTGTGAATATTTCATAAGAATTTATCATTGAAATTAATTGAAAAACCTGTTTTATTCGTATCAGTGGAAAAAGTGAAAAATTAAAAAGACTTTTTTGTGGAATCAAATTATACAATATACATACATACATGTATGAGAATATTATAAGACTTTTTTGATAAATATAAAATGATCCTGCGACAATCATAATCCGACCAACATATTTATGTAGCTATTTGTACCATATCCTACAGCATATATCTAGTTGTAATCTCAGAATAGTATGTTTGATCTTCGATCAAATTCAAGCGGTGTATATTTGAACGCGACTCGCAAGTTGACGAGCCCTGTTTCGCTTCGATCGAGGATTATCGGTGACATACTTGGCTCGTTATTCAGACCGCGTGGTCGCTAACGAATCGTTACGAATTTTAACCCGAAAAAGATTCTACCGTTATAATTAACCACTAGCCGAGCCGCAACTGGCGTATCGAGCCGTATGGGCCGGTGAAAATGAACCAAACCTGACACATATTTACTTACATACGTACATAGTTACCCATGGCAGACGATACAAAACGGAGAACAAAAAAAAAATCAACGAAAGTTAATAGCAAGATGCGTACGGTGATTAGAATCTAATCGTAGGATTAAAGCGTGATTATGCGCTTTTTACACACACAAACACACCCAATTGTAACTGCAACAAATCAGATTCAATGAAATGTTTAAATTTAACTGAAATTCTGATGGGATACTTAATATCTTCATTATATTTTCTTCTGGTAGTATAATTACGGTTCCCGGAAAAATGCACTAAATTGCACTGAATAGTGGCGCAGTTTCGAGAAGTCCGAATTTTCAAAGGTGCTCAAAAATAACTTACTCAATTTCTATTGTGGAATTATTTCCACAAAAAAATGATAGCTTCATCGGATAACATAAAAAATACCCCTTGACACTTTTTTGTGGAATTCATCTGTGGCATCTTTGAAAGTTTGGATGTCTCGAGAGTGCAACTGTCATGAGGGCATTTTTCCGGTCACCTATTACTTAAACATATAAAATAAATAAACAACTTTGAAAGTATTATTCGTTCCATTTAAAAAGATACTATGTATAAATGTAATCTATCTTTTGCATATGTCAAATAAATTCACAGCTTTGAAATCTCAAAGTATTATCCGTTCGATTTATATATGTAGATTCGACTTACATACATACATACATATGTGCTTAAATCTCAAAAACAAAAAAAATTATCTTATTTCATTATTTTAGATCATATTGAATAGTTTATAATGTGAATATGTAATTACTACCCAAAATTTTTTTCAAAAAAATTTAATGATTCTTAATTGTAATACAATATGCGTAAAATCATATTTTGAAATGATTTAAAAATGATTTCATATATAAAAATAAATCAAATTATAAAAACAGTAATTAGAAACGAATGTAAGCGACAATTACAATGTAATGGAATCTACCGCGGTACATTCGTTTGCTTACCTAATAATTTTATCATTAATGATTTAACTACTTGTATGATATGTTTTATTTAATTAAATATTTTTCGCGTTTATACGTTTATGTTTATTTTTGTAAACTTGCATTCGGCTGTGTTGTAAGATTTTCTTTAAAAATACAATTTAAAAGAAACTAACAGTAAAAAGTTACAAATTTCAACCATTCTTATTAGAAAAATCATTGTTTTTTAATTTAAAATACCAGTTCGATAATTAAATGACTTACATTATATAAAGTCGAACAGATAGTAACTCTTCAAAGTATAATCACCACGTATTAACATACAATATACTTAAAACATTAATTGCCTCTATAGTGCCAATTTAAAACATTTTTACTTGCAAAAAAATCACATACAGTAAGAAGCATTGATTTATTGATTGATTGGTCTATTGAGTTTCGTACATTCGAACTGTGACTAAATATTAATCAATATCATAAATCACTTTTTAAAAGATATACATTCATTTAGAGCAGAACTCTAGCAATTAGGCTATCGTCGTGTTTTTTCTTGATATTGATAACTTCCGCCGTTGAAGCACTCAAAATATAACTAAATAATAGACAGGACAAAAAAACCTAATGATGAAGTCATTGTGTCGATACGATTCTGAAATTGTATTGGATTAAGTTTTCTATTATATAGGTAATGACAATGTCAAATATCGCATCCAGAGATCTTGCGAGAGACTTGTCCCATGTTTGTCCATTTGATCGGTTGATCGACCCCGATGCAGTACGAAACCCACACAAATTCGGTCACATAGAGATGACCTTGACTCGGCCATGATTGTCATCGGTCGAATCGAAGCCGAAACGTGGGTCATTTGACCCGCGGTTATTAAACTGGTGATCTGCTCACTTCCTACATGTTGCGCAACACCGGAAGTCGACGGCGAATTTATGCTAATTTCGCACCGATCCCGTACGATCCGTCCTGTTATTACGCTGTTTGTTTGTACGTATGTATGTTTGTTCGAAATATTCGCGTGCCGTAAAAAATGCATGTGCAATGTGCATATTATGTGTGATTGTGAGCGGCGGGTCCGTTGACTGATGCGTATCACAGGTGCATTGTACCGGGCGCGCGCATGCACAAATTCGTACTAGGAATCATTCGATTCGATTGGTTGGACGAATTTTTGCAGCGGTGCTCAAACTTTAATGCTGGATAGGAATCGTCAAGTCCTTAAGTACATATTGGATTAATAAATTAATTAAAAACGTCGTGTTTTGGCATTTTTTCTGACACTCAAAGAAGGGACAATACCTTGGTACTTACATGCACACATAAGACGAATATCATAAAATCAACGACATCTAAAAAACCCGTCTACGAATAGGCAGTTGATTAATTTAATATTTTTTATTCATTAAACAAACATGACGTGACGTGTCAATGAAATCATAACCAGTTACATTTTCAGGGTTGGTTTTATTCATTTAAGATTAGATTGTTAGGGCTAGTTTTATTTAAGGGTTAGGATAGGTTAAGTAAGGGTTGGCCCCACTCATTTAAGATTGGATTATTAGGGCTAAATTTATAAATCCCGAAACTAACTCTCTTTCCCCCTCAGCAAAATCAAAAGGAGTTCGATTAAGATTGATAAACTTTTAAATTCATTAAATTAAAATCATAAATTAATATAATTAATCTTAATATTATAATAATTAATCTAACTTTTTTAAATTTAATTTTTTCTTTAAATAAAATTTATAAATTTAGCCCTAATAACCCAATCTTAAACAGTTAAACGTTGTAAATTAATTTTTTGATACATTTTCACTGCATGAATTGGTGAAAACATATTTTCACTTGAAATATGCTTTCACTGTAGCATACATACATATGTATAATTTGTAAAAATTATGTACAAATCTAAAATCCATAGATGCCTCAATTGAGTAATTATTTAATTAATTGTTATTTCGTGTTCTTCAGCTTCTGGAAAAACAGTGATTTATGTAATAATAAAATGCTGCATTGTTTGTAATTAATTGTCCAGGAAGGCGCATTGGAGTCTTCCTGTCAAGCCTTCCTGGTATATATATCTGTATAAAAAAAATGTACGTATACATACATATATGTACGTGTACGTGACTCCAGATCGTTCCTTTCCTATCAATGTTCCAATTGATGGGCTGAAAACCAGACTGATACAAGTGAAATTTAAAAAAAAAGCTAAAATAATAGCATTTCATATATCTATGCTATTATATTAGCCCTTAAATCAGATTTTCTTTTAAAAATGTCACTTGTACCAGTCCGTCAATTGATCTGATTTAATTATTGAAACGGTTCCAAACAAATTGTCAACCTATTCTCATTTGTCACACAGTTGACTAAAATTTCAAATTTCAAATAGTGTATATATGTACATATGTAGTCTGTAGTCTTGGATTGTAAATCGGTCTCGGACACTTCGAGTGACAATCAGCAATGCATTTTAGCAGTGATGATCCGACTTCCGACCTAGATAACATTCGCTGCGTCATCTTGCGCCGCGCTGCACAGTTTGAGGGTCTCGTCCGCGTATAATACGCGGACATGCGAGCACTTTCACTCTTGTCTACTAGCAAAAATTACGGTAAATTCCGGCTCGTGATGCGGCGTGGTGCGTGTTGAACCAACCTTGTGCTCGGCCACCACCACCGATCGCCAAATTTGACGGAAGCCGCTCAAGAGAGAGAGATGGTGGTCATCCATCTCCGTGGCTTCTCTCATTCACCGAATACGAATATTATATCTCTCGTTCAGCCCAGCCAATTTCGAAATCGACTCTCATGACTCACGAGTCGCATTGCTGCGGAATAACTTCATTTGCATGTTTCGACTCGTTATTTTTTTTGCTTTTTTATTATTAGATTTGTACACTGAAGAAAGCAACCCTATCGAAGTTAAATTGCCTTGAAGTAACTGTCCCAGTCTCCACGGAAACTGGTACTTCTCAATTAGGAAATTTTTTTAGCAATTATTGACACATCTGAATTCAATATTTTACTATATACTATTTTATATTGTAAACTCAATTTTAAGTATTCCATTTTGTTTTTTTATCAAATCATTTAGGACGAAATCAGACAGCTGTGAATGTAGCACGTGGTTTTTTTTAGATAGTTTTAAACGGGTCTACGTGACGAGCCAGAATGTTAAATTACAGAAAACACAAATATCGGAAGGCAAAGATCGAAAATCTAAAGATCTTAAATCGAAAGATAAAAAAAGGGTGCATGGTAAACAGTACATACTCACTTAATTTGCGCGAGCAGGATACAACAGGAACAAGAGGAACAGGCTTTTCCTCCCGTATTAATGTGCGCGCGCAGAATACGGGAAGAAAAGCCTGTTCCTCTTGTTCCTGTTGTACCCTGCTCGCACAAATTAAGTGAATATGTACCGTTTACCATGCACCCTTTTTTTATCTTTCGACTTAAGACCTTTCGATTTTCGATCTTTGCCTTCCGATATACGTATGTGTTTTCTGTAATTTAAAATTCTGGCTCGTCACGTAGACCCGGGATGAAGATAGCAACCCTAACGAAGTTTAATTGCCTTGAAGTAACTGTCCCAGTCTGCACGGAAAGTGGGACTTCTCAATTAGGAATTTTTTTTAGCAATCATTGACACATCTGAATTAAATATTTTACTATATACTATTTCGTATTGTACACTCAATTTTAAGTATTTCATTTTGTTTTTTTATCAAAACATTTAGGGCGAAATCAGATAGCGGTGAATGTGGCACGTGGTTTTTTTTAGATAGTTTTAAACATATAGAAAAAAATGTGAAGTTCATGGCACGCGTGCATGGGATAGTCCTTTCAAAACGACCCATTCGACCTATGTCGTTGAAATTGTATGGCCAGTAAGTATTTATTAATATATTCAGTACAAGGGCTGATTACGGACTAACTTAAATCCTAACAGTCATGAGTTTATATACTCTTATTTAAAACAATGAATGTGTTGAAGACACGTGTCGTACAATTTCGGGTAGTCAGTGCGTGAGGTGTGCTACAAATCAATGGTGCAATTTATTAAATTAGGTGTGTCTTATCTATACTGGTTAGTCGTTTTATTGTTAATATTAATTACACATCATGTGACAATGAAGGAGTCATACATGATGGTGTCATACAAGTGACGAATTGGTGATATTTGAATATAATGGTAGAGGGTTGTCCTCAGCCCTTAACTCGTACATGAGATAGTCCTTTCAAAACGACACATTCGACCTATGTCATTGAAATTTTATGGTAGTATTTATCCTTGCTTAACAGTGATCTATACCAAAACAATCCATTGGACCATTTTCTGTAAATTTGTATCGTTGACACTGATCGATAACGGTGTATCCCATATTCGTTCATTCATTCATTCATTACTACTTTCCTCTGTGTATTTATTGAAATGTACATATGTATGCAGTCAGTTTAAAAATGAAGCCCATGAATTAAAGATTTCACGTACATATATTTTAAATAATAACTTTTATTACATGTATTTACGTACAGTTGATTAATTAATTAATTCTTCGTCTATTAAATTTTTCGACTTGGGTCTTGTTTAGCTGTTGAAATTTAAAACAAAATATATATGTAGATAATAATATCTATTATATTAATAGTTTTTAATCAATTTTAGTCTTTTACTTTATATGTATTTATGAAACAAAATGAAATTCAAAATATAAATATGATTAATTCGTTAGAATAATTATTTGGGTAAATGAATACATTTTCCTTTTCGACTTGCAATTCTGCAACTATAATAACTTATATAATTTCAACAATTTAATATTAGTTTCATCAAAACGATTATAATGAATTTTCGATGCTCTAAAACACATTTATTTGTATTAAGTGTATTGAATTTGTTTTAAATACCTGAAAGTCTTTAGAAAATAAATCTTCTTTTCCCAAGACTTCAATATATGGCTGATTGTAAAAAGATCCAAATCAAAAATACCTAAAAATTGAATACTTAAAAAAATAGAAGTTTTAAATGAGATACTGATTTATATAAACCAACGTTTTGCGTATTTATTTTTTATTTCAAAGCGTCAAGTGTTCTAATAATCTATATAATATTTATTGAACACTTCTTGTTCGACCGGCGTCTCTCTTCTTTTAACGGAAATCCGATATTTTCCACTCGGAGAAATAAAGCCGTTCTCGTTTTGTACGCTTTAATCAACAATATAGCAAATTTGTATCAGAAGTTTTCAACAATGGCACTTTTTCAATAGGAAAAAACGACGACGATTCCAACCGGCGTGAAAACTTGTTTTTAAACGATTTTTGTTTTTGCCATTTAATTAGTGCGAAGCACAAACATTTTAACCGCCTCGTAGAAATGATACAACAAAATGAAAATCCGTCAAACCGCTAACGGCCATCGATCGTTACAATATCGAAGGGGGGGAAAAATCGTAGAATTTCAGCACATTTATTTTGCCAATGGTCGTTATCTTTTTAATGCAGTTCTCATGCGCATAACACGCGTTCGTATAAACGGGGTATTGTTCTAGTGACTTTAGAATCGGTTCTCACGCCATGTCCTGTTTTCGCGTACGTTTGGTTTTTTATAACTTCGTTTTCATTCACATACATATTGTAGAATGTATACAGAATGCCCTTCGATAATTCTGTATGTATTTATTTATTTTTAATTTTTAATTGAACATCCCTGATTCGATCAAATACCACGGACGCACTTTAGTGGATAATATAAAGAAGCCCCACGAGGTACACTGTGTACAACGACTTGACCTACATGTTGAACCGAAACCATGAACCGACACAATGGTCTCGAGATGCATGGCCAAAGATCAGGGTAACCATAAATTTATCCCAATAAATTCTATAAAATTCTACCGTGGAATGGTGCGTGCGTTCTTGAATTTCACTTTCGCACTATCTAAAAAAGTGCTATAATATTTTGTGTATTTTTTTGTCTTTCAATTGAGCACGGTTTATTTGGCGTTTTAACGGTGTTATCGATGATGGATAATACCGTTATTTAGCGGCAACACTTAGATGGAATCCTTGTCGTTATTACACCATATTTCGGTGGTAAGAAGGTGACCCTATTTTACACCCGGATTCGAGATGATTCAGCAACATCTCTTTGTGCCAGGCACAACGAATGACCCACTTTTCGCGTTTTAATTCCATCTCAGATGAACCGAAGGATGGATGGAGACTTTCTTGTTGAATTTACATCATCCTAGAGGAAATTGAGGTTCCGGTTTGAAGGCACATTAAATCACCCGTATCAGAATGTGTAAGTAGTTTTACACTGAATTACAATCACGTAACTCTCTTCGAAGCAATGATCAGTCCTCTTAGAAATATTCGCTTGACGATAACTGTATTATATTATGACATATTGCAATATTTTATCTATGTATATTTCTTGGCTGAATATGAGTAATTTGTCCCAATTTCATTCAATTCCATCATCGCTTATGTTAGTCAAAGTCGGCCTGTAAAAAAAATGAATTGCTTAAATATTACATTACTAGATATAAAAAATATGTGTTTGTGTATGAAAAAGATACTCTCTGCTTATCAATTGTAAGCAAAAATGTGATAATTTTCTTCGGAAATAAAATCATTAAGATAAAAACTCGCACAAAACGGTAAATTTCGTGTCATACTTGACCTTAAATTTTACTTTTCACACCGCGTTCATATTTACGATTTGCTCTTAACAAGATCGTAGCCCAATTGCCCAGTTTGCACATTTCCCCGTGCAAATATACAATGGCTTGCGAATTTGTAAACTATTCGGGTCAACCGCAAACATCCCCGCTGTCGGTATGTTTGCACTGTTTTAAAACTGTCAATATTTATCACCTGAAAAATACCAACACGCGTGTACGTATATTTTACATACATGAATACACATCAAATTCGCGCAAATTGAGAGCCGCGCTAATGACGTGGTATTAAAATTTGTTTCGTTTTGTACAATCCGAGCCGTTTTCTTTTGGGTGCGTTAACTGTGGATTAATCATTGAAAAATGTGTAAATATATCTGTGTAACGTTGACACCGTGTGAAATGATTTGAATAGCATTGTGTCGAACGATGTATCCGGAACTGTTGAGACGAAGTTGAAATGCGTGATCTTCCTCATACGTATGCATGTATGTATGTATGTATGAATAACAGATGGAGAGAGGTGCATAACTCAACGAGACGACATGAAAAGATCAGATTAGATCAGTGGCTCTCAAAGTCTCAAAGTAAAAAATCAACAAATAACGGCGATCAAAACTATTCGTTTGCACTTTGTCAAAGAAAATGTTTTATTTTATTCCCGTAAAATGTGACCCAATACTCTTGTTTGTAATAGCGAAAAATAAAATAGTGTTTTGAGCGACCTCTCCTCACTTTCGCTTGTTATGTTTTTACTTTCTCTTATTGATGACTATCAAATTTGTTTGAATGCCTGCTAAAAAGAATATTATTCACTTTATTTGTACTTGCATATGTACGTGCGTTTATTTATTGTGATCAGCTTAGATATAAATTCGAAATTTTCTATTACGACGACGTTTCTTTAATGTCCAAAGATTCTTTTGATAATATCCACGCTTGAAATTAATTAAAATACGTAGCTATTCATTAAAAATGAGAATTACATATAAAATTTAAACCAAAAATTAATATAAATAAATTTAAATTTATCATTGTTTAACTATATCTCAAACTTATAAGCTTGATTATAAGTGAATGGGAATTTTGGAATGTTTTTATAATTGTACGTGATTTTAATATAGCTATTGACTGTATTAACATTTTGAAAGAGTGCTCTGTTTCTGTTCGTAATTAAGTACAAAAATATAAGCTGAATTTGAAAAGTTGTGTTTCAAAAACAAAAGTAGATTGCGCAAGATACGATAAGTGGCAAGTCGAAATGACCTCCGGCCGACTATAGATGAGCGATTACCTGTTACATACGTTTTTCAAACGTGTAAATCTTTGAACAACACTGTAATCGAGTGAAAGAAGAAAGGCAGCATATTGTGTGTATATGTATATATGAACATCTATGTGTGTGTGTGTTAAATGCAGAGTGGTTCGAGAGAGTATTGAATGTCGGCAAGTGGGCCATCGGTCTACTTGCGGCTACGAACGCCTGTGAGCGCCTCTGCTGCCTACGACCATATGGCTTACAAAACGAAAACTGTTCTGACAAAAACAAAAAAAATGCATGTAGGCAATTTATTCCATGAGGTTATATGTATTTTTTGTATAATGCTGAAAATAAATGGTCTGAAAATGTTGAAGAACACTTTTAAAACGCGTGGAGACTTTGACGCGCAAGCAAGATTCAAACCCAATCCATTCAATATTATTGGTTTATTTTAACGATTTAATTATTCACAGTTGATTAAGTTAAACGAAATAAAATATAAAATTACTATAAAGCCCCTCATCAATACAATGATTTAGATAAAATTTCTTGTCGCATTTTAAGTAACAGTTATTTCGTTGAATATTTCCAAAATTCAAGTAGGCATTCACATTCAAAATAAAACGTATAACTGAATCTCCACATTCGTTTATGTTTATTATGAACAGAGTCGAATGTGTTATTTGGTTCACATAAAAATTTAAATTGCATTCTTCATATCTGTATAAAACCAACTATATATTATAAAAAAAAATAAGTATCAAATATTGACGAAAAGTTTCCGCACCGTTTGACCTACATATTAATTTAACCTTTTTTTTTTTTAAATAATAATATCGACACAAAAAGGTTTACGGTGATGTAATATGATCTTTTCAATAAAAAAATCTTATTTACAATAAGAACAGATGTTAAATCATCATTTCTTTCATTCCAACATCCTTTCAACGAAGAAATTTAATGGAGCCAATACACCGATACTTATTTATATACATATTTATAATTTTAATATACATAAGTGGTATGTATAAATAATGAATAGCAATATTTTATTGGTGTGTCTATGTGCGTACAAGCACCTGGTAGCTGATCTGTGACCTAGCTAGGTAAACTTCTTTCACCCGGTTTATCTGCATCTCTTTTTATACGCCTTTTTTATCGGTAGCAGCCATGCCTCGCTTCAGATCAATTACTTAAATTACCTGTCAGGTATCCCACGACCAGACAGGAAACTTACGTGAGACGCACATGCACACACAAACACACCGCCTCGAAAGGCAAACAGAAGACTGGTTTAACTCGCCGCGCTATATCCTTATTGCGCCGTCACGATAAAAACCGTTGACCCATTTCTCCACGGAGTGAAATGCGAACGGGAAACGAAATTTCGTCTTGGTACGTTCTGTGCAGCGGAAAATTTAACTTATGAGAATATACCTACATACGTATGAACATGGGAGACTGCACACTTGGATAAGTAACGGTTCTTTCGAGTGCGATCGTAAAATATTAATATGAAAGGATGAAAAATCCACCGACGAAAATTCTCCGATACGTAAGTTGGAAATTATTATTTGAAATGGTCTCCGAATCCGTATCGGTCTCGTCGAATTTGCTTACCACTCCAATGGGTTACTGTGCTACTCTGTTTTACTGCCGTTGCTCAAGTCGAATTACAACAACTGTGTGACAAATGAATCAGTATTTTTTTTGCGACGATGTCGCTGACCAAACACGACCTTTTAAAACGAAAAGTGTTCGCAGATTTTTGTAATTAAATTCCGAATATAAATGAGATTCTTCTAGGCGTTCGAGTTCTCCCAAGACTATACGAGAAAATGTTAATAATTCCGGAAAAACATTTCTAAAATTTCCATTCACCGACTTTTTTATTTATTTTTTTTGGAATTTTTTTCTTTATCTATGAATCAGTGAGCGTTGCTAATTTTCAAAAAATGACTGCAGATTTAAATACCCATTCAATGGGTATTGAAAGAATTGAAATTGGGAGCCGTCAAAGATAGTCAAAGGTCTTAGACATGAGGTAAATTGCCTTGAAGCCTAAAAGTTATCGAATATAATAAATACTTTTCATATAACTTCATTCTTCTTAATATAGATTTAATAAATCACCATGAATTTAAATGGTATTTAATATTTCTTGAATATATAAAAGTAAAGACAAAAGTGATCATTTAAAAATAAAGATATAATGTTATTTGTATGTATTTTGAGATGTTGCCTGAAAATTTTCTGAGACCACTCTTTTGGGTAATACATAAAACAAAATTACAATAAAAACAAACGCTTTTTGAATTTAAACCCCATAATTACATTTTTTTTTTCAAAAGAAAATCCATTGTATGCCTAGCATTTTTCGAATACTACGAATTTTGATAAATATCATACCTTAGCATTACATGAAATAATCTAGCAAAATATTCATTATATAAACAATGAATTGATTTATCTTTTTCACAAGTGTATGTGTATTTATAAATAGATAATATAAAAAATTCTAACCAAATAATTAAACGCACGATAATACGTATAACTTTTAAGAACATGTTACGGATTTGAAAAGTATTGCTTAATGATATTATTTATGTATAATCAATTACGTGTACGTTCAAACGATGCTACAATAGTTCCATTTGTATAAAATAATACAATTTAATTTATATTATCAGATTTAATACTGTTATTAATTAATGAAACATCTTCCTGCTTCCGCCATAGTGTGTACTAACCTTCCCTTGTTGCTTCATTGTGAACCTGCGTTACGTTCTATGTACATAAACATTTATGTATGTATATTAAAATTCAAGGTGTTCCAAAACACATGAAAACGATCCGATTTAATTTAAATCAATTATACGTCTGTGGGCCTTTCGACGTGATTAATTGTGGCTCGTTTTGTCATCGAATATTGTTAGGAAACGCCAAATCTACACCGTGCAACTGCAATCATAACAATAATGAAATGGCAAGTGACTTTGCAACTCCAAAATCGCATTTCAAACGAACCGGAACCGTCTTCATAATGCGATAAAATCGTTTAAAAATAAATACCATTTTGGTTAATTAATTCTGATTGTATCAGTATGTATGTAGGTGGTTGCTTTTCGTGCACAAATTTCATTAATGGTTATAACTTTTAGGGCACGTATTCTGGATCTGTTTGTTCAGAGATCGAAAGATACACAAAACGAGCCTAAATTGTCTGTTCTCATCTATGCTCCGTTAATTCTTAGCCGCTCTACTAAATCTGTTGATTTAATCCAATTTCCTTAGACCGGCGTTTAGTTTTACGCCTAGGAAACGCTACCAAAAATACACTTCTTGATCCATCGTAAAGTTCTGCCATTGTCGTGTCACACCATCCAGAAGAACAAAGAGTTTTTATACTGTGAATGTGTGTGTGTGTTTTTCTTCACGGTCTGTGACCATAAAAATCCTACAGAACGCGGATACCGTAAAGCTTTAATATATAAATTTCTATTTTCAATATATTTTCAATTCCGTTTTAGCTGTTAATTTCCACCTCAACAACGAAAACTTCACAGATGCTCATTCAGGAATGTATTTGAATCGATCACGGAATATGGGTCAGATGACAAAGAAGAATTCAAACCATTTAAATTTATAATGATTCGTCAGAATATCTTTGAATCAAATTTTCACTCCAACGGACGTGTCGTAAGCGGCATTTAAAGCATGAAATATCACATAGTGTTTTCAATCATACACTATTTAAGCATACGAACGAATTTTTTTCATCGTTAGTTTGAAGTCTCCATGTTTCCTGTTACGAAACAACGGGACCGGTTACGGGTCAGAATTAAGGTCTTGACATCGTGGATTAATATATCCAGTCAAAAATGAAGGTACATACGGCACATACCCGCCTGTATGTAAATACGAATACATACAGTACCCAAATAATAAATTACAGACCACCCATTCCACGTCCTAATGATGATTATAGACGAAGCGGACGCTTCGTCGGACCTTCTTCGTTGTTCGTCGGCTTTCTTTCGCAGTTGAATTCGGATAAAGGATGGATTTTCCAGTGCGTTTTCCGTCGAATTGGTACTGTTGCGTGTTGCGGTAGATCAGTCATGATTTCACACGCCATGTGCTCCCAAATTACTGAGAAAATCCGCGGAATGTCAGTCGACACTTGAGCAACATCTGCCACACCTGAATCCATCAGCTTCCTATTGGAAACTTAATTGTGTATATCCGATCAATCAATAGCACAAATAATCCACCATATCGAAAAATTTATTGCAATTAAACCATTATATCTACAGGATGATGAGTGTTCACAAATCATTCCATTTTAAATTATGCCTCTTTTAATACGCAAACAGCCCTTAGCTTAATTCATCCAGTCAATCATAAATGGCGATACAAGACGTACAATTCGAAATGTTGCAGCCTTTCCATAACTTAATTCAGATTCTAATGACTGCATTTTGCAGGTTCAACGTTTCATTAATTACACTAATTCTCGATCACATCTATTACATGAAATCTTCATTCAATTGTAGAAAGACTCATTTTTACGGGGTCGCAATCTTGCAACTGATTAAGACTGTTTGTGCGATCTTAGAACGATTATTTGAAACTTGATGCTATATAAATATACCTTTTTGAAACAGCCTGTAGTAAAATGGGCTTTTCCAAGCAGAATATAAATTCTTATGGTGTTAATGGCTTGTGCAGGTGAGAGGAAAGAGGTCGGTGAAAAGGGGAAAGAGGAGATGCAGTGTTGGTGTGTTTGTCACTGTCCATTTATCCCATTCGAAAAACACGTCATCCCAATTATTTATTAATGTATCATGACTCTTTCTATAATAATTGATCTGCACGTAAAATTTCACTCGCATAAAACGCTAATGCATAATGTTGTATCATTGAAAATAATTGTGCTCTTTTCCATCGTCAAATGAAATCAAAATACAATAATGACTAAACGTGGCACTGAAACAAATTCATTGCCAATGATATACAGCGCATTACATGTTTTTTTTTTATTTATTTTTTAATGAATATTAGAAATTATGATGTTTGGTGTATAAATTTTGCCACTAATTATTAAAATCGGTCAGTATTAATTTAAGTGTATATTTTGCTACTAATCCGCGATTTATGTAAACTTAAAAAACTAGCCGCTGTAATTCCTTGTAATAAAAAAATATATTTATTATTCAATGACTAACTAACTGATTGTCAGATATATGTACCGTTGTCCAGCATACAAAAGAAACGACAGTAGAAATGTACGAATGAATGATTGCATTTAAACTTTATAGCAATAGAAAGTAAAACTGCAGTTTTCAGGAAGCGGCGAACGTTGATTTTTATCAAAGCAGAAAATAATCCGAGTTACAGTTTTTGAATGTTTCAATTAACAGTTCTTTTTATAGATCGTAACCCAAAGTAGAGCGAAGTCAATCATGCATAATTTTGTAGAAATTTACTTTATTTTTGAAGAGATTTGTTACATACATAAAACACAAGATTACCCTTCCAGAATGTGCTATTCTAGAAAACATCTCTCCGTATATCACTTCCTTATATTATATGATTTTATTGGGTATACATATACAAACCATTTTTTCAACCAAGAATTCCTTTATCAACCAGTTGAACAACTTATCGAGATTCTTTGACTAGTCTATAGATAATATAAACTATTAAATACATAATAGATGACGAGACTTTTATGGATTCTAAATATAATATTATTAAACTATTAAATATAATATTATTAAACTATTAAATATAATATTATTGGGATCAAATACTGTTGCCAAAAATTATAGCTAACGTTCTTTAAAATTGACAAATCACTTTAAAAATATATTTTCATGTAATACAAAAAGTCAAACATTTGTTTAATTATTTAGTCAATCGTTAATCTCTCTGAATGTTTTGATTTTTCTCTCATCGTAATTATGAATTACCATAGAAATATCGTCATAGCCAGTTATATTTATGACATTATTTTGCATTTTAGGTATGAAGTAAAGTTAGATTAGACGACTCGTTTCCTACACTGAAAGCTACAAAATTTCCTACATGAAAATGAACAAATATTGGTGTTTGTATTAAAAATACTGGCTTGAAAAATATCATCATTTCAAGCCTTCAAAATCAAGTTTTTTCTTTCATTATCTTGCGTTTTTTTTTCATGAACCATATTACAGGGTATTTCATCCCTATTTCATCTTCCAATAAACATCAATGGTTAAAATGTAAAAGTTTCAATTGAGTGGTCACAGGCTCAATCCCGAGTGTCGATCGTTTCCTACCAGAGTTTGCCAATTTATTTGATTTCATTGAAACGGTTCCAACAAATTGGCAACCCTGTCTTATTTCTCACAATCTTCGAATTTATAACATGTTGAATATGCTGATTTATAAAATGCTGCTATGATGTTCTCTAAAACGACTCTATAAATTTTTTATCGAACTAAAAATATATTAAAATAAATGAATAACGTACAATTATTTTATTATTATTTTTTTTTAATTTACATATATCATAGAGACATGTCATCCTAAATCTATGAACCATTCTATGACTTACTGTGTACCTATATATCCAAAAATAATATAAAACCGTGCATATACCGCCAGTATATGCACGATTTTAAAAAATCAACAAATTCGGACTTGCCGAATTTGTCAGAGGGAGAGAACACCGGTTGTATTAAGTTTGATGAATCGTAATCATCGAGAAAATCGAATAAATTTTTCGGCATTTGAACCCACGACCTCTCTACCGGTAGACAATCGTTTAACTAGTGGCCGCATGTATAGATAATAGAAGTGTTTTGAGCATTTGAACGGTGTGTGATTGTACGTGTTTTGCAAAGTATGTACTCAAGTGAACACAATGCGTGTTTGAGCGCGTACACCACAACGTACGTGTCGAATTCGAGAATAAAAAGAAGAGCGGACAGTCGAGGCCCGCGTAACGGGACTTTTCACTTCGAAAAGTGTGCCGCGACAGCCAAAGGTCGTATGTCGCGCGGCAATGCTACGGGACCGGCTCGGCGTCGAAACGTCGCAAGCGCCGCGGTCTCGCGCAGGCCAAAAGTAACCTTGACCCGCGGTGCAAAAGCGACAGTACCGGTCGACGCGGTCCGGGCCCGTTTTCGATTTCGGTTAAATTGCCCGACGCGATGCACTCGCCTGCTTTGTAGGTCAGTAAAGCGACTTTATTTTCTTTTTGTACAAAGCAAAGCGGATTTGTTTTACTTTTTTTTTTCGTTTTGAAGAGTGTACGTAATTCGGAGTCCGAGACGGCTAATTTGCCGGAAATGTTGGAAAAGCGGCGGCGCCGTCGGAAAAGCTCTAGCGCAGGGTTTTCCAACCCGCGGGCCGCTAAAACTGGATAACGTCATGAAAATCGTCACTATAACTGTGAATTTCTCAAAGGTCAAGGGATTGAATCATCACCAATATGAGTGCTGATTTAGTCGATATAATTTACTTTTCTGTGAGGTTACTTTTCGCATTGATACAAAAACTTAAGAGCAGGTTTCAAGACTTTTCAGTAAACATAAATATGCACATTACACTGAGCAAAAAAAAATAAGCGAAGCGAATATTAATCAAACTAAGTTTGACCCACTGAATTTGAATATGACAGTAATTTTTATAAGCTTGCTGCCTTTCGTTTAAAATATATGAGCGTGTAAAAAAACCGCATTTCTTTACAGATTTTTTACTACTGTACCAAAAGTGAGTATTGGAATCAATAGTCTGTTGTTTTTTTCTATAGATACTTTGAAATACGTGTAATTAATTATCCAGCGAATTTATGTCAAAAATACACTTTTTTCTTCCGTAATTCCATCGGCTGATTGGTTTTTTTTTTATTGAAACGTTCTAATTTGAGCGCGAAATGACTTTTAAAATACAACAGCGAGATGAAGAACGGAGAGCGCATCATTTCACGTTGTAATTTAAAATCATTTACCACTTGAATTAATAAGTTCAGATGAAATGAAAAAATATATTGACATTAAAAACCAACCCTGATAAACATGGTATAGTGAAAAATTTGCGAAATTAGCTCATGATATAACAAAAAAAAAATTGTAAAAAATATATATTTTTGTATTTTATAATTCGACAGATAATTAATTAGACTATTTTAAAACAATTAAAAATTAAAATCAATAAAAAAATCATGTGACTATTAATTCCAATACTTAAGTACTTTTGGCACAACAGTACTAGATTTTTAATTAAAGACTGTTGAAGTCAAAGGTATGTAAAAATTGCACATTTTTTTAAAACGCTCATATGTATTTCTTAAAGGAGAGCAAGCCTACAAAAAATTATTGTCATATTCGATATCAGTGAGTCAAACTTCGTAAAGATCAATGTATTTTATTTCTAAACTAAACTGTCACTTAAAGTACTGAAAGTACCAAAGTATGAAAAAAAACTATCCAAAAAAAGTTGGGTGATTTGTTTATCGTTGATTCCAATCTGTGTTAAAAATTTTGATATATGTAGGGTTTGGTTTTGAACGTGCAGAGTGCATAATACAGAGCGTGTATGGAGGAATGATTAAGACGTACATATTTACATACAATAAAATACTGTTTGATCTAATCCATGTGCATAATTTGGAACCCCTTGCATCTTGATTCTACATACATATATTATGTATTTATGTTTATGTACATTTGTAGGTGATTATTTACTTGCAACAGACAGTAATTTTTGATTCAATTACAGAATTGGTCTCTTTCTACAGTCAGTCCTCCACAAAAAAAAATAATATATATAAACTACCTATCATATGCATAGAACAATATTAATAAATTTTAAAATATTTGTAATTAAAAAAATTTAGCTTTGCCTTCCTAGCAGAAATGTTTGAAATTAATTATTCAAAATCATCGCATCTGTTAAAATGTAAATTAATTTACTATTTGCAATATGCAGCTAAAATGACAATGCAATTCAGTTAATAGCTATTGATCAATCAATCACTCACTTTTTTTTTTAAAAAGATTATTTAAAAATAAATTGAAATGCAGTGTTTCAAAATTTACATATAAAACAAAATAATTTATAGGTGTGTGTATATATTTATATTCAGATTCAGATTCACGCAGTAAACTAATCTAATTAACTGTGTCTATTTTCAATTTAATTAATTTTAATTTTAATTTACATATTGGGTTATGGTTGTTATTAATGCTTCGAAGCGAAACGTGCAAAATTTTATTGTCACATAATTATAATATATCATATTATATTTAGTATTTGTCAGTGACGCTCTTTGGTCACTACTGTTGTTATTTACTTCATATATTTATTATACGTTTTTTGTTATGAATTTTATATTTAATTGAAGAACTCGAGGTACGTCAATTTTATCGATAGTTTGAAAAAATATTTATTACACTTTTTATCACCCGTGTATACGTTTATATATAGAAAAGTTGGCAAATCGCGAAATAAGCGTGCCTATTGACCGTGAAAACTGGCGACCACGCTCCTTGTTTGTATTTTCTATATTTTTTTCCTCGGCTATTTATTCGCATTGTCAAGCGCGTTAAAGGCTCATTTCGAAACACTCGCAGAAGAAACAAAAAAATATTATTCACAAATATACTATAAAATAAAGTAAAGGAAAAAATCATTTCGAAATGCGATTTTTCGTCAGCTTTTCGTGCGCGCACCACATTTTCATTATTTTTCATACATTTCGCAATGCGGGCGGGCCGTTCACCCAGCGATTGCACATCGGTGGCGATATCGTTAAATTACAACAAATAAACAGTGGAAAAAAAGGAAAATGTGTTAAGTTCGCTATGAATTTTCCGAAATTGGCGCAAATTTCCCGAAAAAAATCAAAACATAATAAAAAAAAAATCTTATTACATTTTTGTATATGGGCCGTTTATTTTCAATGAAATTGTATTGTTGTTTTTAACTTCACGTTTAAACAAAGGTGTGTTTTATAAATTCTACTAAGCAGCCTTTAAATATAAATAAATTTTCATTAAAACTGTATTACTGAATTGTAAAAATCTTTAACTTTTATATTTCATTGTTAACATAAGAAATGCACCTCTTTTAACAGTGCAAATTGTGAGATAAAATATGCCTCATCAAACATTAAAAAAAATCTTATAACTTTTTGTATATGGGCCGTTTATTTTCAATGGAAATGTATTGTTGTTTTTAACTTCACGTTAGAACAAAGGTGTATTTTATAAATTCTACTAAGCAGGATTTAAATAAATATGTAAACATTTTCACTAACACTATATTACTGAATTGTAAAAAACATATACATATGTATATGAACATTTATATTTCATTGTTAAAATAAGAAATACACCTCTTTTAATAGTGCAAATTGTGAGATAAAATATGCCTGATGTCATTCCTTTTTATCTGAACTGGAAGTGGTACTTTTACTCTAGTTTTTATTAGTAAATTATCTACATATTTTTATTTACATAAAAATCCACTTTTGATCAAAAACAATGTTTTTATGCAAATTTATCTCTATTTGATACTTAAAAACTTTGATTGTAAAAATAAGCCCACAAAAGTGATACAAACGATACAGTGAAAATAAAAAGCTGATAATATAATTTTGGATTTACGAGGTTTTCAAGTTATGTAGTGTGAAAATGGTGAACTCTGAACATACATATATACATACATAGCAGTTAAAATAAGCTTATTTGTATTTTTATCGCTGAAAGGGGAAAAGGTAGCACAAATTATTGATCCTTTGGATTAGTTTTAGATCAGAAGATTAACTCTTTGAATTCCGACGATCCATGAACGCCTTCTGTTCGAGTGTTGAACATATCGAGGTTCGTCATGGTGCCGTAGCTAAATAAACCGACAATAATCGCTCAGCGATCAAACCCAATTGGGAAACGTTCCACCGTTTTTATACGAAACGGACAGACAGACAGCTATTTTGTAAACGCAACAGCCGTTTTAAAACTCTACGTGATTCCGTAAAATATAAACAAAATCTAGAAAAAAATCCCATGTAGATTACCTTTACTTTGCTTACTGCTTACGTACTACGTGATTTTTAACGTTTTATTTTTGTTTTGTTTCAGAAGTATTAGAAGACCGGCTGTGCGGTCGAGAGCAATGCACTCGAAGAATCTACCCAGCTCTTGACCGAGTGCCAAAGACGACCCCCTCACCCCCGGTCCACCCAGCTGCTGGCTGAAGATGAAGTATTGCGCCACGGCCAATATGTCGGCTTTACCAAGCGCATCTCACGCCGACCATGCCGAGGTCGAAAGCCTGCTCCAGTCCTGGCAGGGCGAGCTGCTTCTGAGCAAACTGCCCAACCATCCGGCACCCATCAGCCCTCATATGATCCCTGCCGAAGCCCTCTCTCCTGAGGCTTCCGAGGACACCAAATCCGGGCTGGACGTGCTCGACCACCTCATCATGTCCTCCCAACTGCCCAACTCCAGCCTGGCCGAGCTGAAGCCCTTGCCACCCTTCACCGGCTACACAGGACACCTCTCCATCAACGGCATCTCAGGACACCACTACCATGCCATAGCTCAACGCCTCCCCGAAGAGAACAACAACTTCCCATCTCAGAGTGGATACGGCAGTGAACAAAACATTGTGTCCTCGTCCACGTGCGTTTCAGACTCGGGCGCCCTAGAAGACTCTAAAGTTTTCCCTATAAATTCAGACGGCGAATCCAAAATGTTCTCCTCGACAGCTGACAATACAGACTCTAAGTTGTTTTTGAACTCTTCGGCGGACTCTTGTGCCAACATGCACGCGGATTCGCCCGGTGTTAAGATGTACGGTGTTAACCCAGACAGTTGTGAACTCAATTCCGATTCCGTGACCCCCAAAACTGAAATGTACGACATTTCGTCAATAGAAGACATAGCCGCTATTATAGGTTCGGCCATTGCGGACACGACAGTGCCTTCACAAGTGGAAGATCCCGAGCAGAGCGCGTCCAAAGACAGTTGGATGGATTTAGACGCGTGGTTCGAGGGGACGTGCGCCCAACAAGACACCAAGATCATCATATCTCCGGACAACCTTTCGGAATTCGTCCTGCCGCACTCCCCGCAACACATCCAACACGACTTCTCCAATAAATTAGATTATAATAGTAAACACAATCACGACGTGCACAAAAATCAAGACTATATACAGAGATCGGTGAACCACAGTGGGTCTACGCTGCAGTCGTTGCTAACGCACGGCTACATGCCGCTGTTGCAGAACAGACTCCAGAACGGTCCTCCGGTGAAGCAAGAAGTGCCCAGCTCTACCAGCTACGGCATGGACATCATATCTACTTCTAGTCCTCCTGGAAACGTCGTGTCGACGACTGACAACCTCCTGTTGAACGGTCGCTACATCCCACATCACTATGCGATAGGTCTGAAGCCGGAAGGACTGTGTAGTCCGGACCACATGATGGGAAACTACCCTCACACTACAACCACCACTCCTATGTCGAACAAAAGCAAGAGAAGCAGAGCACAGAAGAAGCAGCAGCAGCAAGCAGTCAGTCATAGCATCGCCTTCCAGAGCGCGGCAGACCTCAGCGGACTGTTAGGGAAAGAAAAGCCTGTCCATAGGTGTAATATTTGCAATAGAGGTTTCTTGAACAAATCCAATATCAAAGTACACCTCAGAACTCACACGGGAGAGAAGCCTTTCCGGTGCGAGGTGTGCTCGAAAGCTTTCCGTCAAAAAGCTCATCTAATAAAGCATCAGCAGATTCACAAGCGAATAGGCAGAGACTAGTTTATAAACGAAACAAATCTGCTATGCGATCGGGTACTAAGTAGAAAATTTATTTAAAACTTTTCCGACACATTTCAAAACACCAATAGCCACATAAATAACAATACTTTTCTATCTACAAATGTTCTCTGCGATGCAAATATTATTATAATATATAAATAAAAATAGGTTCCGTATCGATGATGATTTTGAAATTAAATTCTACACTATATCCATCGCAGGGCACGTGCTATTGATAAAGGTACCTCATTAATTATCTGCGATCTGCTCTATGATGATCGAAGGAAGTATATATACACATATGAATGTATGCTTAAATGAAATATATAATTATTTAATAGTCGAAAAAGACTCTCGAGAACAAAAATTATTTTTTCCTATGGACAAGTGCAATGTTATTTAGTTTTATGTATTCTCTATAATGATAATACGCATAACATCCTTGGTGCGTATGATAAAAATGAACGATTGCGAATTAGCACGTATTGAATCGAGCTCTTCGTGCTGTTGTTGTTGTTTTTTTTTTGACTTTCAAATACACATTTTCGAAGCGTTTTGAATACGTCTCAACAATCGCTAGGTATGATGAATACGAAAAGTATTGAATATTTATTTTAATTTTAAGATTTTTGTATATTTATTATTAGTTAAAATTTCCATTAAGGAGAACGAGTATATTTGATTCTACAAATGAATGTTTTTTTTATGATTAAAAAACGTATTTTCCGTATTGTCACAACAATTTTTACATGTTTATCTTCTTTGATAGATTTTCACGTAAAAATTTATCAGTGTATGTTTTTTTATAGTTATTTTTATACTCTTTGGTTTTTTTATGTATATCTTTATTTTATTTTATTTTTTTGTATGTAAATTTTATGCATTTGTTCTATAGCATTAATTTGACAATAGAACTTGCTTAAGTTATGTTTTATTTAATTTTTATTTTACGTTTCATTTTTAATTCATTTGCTTCTCTTAGCGTAGAATCTTCTCATTCTTTTTAAAAAATTGAGATCTCATATTTTCAAGTATAATATGTGTATTTTTAACTCATTCGAGCTTTGTATAAAAAAAATAATTTATTAATTAGATGTCTTAAATTCCGTGATAAGTTTATTTGTATTATATTCATGAATTAAGTACGAAATCATTTATTTGAATATCCTTTATTTATATGTGAACACAAAAATATTTTTACAATTCCTCTGACATTTTTCATGTTTGTTTATTTACATAAATCTGACCACTAATATGTGAAAAAAAATTATCTTATTTATAATCATTGGTGTATAAACTTCTCCTTTTAAATAGAATCTTTTTATGTACAAATTCGCGTACAAAATATCACTATATTTCGTTTTATTTCTCAACACCAATCGTTATTAATTCGCTGTTAAACAATGCCCATAGTTTTATAGATATTTGATTTATTTTATTTATCATCTGTTTCTTTTACAATTGTTCAAAATTCTAATGTTTTAAGTGTCTTGTATAGTCTGTAGATTTTTAAATAATTTATTTACATTATATTAAGAATGCTTTGTAACATTGCGCAATGTTAAATTCGGATGTAAAAAATTATTTAAGTATGTTTTTCATTATTATTTTTCATTTTATTTTTTTACCTTTTTTCATTAGAGTTTTGTTTCTTTTTTTAATTTATAGATCACTTCGCCGAATTTCGCGATGGTCGAAAATATTAAGAGATTGTAAAAATGTGTACATTTAATATACATATATATATATATAAATATAAATAGATTATTCTGATTTTCAATCGTATTTTTTTTTATCCCATACACACTTTGATTTTATTATTTTAACATATTTGCATATTTTTACTTGCCACAAAACACATCACGATTGGATGGACAATTTCAAGGTGATCATCGCATAAATAAATACTAATTGTACCATTACTTCGTACTTTTATTTCCTTGCACATGTTTTTTTTTTTTTTTTTATTTAATTAATCATATCAATACCATCGATATATGTACATATGTATGCACTTACCTACACAATAAACTTCCTGAAGATTTAAATTAAATGAAACAACACCACTCACATCAATTAACAGAGACTCGAACAGCATATAATCTAAATGTAATTTATAAATGAAAGATTCTAAGCAAAATCCCATGTAGCTGTTGAACTTGGTACCTTGGTTCCTGATTGATGAGTTGGTGCCTGTTCATGCTAATTTCCCGTACAATTCGAATGTCTAATCAAGCGCAAAAGTTATTCCGATTGATGATTTGAATGGAAGGCTCTCTCTAGTCGCTCTCCGTGTTCCAAATGCAATGACCAACACAGCCAGTTCGAGTTGCACATGTATACACGATGGTACCAGGCACTACAAGACACTATGTTGTACTCGACAATTGAACAGTGATCGTCAACTTACATATCATATGAAGAAATACACAATTGCATCCATTTTATTATACTATAAGCCTAAAACTGGTCAAATTTGCTGAATTTATGTCTTAAATTTATCATATTGATAAACTGACGAGTTTTTAATTTGAATTTATGAGTGTCGGCAAGTACGCGGAACACCGGTTGTGAACCAAGCTCGAGTATCACATGTTCAGGAGAAATTCTTCCAACTCACCTACTTACCAAGGTAAACGTTTTCTCCGCGTGCCTATGCAAAGAAGTGACTTCTAACCTGTGATGCCTGATATATAGTATGTATTATTGATTTGTATGCACGGATGCATTTCAGAACTCATTTAAAGCTATACAATATAAATACATATATATAATATTAAAAACGAAAAACTTAAAAAAAAACCAACTAATAATTCCACATATTAAATACATTTTTTACCAAATTTGTAAAAAAAAATATTTAAAAAATCTCTGGCATCATTTTAAGTAAGTACGAAATATTAGTCATTAAACTTGATTCAAATTTCCTACCATTAGTGTATGAAGGGATCATTTTGTTCAATTAAAAAAAATTGTTAAGTACATACGTGTTAAAAGGCAAGTATATAAAAAGGGGATTGGAACACTCCCAATCGTCACATAAGACAAATATATCACATAAAAAATCAATTTTGAACTACCTACATACATCAATTTACACGGTCTTCGACTTAAACGATTGCATATTAACCGGTTTCTATTTTATTGGCTATAAGTAGATAAAATTAGGGTATTTACATGGGTAGAGGTATTTAGTAAATTAAAATCTGACAAAACGTGAGGGTGACGGAAATTCAAACATACATACATATAAGGCCACTAAATGTCAAGGTGTTTTTAAACGTGTCTATTACGATTATTTTTCACCATCGTAATGGCGGAATTGATTTAAATATCTGTCGTTGACCAAACCGCGCAAAATGGCAAAGAAGACTGTAGGAATAGATACTGAATCGAAAGCGAAGTTAAACATAGAAAAGTCTAGTAAAAACAAAAATATTCATAATAATAATAAGATAAACAAAAAATAAATAAAATGCCAAAAAAAGAAAAATACAAAAAAATTATCTGTAATTGTAACATATTAACTAAAAGAAAACGAAGATAAAGAAAGGTATTGGTAAAGAAGAATTTTCGATTATTTTTCACCATCGTAATGGCGGAATTGATATAAATATCTGTCGTTGATCAATCCGCGCAAAATGACAAAGTTTCAAAACGATCGGAAGAATGTAGGATATAATATATGTAATATGTTGTCAGACCAATGAGAGAAATGAAATATATGTAGAAGAGCCTTGTAAAAAAATTATATAGAAATATCTATTATATAATATATATTTTTAATTAATTGTCCAAAAAGGCGCATTGGGGTCTTCCTGTCAAACCTTCCTGGTATATATATATATATATATATATATATATCTACATATGTAAAATAAAATAAAAATCTCAGACAAGTATGAAAATATTAATATTATATTTCTAAAAATAATTTTAAATGTTGAACCATACAGCGTTTTTAATAATCAAGACCAAAATCATAAACTTGCTTAAGCAGAAAAATTAGCATAAGTGCGCGTATGCAATAACACGCGCGTAATGATAAACTGAAAAATATATTACATTTTCATATAACGAATCAGTTTTCGTATTTAAATATGTATGTACGTATCATACAGTAATAAATGTCGAGCATTCCGAGCCCACGTTGAAGATCAACTGGTTGTGTGATCGTGCGAGGGAGAAGAGCGCGAGAACAATACCGCAGGGGCGTCGGCAAAGAGCGTGAGAGAGAAAGAGACGCATATACGCGTGTCAACTACCACGGCAACATTTCTCTCCAAAGCGTAGATACCACTAGAAATGTGTGCCATTGACCCACATAAGTTGAATGACTATTTATACTGGTTATATACAGCCGGTACGCAAGTCAAGCGTAAAACTTTTTTCCATACTAATTTATTTTACCGCGACACATTTTTATACGACACGTAGTATTGATAGTGAATTTGAATTCGAATCCATATAAGCTACTCATGCTGCTGACTGCTGAATTGCAAGAAAAATTATTTGGATAGAAGCTTTTATACATACATAGATGGTAATGAAGATAAACAATATATTCATTACCATCGTTGATGAAATAAATTCTTGATTCAAGGATAAAATTTGTGACTTATGTAGAATAGATATGTAGAATTAATTTTCATCATGATTGTAACTAAATTGACAAAATCTATTTTGATATTAAAATTGTGCATAAGGAAAATGTAACTACATATAATGGTTATACACAGTGGTTTAGTGTTAAATAAAAAAGAACCCCTCCCCTCTTTTTTCATCACTTAAAAAATATGTATCCTAATATTGGTAGTTCAAATATTTATAAAAAAAAATCTAATGCTTATTAACAAATATTCTTGTTCAGATTATGATGTTTTTTTTTATATTTTCTAAAAACTTCATAATAATAAGTAACATAATATGTAACTAAATGAAAACAAAAATATAGAAAAGATATTGGAAAAGAAGAATTAAAAAATCTTCAAGTTTAAGAAAGACTTCTAGCTTGTTTTTAAAAATATTATGGTTTTCAGAATTTACTACAATGGTTGGGAAGATTATTTCAAACTTCAACTGTTTTAACTATTTGAAAAGAAGGAATCTCTGATCAATTTATTCGATTTTTTTCTTTTTGGAGTCTGAAAGTATGTCCTCTAAGATGAGTGTTTTCATTGAACGTAATGAATTTGGACATAAGACAATAAATTATGATGATTATTTATTACTTTACAGACTTCGATTAAGTCGCCTCTTATTCTTCTCGTCTCAAGTGTTATGTATATTAGCCAAAATATTTTTTAATTTTACTAATAAAACAATTTTCAATCAAAGTGCTAGGGCGGCCACCTGGCCCAAAAAAAAAGTACCTGGCCCGACTACACCACTGGTTATACATATATTATAATTAGTCACCGGACCCAGAAGGTGTTCAAAGATTTACAACAATGGAACAATGGATAGCACTGTGACTATCCTACCTCTAATTATCATACTTCCCAAAATTTGATAAAAAGCTTTTGTATATTTGTCTGGAGGAAGTCACAGCTACCAATAAAGCTATTGCTGTAAATTATCGTATTTTCAAGTCGTTTTTTCATCAAATTACAATAAGATGACAATGTATAAAACAATGAAACCTTTGAAATTGTTTACTTAATGTTCAAATTCATTTCCTAAAAGAATGTAAGAAAAAGAGTATAAAAACGATCAAATTTAGATTTTGGACTTCTTGATACACGTATACATACATGCAAAATATGACACTAATAAGTGTGCTGATTTAAGATTTCAGATTTGTAAAAGAAATATATCAAATAAATTGTATATTACAAACGAATCTTATGTTAAAATATTCAATAGATCAGTAGCCGATTGAAAGTATGAATAATCAACACTGAAAGCATCGACGTTTTTGTTGAATAGTAATTTTTGTCATCGCCTAGAGGCTTAAAATCTCACTTTTGACGAATCTAATAGTCGATCTATCAATTTGAATTCGTTACTGCTAAACTTGACATACTTTTTATGAATAAACTAGCTGAACCCGGCATGCGTTGGAATACCGCAATAACGCATGCATTTCTCGTTCCCGTTCCCGTTCGCATTTGTCGGAAAAACGAAGGCACCGAACACATTTGAAATTCAATTATTTGTTTATTTTACCCTAACAACACACGTCACGACGGGAAAATATTTGAAATTATTTGCGTTGCATTGCCACTCATTCCCGTTTTTCCCGTTTTTGGCCGATTTTTTTTCTCAGTAAGCTTCCCGGACATGCATACAATAAATCCTAAAAGTTCCATTGTTCCATCGTACAATAATGCATGCAATTCCCGTTCCATTTCCCGTTTCTCGATGCATTTCGATAAGTGAATGTTTCAGTTTCAAATTAATATTTACTTAATAATCAAATTAAATTATAGTAAAGTATAGGAACGCATACGTGACAGAAAGACAAACGTTGATTTTTATACATATGTAGGATTGTTATGAGAGGTACGTAATGTAAGGTTGGTATGAGTGGTACCTAATGTAAGAGTTGGCATGCGTGCGTGCAAATTGGTTACCAACGTACACATTTCCTTAACTACACAATGGCGCTTCATATGTATTTTCGTGTCGGTAAAATCGTAATTACGAATATTATTATTAAGAGGTTTTTTCACAGTAGTCTTCCTGGATATGCATACAACAGATTCTGAAAGTTCCATCGTAATCAGTCCAGTGGTTTAGGCGCCTATCCGGGACAGTCAGACACACATTGATTTTTACATACCTCCTTTGCATTTCACATGTCATTTTTTATATCTCTTATCTCTTATCCGATCGTTTTCATACTTTGCCATATTGCTCATTTTGGTCATCAATATACGTTAATGTATCGTCTGCCATTACGTTGGAGATAAAATATCGTATACAACGCGATTTAAAAACGGGGCACGTAGACCTTCTTGACGTTTAGCAAGCGTTCGTCCCGTGTTTTCCAACTTTTTCACCTTGATATGGCCACATCAGATTTTAATTGTTTAAACGCTTATAATTCACTCTATATTTTTATAAAATTTGCTCTATAGGTTCTCGTTATCTCTAATATATAAATATTTATAGTTTTAACTCTCATATGTATATATGTATATAGCCAGCAGCATAGCTCTGACGTTAAGCTTCTACTTACCGTCAAGAAGGTGCCGGGTTCAATCCCTGAATAAAAATGAATTTTTCAGAGTATGCTGTTGGTCAGACCTGGATTTGTGACTCCAGGTTGATCGTTTCCTATCAGACTTTGCCAATTTTCTCTGATTTCATTGTTGAAACGGTTCCCGGAAAAAAAAAATTGGCTAAAAAATCCTTCCTACCTACTATGTCACCACTATTTGAAATTTGATTGATGTACAATAAAAATTTATGTACAATTCATAGATGTCTCGTTAATTTGCGAGTTTTTTCAGTGTCTCGCAATTCAACGACTTATAATAAAAATGCTGCATTTGTATTTGTAATTGGCCAGGAAGGCGCATTGGGATTTACCTGTAAGGCCTTCCTGGTATATATGTAAAAATAAAAATAAAAATAAATAAATAAATATAAATTTCAAATTTGGCGTGTAGCTTCTTGTAAGGTAATACACGATATATATTGATTTTTGGCCAAATATGTCAGATCTGACATTTCACGACTAAAAGCATATCTCTTCACTGGGTTTTATCTGCGAGATAAGTATTCAATAAGAAGTTATGTTGTATCTAATTGTTAATATGATTTACAATAAGCTTACATACATTTAGTTTTTTACAATAAGCTTATTATAGACTATCTTTCAAAATGTGTTGACAAATGATTTTATGTACCTGCTTGGAAAAAAGTATGTTTTAATTGTGGTAAAATGATTACATAGTGATGCCTGAAATCGCATAGCACAATTATTAGAATATGAATTTAAAATGCATCAATATAATGATTTAATTTGAAAATACAATATTGTTCCACTTTTCACAGCGAGCTTATTAATAACTAAGCGCATTTTAATATCGGTCCATCATTATAAAACCGGTAGTATTATTGTATTGAGACTAAGCCGAGGAACAATCTGTAGCGTTCAGATACCCAACGGGCTCGACTTTCATGTCGATAAACTGTCGATAAAAACGCATCGATAACGAGCCGACGCGGCTTAAACGCCGCGCCAGAAGCGATTTTGCAAATCCTTAAGATCAATTTCAAGGTCGCTCGTTTGGATGCAATACGACTGCCTCCGGAGGAACTTTCTCCTCTAAGCTCCAGTTTTGAAATTGCTCGTGCAACACAAACGACGGTTGATATTATATTTCCCTGTCGACGGTGACGATGCCGATTTCGCGGCAAATGTCTCCGAATCAGCGGAGCATATCGTCGCTGCCATTTTTTTTTTCGTATTATTTTTATATCTGTCTTCTTCTTCTACTTCATTCTGCACGAATAAATTACGGCGGAAGAAGAAGCCACTGCGTCGGGGGAGCCTCTTCTGTTTCGAGGTGTGCGAAACACGAAAAGTAAGAGTTGTTTGTGCCACTGACATTATTCTGCACGGTCTAACTGTACTGGACACTGAATCCAGTTGAATGGGACTTTGTTCTAGGATTCTGAGTTAATGTTCTATGATCCTTGCGTAAAATGTAACTAACCCATATGAAAGATTAAATTTTAGCTTTAAAAGTGTCAGTGGAAGAAGCCCATATATAATATATTAGCGGTTTCAAAGATTTAAGAAGAATAATGGTATTGAATTAGAAGTTCAATTTGCTCAAATTGTATCTAATATATATAACTAGCTGAACCCAGCATACGTTGCAATGCCACAATAACACATACAATTCCCGTTCCCGTTTCCGTTCTCGTTCCCATTCTCGTTCCTGTTCCCATTTGTCGGAAAACAGCAGGCAGCGAACACATTTGAAATTATTGCGTTGCAATAACACTCATTCCCGTTTTTCCATGCATACAACAATTTACATGCATACAACAAATCCTGAAAGTTCTATCGTAATCGGTTAAGTGGCTTAGGAGCCTATTCGAGACACACACACACACATACATTTATTTTTATATAAAATATCTTTATAGATTTCGAAAGAAGTATTTTTGGTTGGGAACTTCGAAAACAAGTCTGATCTGATCCAGTTATCATTATCTATTCTACAATATATCTTTTTTAGTATTTATATTATCTTATTTTAATGTTAATGTATACCTAGGGTTGTCAGATTTCATGCAAGTCAAACCATGACACCCCCCCCCCCCCCCAAATATAATCAAATCAAATAATTTTTAATTTATATTAAATAATCTAATTATATTAATAACTTAAATAGGAACAAAAGCAGTCATAAAAAAATTGAATTTAAAAATAATTGACAATATAATAGAAACCAACGAATTGGAACAAAAGCAACCATAAACAACTAAATAAAAAAAATACAAATAATATAAACAAAAAAAATACAATTTTTTTAATAAATAGATTTTCTAAAATCTATATTTTTTATACTTTTCATTAAAGAGTATTTCGATTATAATTAGATAATCATACATTTGGCAACAATTTAAATCATAGTCTTCAATGCATTTTAGAATACTTTCAACAGTATCCACAGAAAGTATATTTCTTTCATCTGTCATCGACTTTTTTTTTTCATAGTTTATGTTACATATTTTTTAATTCCGAGTTAAAATATTCTGTAGGAATTTAAAAAGTAGTAAACCGGGACATTTGGGCGTCCCGAGAGGCTTGTTCGGGACACCGGGACACGAGACTTAAAACTGGTGACAATCCAGATTAATCGGGCTTAAAAAGACTTAAAAGCTACAAGACCTATTTAGAAATCTTATAAATGTTCGTAATATATGTATGTACATAGAGATTTATTATTTTTATCTAAAGACTTTTTTTAAGTCGATGATCCACAAATTGAAGAAACTGGTGTATTCTTAATTAATGAAAAAAAATGGAATTGTAGTGGATTTTATAGAGTTTAATTTTATTTATACATCCCCAATAAGTTATACAATTGGTTTGAATTAGTTTGGACATGATTTTTATTGATAGTGAAAAAAAACCTTCATAAGATGATTACAGTATTTCGAATATAATTCTATTTTGTTTGGTGCAATGTGTATAATAGTTTCAAAATTTCAAAAAATTTGTACTTTGGAAGCATTTGAGTTCATGGCTGAGATGCACGAGCGAGAAGATCCAATTCAAAATACGGATACGTGTGAAAGATCACGCGCATATGAGATGTTTCATTTGGGTACAAAAAATAAGTAAATTTCACATGTTGTACAACAAAAACAACATTCAATAAAAGGTAGATGCATGTAGAACAAATTGAAAAAAATAATAATTTCAATTAAAATTTACGCGCTGCTGTAGAATGTTCAATGTCAATTTTACTCCATGAATTGATTTTGATGATTTTGTCACTGAACTTGGGTTCATTATCGTCGTGGAACCGTTGACTAATAAGGAGAAGCAGTCAAGGTTGTAGTTCAATGATTCATGCGATGCATTTGGGTCATGCAATACGAGGGTGAAAAGAGTTAAAACTCTCGGAAGATCTTTGAACGATCTTTGCTTACGACGGTTCTCAAAATGTAACACGAAACAGTTGTTTTTTACAAATAAAAAAGTTTTTGAAGGATGGGTTACATATTTTACATATTTTATTTTATTTTTACATAGATATATACCAGGAAGGCTTGACAGGAAGACCCCAATGCGCCTTCCTGAACAATTACTTACAAACAATGCAGCATTTTATTATTACATAAATCACCGTATTTCCAGAAGCTGAAGAACACGAAATAACAATTAATTAATTAATTTCAAAATTAATCCATTAAGACATCTATATATTCAGATTTTGTACATATTTTTTAAAAATTATACACACAATAAATACAGAAGATTTGTGACAACAGAAAAGATGATTTTTTGCCAATTTTGAGGAACCGTTTCAACAATGATCAGATAAAATTGGCAAACTTTGATAAGAAACGATCGATTTGGAGTCACAAATACCCCCAAATCTAACCAGCAGTATGGCGGATCGAACCCACTGATCACTTGGTGCTAAACATACACGCTACCATTAAGCCATACAAATTACATAAGTAAGCCAACAGTATGGCTCGGTGGTTGCGTTTATGCTATGCACCGAGAGGTTACCGGGTTCGATCCCATGCTAATCTTTAATACTGCTGGTCAGACTTGGATATTTGTGACTCCAAGTTGATCGTTTCTTGGCACAGTTTGCCAAATTATCAGTTTTCATTGTTGTAACGGTTCCTCCATCAATAAAATGAGCAAAAATCATCCTACCCGCTTTGTAACAAATATCTGAATTTGATTTATGTACGATATGTAAAAATTTATGTACAAGTCTAAATCCATAGATGTTTCTATAGATTAATTAATTATTAATTTTGTGTTCTTCGACCTCTCGAAATACAGGGATTTTAGTAATTTAAAAAAATGCTGCAATGTTTGTAATTAACCATTTAGTAGTACCACTATAGTACTTATCAGAAACTAGAATTTCATTAACCGTATTAGCACGAATATAACGCAATGATACCTACAATATTCCTCTGCAAAAATCATTTGCGTTGTATGCGAAGTTTAAATGCTTCGAACGCCGATCGGCGTTTTGTCCATGGGCCTAAAAAACGCCGATAGGCGTTGTATATTGAGCATGTACAAAGTACACAAGAATACTACCCGCTAAGCCTTTCCAGGTAGCATTGAAAAAAATGCATTTAACACGAGTCGTGTAATCCGTGTCATTCATTTATCAATGTTTATAAAGACTGGTTTACACCGAAATTTCTGAATTTATAATCATAGCAGAATTTCCCGAGGGAAATCCCTAACTGCTGAGTATTTTAGAGTGTGTCTTGGCATTTAGATATATTGTGATCATTATATTTTAACAAAAATGAAGAAGATGGAACTATTTTTTGAAGCTAGATTTTAGCGAATTTTGGGAAGGCGCATTGGAGTCTACCTGTCAAGCCTTTCTGGTATATACATCTATGTACAATAAAATAAAATGAAATAAGATTATTTGAAATTTTGATCGGTTAAAAAATATGAGCTTCAAACTTTGTCAGGTGTAAATTAAGTTCCGTATAATTAGAAGCGACATTCGTCCACTGGCGTAAAACTTGATTTTTTCATTTCGAACTTTTTGATTTTTCCGAGATACTTATCTACGAATATGCATAACTTGTTCTTCTCGTAGATGAGACGTATATATGTACATACATATATATACATATGCATACAACGCTCGACAGAGAAAAAAAATTGATGCAAATTTGATACCGTAAACTTTCACTCTTCCGTCGAATGACGCCACGGTCGTTTTTGGACTAAAGTCAACATAAAAATACTCGTCTCCACTTCTAAACATCCATCTTTCTTCACCAGACCACCTTCAAAGTGCACGATCGCCCATCCAAAGCTTCTCCAACTGAGATTCAAATCACACGGTCGACGAACGCTCGCCTCTTTTCACAGTGCATTTATTTAGCGAAAATTTGAACGAGGAAATCGACCGGTTAGAACGGATCAATACAGATTTTGTGATACGAATCGGTCGAACAGGTCGTCTCAATGTACACATCACGTCCGTGGACCGATTCAAAACAACGGCTTTTCACTTCACATGAGCTTCCATATGGATGGCTTTATTACCATTCTAACTGGGACACCGGAAGCGCACTAAAAGTGATCCTTATACGCATTAATTGCAGTCGTATCTATTTGACGGGTAAAAATGAAAGCATTGTGATCTGATCTGGCAGTATGTTATATGTATTACAATAGCTAAATATGAGCACACGTGCGATTCGTATGAAATGAGCATTCAAATCGAGGCCGAATAATGAGCGTGAGAGAAATTGCTTATGAAGTATTCAAATAACGAAATTTTTACAAATAATCTTGAATCGTTCATAATATTAGGCATTTCTTCAAACTTTCGTTTACTTAAAAAAAAATCGTATAAATAATATTTAAATATATTTAATTGATGGCTTAAAAAACACTTTTTCTATTAATACCAAAACCTGCTTTGACTCTAGTTCCAGCTATTTATGACTTAAAATTTAATATTAAAATGACATGGTATTAAATTTTTAAAGAACTGTGTGTAGTTTAAAAAAAGTGATAATGTTAAGCCAGCAGTATGGTTTAATGGTAACGTGTATGTTTAGCACCAAGTGATCAGTGGGTTCGATCCGCCATACTGCTGGTTAGATTTGGAGGTATTAGTGACTCCAAATCGATCGTTTCTTATCATAGTTTGCCAATTTTATTTGATCATTGTTGAAATGGTTCCTCAAAATTGGCAAAAAAATCATCTCTCCTGTTGTCACAAATCTTCTGTATTTATTGTGCGTATAATTTGTAAAAAATATGAATCTATAGACGTCTCAATGGATTAATTCTGTAATTAATTAATTGTTATTTCGTGTTCTTCAGCTTCTGGAAATACAGTGATTTATGTAATAATAAAATGCTGCATTGTTTGTAATTAATTGTCCAGGAAGGCGCATTGGGGTCTTCCTGTCGAGCCTTCCTAGTATATATCTATGTAAAAATAAAATATGATTCAATTTTAAGTCATATTTTGGCTTAGTCAAAAAACTATTCAAATAATTTTTTTACTATGAGATTGGTCATTTTTAAGCGGTTTATATTACCAACACCGAGCAAAGCCGGGTAAAAACACTATTGTACTATAAAGAGTAACAATACAAATCATGTTATGAATAGATAATGAGCACTGAATTAGTGTCTATTAAAATAGAATATGAACAATAAAAAGCTTCGGAAGGTTAAAAAGAAAATCACCGTTCCGTTCCGTTTTGATAGGAAAAACGCATACGCATATACATACATATGTATGTATATTTAAATGCAGCAACAATATTAAACATTTAAATGTGAAATAAAACATTCGACATTTGTGAGAAGGTGCAATTATGTCGAGAGTTTGAGAGGGGCTTGAATATTCAAAGCGGAACAATTGAACGAGTGGTAGTGGCGAGAGGGACAGAGCGATACAGGCGTGCGTGAGAGCGAGAGAGACAGAGATAGAGAGCTTTGTGCGCGCGTGTACACGGCCCAGAGAAATGGCTGACCTTGTTTCTTGACCCACATTTCTCCGGCAGGTACCGCACCTACAACTGTGGCTCGCGACACACCACTAATACCTATACATACATAAATACAAATACAACACGACTCGTCGTTGACAATTTTCATTTTCGAATGCCGCGCGACTTGTCAACAGAATCTATATTTCATAAAATCCACATCTGTTCTCGGCATTTTTTGTGTTTAATATAAATCTGGATATTCAATGTGGTTCTCAAAGATTTTTATATGCAAAATTATGACGAGAACGTAAAAATAAATTCGAACGGGACCAGTGGTATAGTGCTAAATAAAAAAGTATCAGGTCTATTGTTAATTGAGTCGTCTAGTTCCAAAACCCGGTATCTGCATATTTGGTCAAAACGGAGATAAAAATGTATTCTGATTCTAGGAATATTTAGGATTCTAAGAACGGCAAAAATTCTCTCTGTTTATTTGAATTAACGGCAAAACTGCCGACAGCCAATCAGAACACTGCATATGGTAAGATGGCGGCCATTTCGGTCACCTGGGGTGCAACTGTCATTCCGCATTTCCATCGTAATTGCTGTTATCATGGACGATATGTCTCGAAGTATTGAAAAAAACAAAGATGGAGATACAAGAAAGAAAACAATCCGAAAGAAATCGTGAGCAAAGGAACGGAATCACCATGAAAGGACAACTCGGGAAAAACACCGGCAAAATCGTTTTCAAGTCTTAATATTTCATTTAATCTCAAAAATTTTCCAAAAAACTAAATTGCAAAATAACTTTAAATCTAAAATAAAACTTTGTAAATGAAATCCACTAAATAAAGTTGTGGCAGAAAAACTGCATTTACCAACAAATTAGTGAAATGCTTTTACCGGGTTTTGGAACTAGACGACTCAATTGACTCTACATATATTATGTTATGCATTTTTAATTTTTACAAACCTCCTTTAGGTTTCACTTACGATTACAATTCACAGGAAAATTTGCCTCTTATCCGATCGTTTTCATACTTTGCCACATTGCTCATTTTGGTCATCAATATAAGTAAATGGATCCTCCGCCATTACGATAAAATATCGTTTAAGACGCGTTTTAAGTTTCCATTTTTAAAATCTGAGTGACGTCTATGTAGTCTTTAGTTTTATACATAGATGGCGATAGTGAAATAAAATTATTTATTATACACAAAACTAAAAAAGAGGTTTGTTTTTTTTAAAAAATTTTATGTTATGTATTTTACTATTATGTTAATTGTATTTTTGCTCTCTTGTTTTTTACAGTAATGGAGATGTCTATTGTTAATTGACGACCATTCGTCTAACGCAAATCTGCTTTTGCCCATAAAAAATGGTTCACTATTGTCAATTACTATTGTCCTGCATAGCAAGAGGGTAAAAAAAAGGTTGACAATAGTGAACTATTATTTTTGGGTTAAAGCATCCTGGCCGCTTAAGTCTGCTTAAGTCTGCTTATGAAGTTATGACTAGACTCCGGACCCAAAGCGCGCCGTTTATTGTTCAATTGTTGTAAATGCTTTGTTAAAGGTTCGCCGAACCTTTTTTTTGCACTCTAGCTTTGTAAATAGAGCCAAACCGTCCCGATTCCTAGAAAAAGCACGCTCTCTATCCGTAGTCTAGTTATGACTTGAGGTAGGATAGGGAGCGTGCTTTTTACAGGAATCCGGGCGTTTTGCCTCTATTTACAAAGCGAGAGTGCAAAAAAAAAGGTTCGTCGAACCTTTAACAAAGCACCGCGAACAATTAACAATGAACGACACGCTTTGGGTCCGCTCACTACTTATGACTTTATGAGTATGACTGTCATGAATCATGATCAAAGATCGTAGTTCGATGGCAGCTTTTCGCACAAAAAATGGTTTACTATTGTCAATTTCCGAGTAAAATAATGCTTTTTGCTATCTTGCTTTAAACACCAATGGAGTGGTCTATTGTTATTTGAATAGAATCCATCGAACGCTGAAGACGGGTCACGATCCATTTGCCGTTTGTTTTTACAGCTTCAGTGGATGATTTCACTCGTTCCGTAAATTGTCTTTGAATGGTTTATAGACATGTGGTAATATGAACGTATTTAGTATTGTTTTGCCTTAACCCTTTGAGTGCTGACGTCTTTTCTGTTGAAAGCCCGCCACGATAAAAATTTCGCCAACATTTCCAATTAGAATTATTTAGAAATCTGGTATAAAAATTGTAGCTAATCCAAACAAACCCTAGATAACTACCGCCGAGAATTTCAAGTTTTGTAAAGGTGTGCTTAGACTCTCTAATATATCTTTGTAATAATATAAAATAAACAAAAGAAGGTTATTAATTAATGTATTTTCCAAAATTAGTTCCATCTTCTTCATTGTTGTTAAAATATAATGCTAACAATCTAAATTGCAAGCCACAATCTACATAAAATACTCAGCAGTTAGGGATTTCCATCTAGAAATTCTGTTATGGTTATAAATTCAGAAATTCCGGTGTAAACCAGTCTATATAAACATTGACATGGATTACACGACCCATGTGCAAAGCATTTTTTTTTCAATGCAACCTGGAAAGGCTTAGTGGGTAGTATTCTTGTTTATTTTTTACATACTCAAAAAAGAACGCCCATCGGCGTATTTCAGGTTCATGAACTTGTTGGCGTAACGCCAATCGGCGTTGGTCAGCATTCAAAGGGTTAAACTACGCATACAACGCAAATGCTTTTTGCAGAGGAATGTTGTAGGTAACATTGCGTTATATTCGTACTCATACGGTTTATGACATTATAGTTTCTGATAAGTACTATATTGGTACTACTTCCGATGGAGAAAAACATAATATATTAAAAAAAAGGCGTTTTCTGAAACTTATCATACCTATTATATGCTAAAAAGATTCAGCTTAATCCATTAGGTGGCTTAGGGGATATGAAAATCTAAATAAAAATGAAGAAAAGGACACCTAAAGATGTATTAGGGAGATGTACCATATCTGATCAATTTAAAAAAAGCAATTTTTTGACTATTGTTCTTGTTCTTGAAAAAAACTATAACAATAGTAATAACATTGCTTTATTAGTACACAAAAGAATTAACCTTTGAAGGACGGAGCGTCGAAATTGAACGAGTGTCCCGAACCGGAGTCGAGTAAGACCCCAGTATTTTTTAATCAAAATACAGCTTTTCTCAATACAAATCAATTAATCATTTTATATATCAACATAAAAAAGTTTAAGTCCTATAGCATGTTTTTGACTATTTTTGTATTAAAAAATAACGACAAGCATCGACATGAAAACGCACATAGGTAAGGCCAACAGGCGACTGCATGACTCAATAGTCACGCGCCAAAAGCGACGAAAACAATAGCTTACGAAAATATAGCTGTCTCTTTATCTCGCATTGATTCATCGATCAACAAGAATATGCAAGCGAACAGTCAAAAACATGACTTATCGCTACCGCCTTAAAGCCATACTTTGGAACGTAGAAATGTATAAATGTATTTTTTACGATATACCCCTTTTATAAATCATACAAAATCTATTAAAATAAATTTCTTGTAGTTCATTCTAGGAATACAAGAAATATAGGGTGTAAAGCTTTGAAAACTATATAGTTATTACGAAAAACGTAAAAGCTGGGGCACTTGCATACCCCACTTCGGTGAGGGAGGATTTGAAACATTTTCTTCTTTCTACTAACCAACACGCTTGCATCTTTCATGAGCTAAGCATTAAATATTTATGAGCTTTTTATCTAGTATTTTCATGAAGTGTTCATAAACAACTACTTTCCACGTCTTACTTGTTACATTTAATTAGTCAAAGACATTTAATAGATTCCATTGAATAACTTACCGTGGCGTTAAGTCCTACCCAATTCCAGGTTAATGGGGTAATTTTCGTGTCATTCTTTATCTGCGGTAGCTTGACCACCACCGCAGCAGACAATATAAACTAGTTTTTGAAACCGCCACTTCACATTAACATTCAATGGCTTGTGCAGTTTCTGTTTACCATAAAATTAGCATGTGCCAAAACTCGGTGCAGCGGTTGCATTTAAACCGCGGCTACGACGTGTTGCACTTCCGTACCGTAAGGCGTAAGCAGTGACGGTGACACGATTCTTTTTTATTATTCTCCTCCTCTCGCTTACGTTAAATCTTCAATCAGGATATATCCAAGTGCAAGGAAATGTCCAGTGAGTAATGGCACATCGTAACAGGGTCAACCGCTTCATTTCGACATCCTCATCCCAAATTCTTAACGCACACTCACACCCGCCATGACTACCGGTCACTTTAAGTTGAACCATTTGGTTACAGGGCTCAGTTTCAGTTTTAGGGGGAGGCTGGGTTTGGCGGCGCCCGAGTAAGATAAGGCGCCACTCAATGCGCCAAAGGCGCTTTAAAATTTAAAATTAGAGCGCAAAAGGCCCTAAAAATTTTTAGATTAGAGGGCCAAAAGCGCTTCTACTTTCTAAACTGTAAACATGTTTACACAATGTTCAACTTCAATATATCGCTGAAAGATCCTAACCGATTCACGTGCAATTATATTCCTTAAATAATTCCTTATTATCTGACACACGATGGGAAGCGAAAAAACTAAGTGTCAAAGCAGCTCGGTATCAAATTGTTGACGTTCATGATGTTTTAATTACTTTATCTGAAACCGAAAGAAAAGATCCAGGTGTAGCACATGAAGCAATCGCATTAGAGGAACAGTTAAAAGATTTCAGCTTTCTTGCTTCATTTATTGTTTGGTACGGTGTTCTTTTTCAATTTAATTAAATTTTAATTCTCAGATACAACATTAGTGTCAATGAATGAAAGATTCGAACTGTTGAACGAATATTCAGAGACGTGGGGATTTTGTGTATTTTGTAAACAATCTACCGGAAAGAGTCGATCATCAAATTAAGCTCGCCGCGAATTTAAAATCTGATATTATTGTAATGAACTTGGCGATGAATCTATCATTTTGAAAGCCTTTCTTTCAAATAAAGTTCAAGGTGAAATTAATCCACTCATTGTGTTAAATTTTATAAAACAGTATGATTTATACGAGAATTTTATCCAAACATTTGGGTTGCTATGCGAATTTTTGTCTGAAACTGTATCAAGTGGTGAACGTAGTATTTCGAAAATTAAAACTTATCTCCGGTCTACAATGTCACAAAAATAGACTTTCCAGTTTTCAAACTCTATCTACGGAAAATGATATCGCTGAAAATCTTGATTTTTCAGCTTTAATTACAGATTTTGCTAAATTATTTTGCTTAATTTTGAATTATTTATTTATTTTTAACTACACCTGGGATTGGGAAATCTTGTTAGCCATTTTTCTGCCAGTCCCAAGACCGGAAAAAGAGGATGGTAACCCATTTTTTAAAAAATTTCTATGGGCGCTTGGAAAAAATTGCCCGAGGGCGCCATAGGGTGTAAGCCCGGCACTGACAGGGCTATCATAAGTTATGATTCATATGGTCTGACCCTTAAACCTTAGGCTCTTATCTTATTAGTAATAAGTTATTACATTGCTTATATCCTATACCCAGTGGCGGACTGGCCATACAAGCGAACATGCCCGATGGCATGTGGGCCCCACTATCTGTTAGAAAATATGGGCCCTCAGTAAAATTAAATAACTTTTTAACTATTTCACGTGTGTAAAAATGTATAGGATATTGCAACTTTAGGACCTAAAGTTTGGGTATTTCAACAAAACAAATTTCTTACGATATACACAAATAACTAATACCTGCTTTAACAGCCCAAGGATCGGTTAACTTTTTTATTAGGCTTGAAATGTAAGTTTCAACATTTGCGTGGGCCCTTTTGCCGGGCCTATTCCAACCTCAAGATTATGTATATACCAATACCTATGTAACAACTAACTACTGAAATAAAAATGGGAATAAACAAATTTTCTTAAAACAATTTTGATAGGATGATTCATCATCAACCAGCGATTTAAATTTACTTCATACTTTCAAAATAACATTTGATTATACTTCGATGATATAGTAAGATTTAAATACACAATTTTAAACAGTTTCCGAATATAAAATCTATTCCTAATCTAGACACATCCATGTAAATAAAAATATAGGATAGGGGCCCCCTCCCCAAAATCCTGATTTTCGATTAACATTAATTGAAAATATTATGCATTTTTTTCAGGGACGTAATTTGGGGGGGCCATAGGGGGGCACTCGCCTAAATTAAGGAATAGTGTGAATTTAGAAAATATTATGAATTTAATGATTAATGAGATACTATGGATCTATGAATGCTACGTGTATTTCTTATGTATGTTACTTTTGGGTAACTAATAAAATAATCGCTGCTATGTGCTTTGAAAAAAAACAAAACAAAACTTTATCTAATGTTATTACGTACATATGTACATAGATAAAGTGACAAGACAGTCGGTAGAAATTAAGTTAATTGATAGTTTTTTGGAGAATCAGTATGATGGTCGATTAATGTTGACTATGTAAAGATTTGTGGAAAAAAATTTTCGCCTGCGGCGCTTTTTTTTCTTTTTACATAATATTTTTTTATAATTACTTTTTCAAATATAAGCTTATTTTTTTCATATTTTATAACTCAATAAGGTAAAGAATATTTTCCATTTTTATTCCGATATAAAAAAGATTTTTTGAAAAAAAATTCAATTTGACTAATCTTTGCCTGCCCTGCCCCCCAAAGAAAAAGCTGAAATGACGTCCCTGATTGTTTTCTACCGAAAGTAAAAGCCGCTTTTATGCCGCATTCTTTTATGATGCATTATATTTACCTAGGACAAGGGTTAAAACGAAATATACAATATAATTTATGGATCTATTTTGCTTTTGCCATTTTTCTTGTACCTAAATTTGTTTATTCCCAATTTTGAAAAAAAAAAAAAAAATTTCCCTTGATTTTTAGCGTGATGGAAAGAAGAAAATTTTTTTATATGGGGGGGGGGGGGACAAATTATTTTAACCCTGGGTGGGGCCCCCTTTGACTCCTGGCATGCACTGATTTCAGTCCCAGTCCGCCACTGCCTATACCTGTATCCTGGCCGTACACACGCTAGTAAAGCACACATCTTTCATCCCTCGAACATTTCCCGACATATGTTTTCAGCCCTTGAACGAAAACTACAAACCACTATAAAGAAAACTATGTAGTACTAAGATCATCGACGTATCGCCGTTTCTTCCTTTCTATCAATCGATTAATTAGTCGAATCGTGAATCGAAAGTGAAATTGACCGTTTAGTACGGGGCAGTGTGTACTTGTGACGTTCGAGTAATTAGATCGGTGATATCTGCACGGACCACCGTACCGTGTAATTTATTTGTTATACTGCTTTTTTGAGAGTCGTATAAACGAACAACAAACTGGATTATCTAATAAGCCATAATGCGGTCTTGAAAAATACTCATACGTCTGCAAAAAAAAAAAAAACTAGTCTTCAAGTAACACGACGCTCTCTAGTGCTGCAATTCAATGTGTCACACGCTCTTTATACACGTGTTTTACAAGAAAATCAAACTTTATTATCTCTATATCACTTTTATATCTCTGTACTGTAAAAAAAAAATTAAATTTATGTTGTGCCCAAGATGAATACAGATAGTGTATATTGAAACAAAAACAATACACTATTTGTTCTGAAAGTCGTAGGTTATGTTTCGCAATATTATTTTGATATCTTTAAATCGAGTTTATAAATAATTATTTTTAAATTTAAATATTCAAACATTTAAAATTTTGTCATATTTGCATAGAATACAAATTAATAAAATATTAACGACATCTTTTGAATATTTGTAAAATTACTATATTGTAAACGCGTTTAATTTAGCTAGTAACAAAACCAATATTGTTGAGGATTATTTTGGCCCAAATTGTATATAAAATTTATAGCTTCTCTTATTTATTAAAATAACATGATTTGTTTTTGTAAAAACATATCATATATAGTTTCAAAAAGCTTGGCAACCATTATTTTACATTTTTATTTCTGTCACACGATACACATTTTTTATGAACCAGAAAGTGTTCTTAAATATATGGTTCAATCATTTTGTTTATACTTTTTATTATATGTACATTAAATTTAACAGTTTTTAAGAACTTATCTTATATCAGTAGGAGTTTTTCAAGGAATAATTATTATTCGAATCCCATATATGGATGATACTCATATTGTAACTAACACATTTAATAGTATATATTTTGATGTACAATTGTACATAATAAACTTCATATCATATAAATCACACTCTAACTACATACTTCTCGATGATATCATTATCAAAGTTTTAAAATCTTGCAGATTTTCTATTAATAAATTATTTTCAAATATTATATTTGCCTTCAGTTTTTTTAGCATATGTTCCTACACCTCGGAAAATTTTCTTCCTCATAAGAATTAATATTATTTTCGAAGGCTGTGGATTCGGAATTGGAGTCTTCAACTCTTTTTTTTATAATTTTCTTTTTTACAGTATGTCTCAACTAGAGTCTCCAATTATATTGTAATAAATCCACCAATAAATTGAAATTTAATAATTTCCTTATAAAAATCATGAATTACATTATAAATAAAATCGTTGGATTGCACATATTTTTATGTATTATTTGACTTGTTTTCGAAGTTTCAACCATTATCCAAACCAACAATACTTACAAAGTCTCTTTCGAAATTTTATATTAGAAGAAGATGCAGAGTAATCAATAAAACATTAAAAGATTAACAGAAGTTAATAAAAACACATAAAACGTAATATTATGATTTTATCACGCACGTTCTTGGATTAACGTGCGTGTGTGTGTTCATTGATTTTGCTGATAATTCAAATTGACAGTATCTAGAAAATTGGCATATAAAAGAGCATCACACTACCACTGAATTCATTCTGTCAGCACAGTGTAATTCGAATACAGCAAAATGACAAACTTCAGAAACATCAGCCTGGCCGTTGCTTGCTTCCTGCTTGCTGTTCAGTACTCAGAGGCATCTAATATTATACATCCAACTCCTGAATCCTCACCTGGACACCTGAGTTATTCTCCAGTTCAAACTCTCCAACCCATCCAACCTGTTCAATCCGTTCAACCGATCCCTGCACAATCGTACTACCTAATAGGATCGGCTGCTCCAAACTTCCAATATCCTGTAATCCAGAATCCTCAAACTCCATGCCCACCAGAACGAATTCCAACGCAATCTCAAATGGTCCAACGAACAAATCCACAAATGTATTCCAAACCATCAGTCCTTGACTCAATTTTGAAATTCTAAATATAAAGTTGTCCTTTACCACTTATTATGTTATTATTAGCGTCTTGAGAGTCTCCAATTTTAGTTTGATAGTTTGAAAGTTTGATGAAAAAAATATAACCAGTATATATTTTTCAGTTATTCTCACGGACCAGCATCATATTTTTAAACAAAAAGTTTATGTATGTATATGAGTGAAAATTTGTTCATATAACAAATAAAACGAGTTCGAATTTTCGCATGATCACAAAACTTCATCTATTGTTACTACGTACATAGATAAAGTAATAATAAGTAGTAAAATGCCATGGGTGCCATGCCCCCCCCCCCCTTGGGACGAATTTAATTTCATATATACTGTAAGTTTTTCATATTTAAATATATATTATATTATTTATAACGGATTTATATTTTTATAAATATTAATTGAAAAATATTTCTTTCACATTCTTTGCTGAATGGGGTTTTACATCATAATAGTTTTCTTTAAAAAAAAATAACTAAAGTATCATATCTAGAGGTAGGATAACCAAGGTGCTGTTTATTGTTCAAATGTTGTAAATGCATTGTTAAAGGTTGGCCGAACCTTTTTTACAAAGGATTTACAACAATTGAACAATGAGCGGCACCTTGGCTATCCTACCTCTAATCATATCTACTATTATTTACATATATTATAATGTTATATAACTAGACAAATCTAAAATCACATCATTTTAAATTTTTTTATGTTCAATTTCAAAATGGCCCCCTCCTTGACCATTTTCTGGATAAGAGTCGTTTATAATCGGCGGCCCATAACCGCCGGTGCACGGACCAGTAATGGCCGCGGACAATAGTTTGAGTAGCACTGGTTTAAAGTGCACTCGTCGCTTTGGAACGGTCTGTAAAGGCGAATATTCATGTTCTATGAAATAAATAAATAAATAATATAAATAACTAATAATTCCATAAATTAGATAACATGTCAATTGACGGGCTGAAAACCAGACTGGTACAAGTGATATTTTTAAAAAAATCTGGTTTAAGTGCTAAAATAATAGTATATATGAAATGCTATTATTTTAGCACATAAACCAGCTTTTTTTAAAATGTCACTTATACCAGTCTGGTTTTCAGCCCGTCAATTATTAGTGATTTTTTTTAAATTCCTATAATTTCTTATATTTTTAATATATTTTCAATACTTACTGAAATCATTCAAGTTGGAGTCGGAGTTGGTAAATTTTGTAAATAAATTTGGTAAAATAATTAAAATTTGGTAAAATCTGACTCCACAGCCCTGTTATTTTGGATTAATGTTAACGGCTATAATTTTATTTAAAAACATAATAATTTTGAAAAATGTTGGATTGTACACAGAATAAATATTTAATGTATAATAATATTATAAAAAAAAAGCTAGTTTTATTTTATTGTTGATTAAATTGTTTTCTTAACACCTATTGATCAAATTAAAAAGCTACGTCACATGACTATCATTGCAGTAAAGCTTTTTCTATTTGACCATAGATGTCTCAAACTTTTATAAAAAATTTTCGAGAATTAATTACAAAATCAGGTGTCTCGGAACGTGCGGACAAGAAGGTAGGTGTTGTCGAACAGCTCGGCCAGGTAGGAGAATGGAATTTCGAATCGGCCGTGGGAAAGGAATGCGATCGCAGCACGTATCGGTCCAGAGGCGCCAACTTCAAACACAAACAATAAGCCCTTTTCGACCGCACCGAGACTTCATTCTCGACTCGAAAATACATACGTATGCGTAAGAAAGTGGATCACGCACGCGAATCAACCCTTTCGTGACCGTTTTCTTTCACCCGCTGTCTGATTCTAATCAATTTCTCGAGTCTCGACGAGGGTCACCATTCAGTATTCATGGTATTTGCCCGGACCCAGATTGCCAGCTGATTAATTCACCGTTTACATTTTTGTTTGAAACTTATCACCATGGAAACACGCCCTGCAACGTTACCAACCAGTAGTCAAAAACCTTTCGAATATACATATATATTATATTTACCTGCAGATATTTTTCCAACTTCTTTACATCTTGGAGGTGATCAACCCACATCTACATACATACATACATATATTATAATAAATGAAGGTGAGCATTCTGCAAACAAGTCTCCAGCTAATTGCATGCCATAGTTTGTCGTAGCTTATTTGTGTGATTTTAGATATTTATTTTTTCATTGTTTCTCCTTATGTGATAATTGTAATTTTATATCACCTTTCAATCGAACGCCTGTAAATTGTTTAATAAATATTTATATTGAAAATTTTGTCTAAAAAAAATAGATGCCAATAGAACCCCCAGCCCATATATTACACGCTACCATTAAGCCAGCAGTTTGCTTCATTGATCATTGGGTTCGGTCCGCCAAACTGCTGGTTAGATTTGGGGATATTTGTAACTCCAAATCGATCGTTTCTTATCAGAGTTTGCTAATTATATCTGAACATTGTTGAAACGGTTCCTCAAATTGGCAAATATCCTTTCCTGTTGTCACAAATCTTCTGTATTTATTGTTTGTATAATTTGTAAAAATTATGTAGAAAAATCTAAAATCCATAGATGTCTCAATGGATTAATTCTGAATGAATGAATTAATTAATTAAATGTTATTTCGTGTTCTTCAGCATTGTTTGTAATTAATTGTCCAGGAAGGCGCATTGGGGTCTTCCTGTCAAACCTTCCTGGTATATATCTATGTGAAAAATAAAAAGATAAAATATATGTACATGGTACATAGTCCCAAAAATCACCCCCTGGAGTGTTTTCGGGGATATTTTATCCTTACTTGACAGTGATCGATGTCGGTGAATCCCATATTTGAAGAAATTTAGGAGAAACTTGTCTTATCTCGGGCTTATAGATATGCATATACATACATATGTATGTGCGAGCTCCCAAAAATATGCACTCTGCACGTGCAACTACACCCGAATTCGGTTTGGGGAACCCACAATGTGAAGCGGTGAGCCAAAGGACGTAACGTCCCGTACCATTCAGTGTATTTTCGCCCTAAGAGTATTAATTTATTTATATTCTTTATAGAGCGCATTTAGATTTAATCATATTTTAAGAAATAAATAGCTCCATCATAAAAAATATTACATAATAAACATTATATAAAAGAAAATAAAATTGATTTGTGAAGGAATAAACAAAAAAAAAAAAAATTAAACGAGGCAATGTTTACTTGAATTATCACCACAGACGATAAAAAAATATATCAAATTGATATAATTGGTGGTAACGAATGTACAACGGAAAACAATTAGCATCTCGCCTGACACCTGAAAAGTCAACGAACACTAAAAAAAAACATAGATAAAGTAAAAAACAATCTTTAGAAGAAGACTGTATGTAGTTTTGAAACAAGAAAATGTTCGGCACGAATGCATAAATTGAGGCCACACACGCAAGTCAAGCCGAAATGTCTGGGGTTTAAAATTGATTACACCCATTAAAATATGGGTCGAAAAGTATCAGAAGCAACTACCCTTTTGCACGAAGAAAATCGCCATTTTATATTAATAAGCACTTAAATAAAAATTTCAAACAAAGAATTTGTCACGCAATGGTATGAGTAACTTCGACGCCTGTAAATTAGTCACAATTTTAATTCCACACTTATGTACATGGTACGTATACGAGTATGTACTTATCCCCAGGGATCGATCAAGCGCCGGGTGACCCAGTTGATTATAGACAATAAAATGTATAGGATGCAGTTAAATACTGCATCGGATGCACCCGTAAAGTTCGCTTGGGAAATGCACGAAAACGAATTCAAACTAAAAACGTGTGCCCTTTGACTTGGGCATCATTAGAAATTCTTTTTACATCAAAAAACCTTTCATAAAAACTACTTGAGGTCATACATACATATATAGAATGGGGAGCTTTTCCCCCACTAAATAATGATTCACGGAAAAACTGAAGAATTAGAAAACCAATCCTTATAAACATGGTAAAATAAAAAAAAACTGGTCAAATAAACGCATGAAAAAAAATATTTTTGACTATTAAAATTTGCTATAATAAGTATTTTAAAGCAATGATATATCACAATCAATAGGAAAAACATCTGACTATTGATTCCAATACTCATTTTGATCACAGCAATACTATATTTTGAGTTAAAGACAGCAAAAGCCAAAAAACTGTAAAAATTGCGCACTTTTTTAGACGGTCATATCTCGTAAACGAGAGCAAACCAACAAAAATCATTATCATATTCGAATTCAGTAGTTGAAACTTAATAAAAATTGATTAGTCTTCGCTCTGGTAACTCAAAAACGTGATTTTTCGTTGCTCAGTGTAATTATCGTAGTGAAACATAATAAGATACAAAATAAAATAAATTACAAAAAAAGTAAAATACAAATTAAATATCTGAGATAGTAACATATTAACTAAAAGAAAACGAAGTTAAAGAAATGTATTGGAAAAGAAGAATTTTTGTAAAAAGAAGAAATTACAAAAAATGAATTAAAATTTAAGAAAGACATCTAGTTATTAAATATATAAAGGTTTTATGAATTTACTACGTTGTTGGGAAAACTATTCCAAACTGAAACCACTCTGTTTCAAACCGATCGGAAGAATGTAGGAATATTGCCTGAACCATTAGCGAAGTGAAACATATATTATATAAAAGCATATTTTATATATATAGGTATATATGTAAAAGCCTTGTAATAATAACAATGAATGTTTAAAATAATTATATTATAAAAAAAAGTTTTTTAAAAACATACCTCTTCTATAATTTGTATATAAAATTATTATTTTGATTAAAAATACCAATAATTTTATTTTACTACCGTCATCTATGTTTAAAACTAAAAACTGGATAAACTTCAGGCACTTTTCAGAAATTCAAATTTCAAACGCGTCTAAAACGATATTTTTTCTCCATCGTAATATCGGAGGATACATTTACTTATATTGATGACCAAAATGAGCAATATGGCAAAGTATGAGAGGCAAATTTTTTCCTGAATTGTAATCGTAAGTGAAGTATAAAAGAGGTATGTAATAAAAATGTTTCGAATTATTGATACAATCAGTCAAAAAATGTTTAAAAAATGCATTTTATTATTCTGACGTCATCAACTGTTAACTGAATGTTAATAAACTCGACATAATTACTTACATGATGAACCATGACAGAATGATGAAGGTGGAATAAAACTGGAACAGAGATGCTAATTGCAATTTTACACGTGCTCTGCCTGGATTTAATATAACAATTTAAGTTTTTTATTCGACCAATGTCGCTTTTTAAATCACAGACAAATTTACTATCCAATAATGAGTAGTCGTACAAGTGAATCACAGTGACTTCATCGCAATTTTATTTGATACTTGACCTGTCACCATAAAAATTTAACCACAGAAAGCAGAGGTTCAATGCCACGTGTGTACTGTACAATTATGAATCTTTATTAAACATTTTTATGTAATTTAAAACATAAAAATTCCTCCACATTGTAAATATGTACATTTAGGACAGGTATGCAATAGTAATACCGTGTTGAATTATTATTCATTCAAAACTATTGCCGTTAAACGACACTGGTTACATGCGTTAAGGTGAAACTTTTAACCTGTGTGAATCGTAAACGATTTGTTAATGTTCAAATAAAGCCTGTTTGATTGCTGATTTTATAATATAATATAGATGGTCAATGTTTTTACATCTACCGACATTTATATGTCGGTAGATGTAAATTCGAACGGATTTTAAAATGAGGGAATGCCAAATATAGAATCAAATTATATACGTATGTAAATTTACATTTGTTGACATTCAAATCTGATTTGTTAAATCAAATCAAATAAATTTTGGAAAGGGTACTCTTCCAAATAGATAAAATTGATTGTAATTGAAGGAATAATGTGTTGTTTATTTGTATGTAGATTCAAATTTAGGAAGGAATTAGATATGTATTTTTCCACTTCGTATCTGCAATATATGTTTATGTATTTTAAATGAAATATACTTAAAAGTGTACTATTACTAATGCCCACTAAAATGATTAGAAAGATTTAAAATTAAAATAAGGATTCAATTAATATTCGTAGAATCCTAATTTTGAATGAATCAATATCTTATTTGAATAAAATCGTCAAATTAAGGTCGAATTGGATTCGTTTTCATTCGTATCTGTTGTATTTATGTACTTGAAAACTAAACGGTGTTTTGAAAAGGGTATTCTTTCTGTTTCCTTCTAAATATACAATAAATCAATTACGAATGATTTGGATTAAATTTGAATTGTAAAATATTTACAAATTTTATACTCTAATATTTTTCAAATATTTTTACCTGAACCGGAAGTAGTACTTTTACTCTGGAGAATCGTGGGTTTTTATGTTCTTCTCAGAAACCGTTTGGTTTATTGAACTGAAATTTTAACATAAAGTGGGGTATGCAAGTGCCTCAATTTTTACGTTTTTCGTAATAACTATGTATGTGGTTTTCAAAGCTATACACCCTATATTTCTTGTATTCCTAGAATGAACTACATACAAGAAATTTATTTTAAAAGATTTTGTATGATTTAGAAAAAGGGTACATCTTTTATACATTTCTACTTCTTTTATACATTTCTACGTTCCAAAGTATGATTTAAAGGCGGTAGCGATAAGTCATGTATTTGTCTGTTCGCTTGCATATTCTTGTTGATCGATGCTATTGTTTTCTATTGATAAGCTATTGTTTTCGTCGCTTTTGTCACGCAGTCGCTTGTTGGCCTTACCTACATATGTGCGTTTGCATGTCGATGCTTGTCGTTATTAATACAAAAATAGTCAAAAACATATAGGACTATAATTTTTTTTATGTTGATGTATAAAATGATTATTAATATATATATTGAACCCATTTGTATTGAGAAAAGCTGTATTTTGATTAATGAATACTGGGGCCTTACTCAACCCCGGTTAGGGACACTGGTTCGATCCCGAAGCTCCGTCCTTCAAAGGTTAATTATCGAATTTTGCTTTGTGACCTTCTTATATTCCTCAAATACATATGTATATAGAGTCATGGGTTGCTTGCTACAACCCATATCCGATATCTAATTATAATAACGAGCGATTGAACTACGCTATAATATTGTAGAACAAACGTTTGATTTTACATTTCAGTGAATAGGTTCATTATATGTTGAATTTTGCCGTACATTTTGCTAGAATTTTCTTTGTTTCCCGGAAGTAGTCGTCAAAAGTTCGCGTGCGCACGAACACTTCATGGCAAAACACACGCCACACAACTTGAATACTGGAGTAGTTATTCAAAAATCGAAGCACGTATCCAAATGGCTATAAATAAATAGTTCAAAATTTTCCAAACGGATTGAATTCTTTGAAGCTGCGTCGTGTCGAGATCTCCATGCGTTCGACCATTAGAAGGATTGACGCAATTGAGAAGATGTACGTTTTGTTGTCCAATTTGTAGCCAATTCAACGAAGAGCTCGTCTTCAATGGGTGGTGAATGGAGGAGCCGGGATTAAAAATAGCCAACGGGATCTATGTATAGTGAAACGACATTTTTAAATTGTACGTAGATTTATGCATGTTTAATGTTAGACTCTTCATCATCTCCATGTATCTCCATGTACATAAAATATCATATTTAATAATATAATATACCTAATATACCTACTATACAATAAATTTACAACAACGATACAATTCACATCGAGATGATGCCACATTTAAATCAAACATATATAATAAATTATTGACACTTTTCAGATTGGAATGCATCGTATACATATACACATGTATCTATGATATAATTATCTATTGGTGACTCTTTAACAATTAAACTATTCAATTCTGTGTGCGATGATTCAACACAGATGACACAACTATGTGTATTTTTTTATGTACAAATTATATATAATAGGATGAATTTAGACAATTTTGATGTATAAAAAAAAGTATACAATTTTACGTTAATTCTTGGATAGGTAGTAACTTATAATTATCCGAAAAGGCACACTTTCGGCTAATTTTTTTTTACTATATGAGTAGTACAAGGTAAGTTAAGCTTTTCCATTGCATTCTAGTGCAACAATGCTGTCATCCAGTGGGTTTCCGGGAACCCTTATTTTAAAATATAACGATAGGATATGAATTTTGTTCATTTTCACTATCCATATTTCAATAACAACTATTTCAATTCAGCCTCACTGGCCATTTGTGATAAATTGAACCTGATGAAAGTTGCTATGAATATTTAGATATGATTCGATTTATAAATCTATAATTTATTTTGCTTTTCAACTAATTTCAGATCTTCGAATTCTCATCAACAGTTTAAAGACTTTTGGAATGTAAGCTTAAAGTAATGCAATAAATAAAATGTAATTTTTTTTCTGAATTTATAAATATAATTTTTTTTTTGTAAATATATTCAAAAGTATATATTACTAGTATAATTGCCCAGCATTGCTCGGACGGTAAAAAATATTTAAAAAAACTTATCTTTGAACCTCTTCTAAAACTGTCTACAGTACAATATAGTATAGGTTTTTCATTAGATCTTTATATCATTAGATAGTATAGGTTTTTCATTCCAAATTGACCCTTATTCATTTCAAATTGACCTTTATTCATTTCGAATTGATCTTTTTTCATTTCAAATTGACCCTCATTCATTTCAAATTAACCCTTTTTCATTTCAAATTAAACCAAACTTTTAGATCAATTTTAATTGAAAAAGGTTTAATTTCAAATGAAAAAGGTTCAATTTTAAATGAAAAAGGATCAATTTGGAATGAAAAACCTGTATACCAAATTTGGTGGTTTCAAGTAAATAATGATAGTTACTATGTAGGGTGACCGGAAAAATGCACTCGAGATAGTTGCACTCTCGAGACATCTTAACATTCAAAGATGCTCAACGAGAATTAACGCAATAGAATCTCATAAGAAGCATTTGTATGTTATCGTAAGTTTTTTTTGAGCGTCATTAAAAATTAGGACTTCTCGAAACTGCGCTACCATTCAGTGCAATTTAGTGCATCTTTCCGGGAACCACTATGTAGGTACAGCAGATCTTATAGAGAAAACCCGTCGTTACGGAAATTGGATGACACCACTGAGTGTGCATTTTGAATATTTAAGCTAGCACCGAGTCTAACTATGTAAAATAAATCCTAAAGGAAGTAAAATTTGACTATAATTTTCAACAACGGAAAATTGCACATTTAAACCATCACAGTATTGCCTATCAGGCATTCGGCCTGATTTCCACTCTCCAACAGTTCAGAATATCCCGATTCAACACTGCAAGCACTATCACTATCTCCTCTGTCGGTCTCGCCTTCGTACTTAAAGTCTTGGGTTTTGGAGGTCTCGATGGAGGAATGCACCGCGCTGTCGACGTCGCTGATGTTTTCGCTGATGGCATCATCAGGAGGGAAGGTGGAGCACCTCATATAGGCTGCTTTAGCACTGGTGAGGTACGTTGGGTACTTCTCGCCCAGGGGGACTAGACTCACTTCGTCGCCACAACTAGGAGGACCAGTCTCCCCAGATGACGAATAGCAAGCACTGTCGCTCGGACTGGAACTGGTAACCTCACCTGCGTGGGAGTCCATTCCGCTGAATTTTTTGCTGCAATTGCTCATAGCCGATGACCTCATCGAGCTGTTCCTCTCCCTCAGGAACAACTGCTCGAAACTTTGCACTCTTTCAAGAACGCTCACTTTCTCCACATTCTCTTGGCCGTTGACCGTGCACGGAAGAGAAGTCATCTCAATGTCTGAAGAAGTCACAGTGCTGGCAGTTTCGCAACCACTCGATATAGACCCTTCGTCGCTGTCCAATATGAGATAATTTGCTTGGTTGCACAACTGTTCCAAAATCGACTTTCCGCTGTCTTTCTGTGCAGCGTCGCTCTTTTGATAATCGGTTTCACAATAGAAGACCTCGTTATCTTCGTCGGTAGTAGCAGGTAGACCTTGCTCACTGCTTTCCGACAAGTTCGAGAACGTAAACGAAACGTGATTGGTCAGACTTGGCGATCTCTTAGTAGGCGGATCCAGTGGTTCGTCGTTCGCATTGTCGAAATCGCAAATAACAGATGCTTCGTGATTGCAATCGGAACTGTCAGAGTACTCCTGGTTGCTTTCAGATATGTCTATGTCGTAACTTTGGTACCTAAGCAGATTGGTTTCATCCATTTGACTTTTGGTCTCGGGTAAGCTTATCTTTCTGAAGTGGTCACATTTCCGCCTGCCCAGCGTGTAAGACGGGAATATATCGTCGACTTTGCAACACATCTTAGTCGTTGAATCTTTGGTCCAGGTGTTTTTGTTGTTGATCGCATTATTAGCGGCAGTCTCTTCTTCTTCGTCCTCTTCGGAGACCATCTCCTCGATAGCCGTCAGTTTGGGTGCTGATTTGGATCGCTCCAGAGGCGGTTTGTAGTTATTACCACCGACGCTCAGAAGAATCTTCCTTCTGGGCATGCTCGGATTTTCATATATACAATTGGCTAAGCTCAAGCGTGCGTTTTGGCGAGCAATCTTATCCTTTTTGAACTCGAGCAACGCTTGGTGGATTTTGTTCTGGAGGTCGGTGGTTATTCTCTTGGATACGGACTCTTTAGTGCAGAGGACAGCATGACAACGCAATTCGTGCTTCAGCTTTCTGCCCTCGTGTCTGTAGACCCAGCAGAATATTTTCGGAAACTCTGGTGGGGTGGTACAGAAGGTGATGCGATGAGCCCAGTACTCGGTGAGGCCGTGCTCCTTTGTGACTCCTTTCAGACCAGAATTGGTGATGGACAGCTTCATGACGACATCAGGTTTTGAGGATTGGTTGTAGTTTCTCCAAAGAGTCGACAGAGGCTTGTCCACGCAACCTTCACCTGCAACAAAAAAATTAAACGACTTTTAGAAAGAAAGGAGTTGCACATTTCAATCATTTAGCTAGAATTTGCTAATTCATCACTTTCTATCTGTCCGCATACATTTCACTTGTGCCGACACAAAAAATATGTAACTAACGACGTTAAGTAACTGGACTGAAATGAGAATATGGGTGTATATCTAAACTGTTATCTAAGCATATGTACATATGTGGCGGCTATTTCCTGTACGTTGCGATAAAGCAAAAATTGAGAAAACTTTAAATAATGCAATGTTACGCTTATACAATTGTCGTCTACACCAAAACATTCAAAACAAACACAAAAGAGATTGTAAATCAAACTAAAGCATTATCATACAAATAGAAGCAACCTTTGCGAGCGTTTGAAAAAGAGCAATTAGCAATTCGTCACTCAAATAAAGTAAAGGCTACTTTTAAAAAAACCATTACGTTTACGAAAACAAAAAGTTTTTTTGTGAAAATCATAGTGCGAAGATCAAAGGTTTGCTCCATGTCCCAGTAAAATAAGCCAATTAGTTAGTAATTCTACAAAATGTAACTAACGAACTATCATTATCATTATAAATATTGCATAGAGATAAAAAAATCATTATATGTACATTCGTAATGGATCAATCAATATTATATAATATATACAAATTGTTGCAACACTGTTTTGCTTTAGTGATACTTGGAATATTGAAAAGGCACTTTATTACATAAAAGAGGAACACTTAATAAGGAGTCGTGATCGAGAGGTACCCAAAAGATTGATGAAAATACGAAAGACAATGAAAATTGGCAATTTTGTAAAAAAAAAATGTAGCATCGACATTTCATGCAATCAGCTTTTAATATCTTACATGTACTAGAACTGTTTTTTAATTACAAAACCATATATTAAAAACTTTTATTGTTATACAGCCAGCAGCGTGGCTCAGTGGTTGCATCGATACTAAGCACCGAGAGATCCCGTGAGCTGACCTCGAGCATTTATACAATTCGAATTCATACAAACGTCATCTACAGTGACATATATGGAGAAAGCATTTTATTATACAAATCGCCGAACCTCAAGAAGCTGAATAATTTGAGATTTGCAAGAGATATTGGAAAGGAGGTGCTAATTTACAAGAAGCGTTTCAATGAAAAACAGAAAAATTGGCAAACTCTCATCGACCTGGAGTCACAAATCAAGATCTGGCCAACAGCTACTAGTGGGAATTGAACTGTGACCACTCTGCTTGAAAGCATAATAGGTTAACCACTAATCCACGCTGCATATGTACATATGTATATTGACTTTTGTCATAAATTTTGAATTATTTTTTTTTTATTTTTTTTATTTATTTATTCATATACATATATTTACAGGATATAATGTTTATTTCAAAGTTGGACATGTATTCCTTATCAGATAAGAGTAGATCTTGTGCCTGATAAGGGAGCTACGATTCTATTATAAATTCTTCAAATCTATTATAATATTTTTTATATAAAAATTACATTAAAATTTTTCAGTGCAAGTTTTTTTTGAAGAAGTGTTTAATTTTTTTTACTTGTTCTGTTTGGTTAACAATACAATAAAAGTAGTCTTTCCAGAAGTTCTTTATATGATTGAATATAAAAGCTTGGGGTGTATATATTACATATTACATAGCCAGCAGTATGGCTCGTTGGTTGCGTTTATGTTTAGCACCGAGAGGTTATCGGGTCCGATCCCGTGCTTATGTTTAATGCTGCTGGTCAAACTTGGATGTTTGTGACTCCAAGTCGATCGTTTCCAATCAGAGTTTGCCCATTTATCTGATTTCATTAGACTAAAGCACCACTATCGACAGAATTTATCAGCTCTGCTAACACCTATCGACATCGAGTGTAGTAATAACCAAACGGTATCAATTACACCATTTCACCGCGACAAAAAGTTTAAAATAAGCGGTTCACCACCTTTTCGCAATTCGTCACACAATAAAATAGGCCGTCACGCGTCACGGCCGTCGACAGATTCAATTACAGACTATTCAGTTTCAAGTTCACTGACAACACGCAGATTAAAACCGAGAAAGAAATGAACATGAGACTATTCCCATGAAGAAGTGCGCAAGTTTCAGAAACGCCATGAGAAGAAGTGGCATTGTCTGCAATCGGCCCATGACCCAGACCACCGAGCCGATAATTCAGATGGGAGGAGAGCAGAGAGAGAGAGAGAGAGAGAGAGAGAGAGAGAGAGAGAGAAAAAACAAAAACAATAACAAAGCACATGTGATAGATTTGGCAATGACCAAAACAATCAGCAACAAACGAGTGCCCCCGCAATGAGCAAATTGTACGTGGTAGTAGTAATAGACGGGAGTACTACTACGTGACTCCGGGTGCGAAAATATGCGTAGTTGCAATCAACGAACGCCGCTTTTTATTTTCAATTCCAGGAAGTGCATCATCAGAATTGACAAAATTCTCCGATGACTGTTCGATGAGATTACCAATTCCCGGCGAGCACACGTCCGTAATCAGATACGAGACTACTTCCCCATCACGTCGCCATTTGCCATTATATAATGCAAAAGAGAGCACGTTCGGAATTCCACACAACATTCATTCGAACATGCAACTTGATAATCCTGGCAAAAATACAAGACAAAGATAGAACCTGTCGCTTTGTCGTATATGACTCAAAGCAGCATCTGATCTGAAGATCAGCTGCATGTTCGAGTTCGATGATTTGCTATGAACAGTGGTTGAAGTTAAACATTTATTAAATGGGTTTGTTTGTGTAAACAAATCTTTAGCATTCTTGTTGAATTCGAGCGAATGAAACTATGTCGCATGATATATGGAACTTACAGAAGTATAAACTGCACTGAACAGTGGCGCAGTTTCGAGAAATCATTTGAATGATGATTTTTTTAATAATTTAATTAACCCCCCCCCCCCTAAATGCTCTTATGGAGCTTGTATATATGGTTATGTATGATGTAATTGTTTATTGTTTAGTCTTATCAATGTGTTATTATGCTCAGGCGACGCCAGGTAGCTACTAGTATACATAATATAATATATGAGTAGACGATTCAATACTGACAAGTTGTAAACAATCAATTCAATACTGACAAGTTGTAAACAAAACAATCGTTATATTATAACTAAAATACGTACAGCATGAAAGGATATTGATTCATGTGTGTATATTGAAATAGATTTGTTTTCATTTTATTGATAATGACGGATAGATTTGTCGGATGAAAAAAACTTAGAGTTAATTGTTAATAAAAAAAAAAGTATTGTCCAGTTTTCTTAGTAATATTGTAGAATCTAGTTGTCAAGAGACATATGCGATACATTAAAAAAAATAGATTCGTTGGAAGATTTAAAACATTGTTTACTCGGCGGAGCGCCACATCGAGCTAATCACATGTACAAGATGGCAACTAAACTATTCTTCAAGTCATGCATGCCAACCTAAATATTCATACATGCATTCTTCTAGGCTAGAAAACTCAATCCCACAATATTTTGAGTCATTGCAAATATGATGACCCAGCCGATTGTATTGCATTTTTAACTCGTTTTTCATCGCTGAGAAGCAACTACTACAAACAAATCTCTATAAACACTATCTGCAGACAAATCCATCGGTGATAAAACGACAATTTGTGAGCAAAACAGACGAATTGTCGCCTATCATTATCAAATCCAGTTTCATCGCGGTTGGAATAACATGAAATCAACATCTCCACTTGCACTGTGTCTATTTTCATACCTAATCATGGCAAAAGGCAATTTGGGTCAGCATTAACTGGGATTATAAACAGTCGCGTTTGTAGGACAGGAAGGAGAACGACATCATCAACAATCAAAAACAAGAACGCAACACAAAAATTGGTACGTACTACATATTCCAATCAAATCATAATCGGCACAGAACGAAACAGACATACATTTTTTCTTATAATCATCATAATACAGACTAATTACTATTGCATATCTCCGTTCCACGATCGGAAAACACATCCATCTCTCGATGCACTTCCTACGATTGCATCCGCGCGAATCGACACGCAATTTGCACCGCACATACAGGGTGGGCCTAATATCAGAGTAGGGTTTGGAAGTCAATAGCATAGTCATCAGTGAACATGTGAGTATTTTATAGCCTTGTTAAGTAAACAAAGCCACCTTCGCGACCGGGAGGGTTCCAGTCTAGGATCGATTGAATCTTCTTTCCGAAGCTGGAAGCTTTCCGTTTTATCAAAATCATTATTAGAGTGGGGAGGAAGCCCCTCAACTAATTAGTGAAGAGTAGGGGTAACAAAAAACCACCCGAAAGAAAAAGCCGGTTTTCGTTTTTTTTACAAAAAAAAAGCTTTCACCGGTTTCAGAAAATTAAGATTTTTTTTAAGTTTTAAATTTCTATATCGAAAATTGTAAATATAGATATCATATTATGCAAAAAATAGTTGCTTATAAATTAAATTCAGTTGTAAACATTATGAACTTTTATAAGATTATTACTACATATATATATTATTATTACAAATATTAGAAATAATAAAATTTGTATTACATATCACAGCTGTAAAAACGTAGATCCTGAATACGCATAATTAAATGATTTACATAAGCTACTATCAAGAATATATTAAAAAATAATGTCTTACCTCGTAGAAAAACTGTAATCGTGGAATCGTGAATAAGAACACTGCTGAGATGAATTTGTATTCAAAAACGTAATGAAGTATGAAATATTTCCATTTTTCAAATTTATTTTACACATCTGTTTTAGCATAAACAGCAACGAATTCTTAACAACGTTTTCTATACTTTTATACCTGAACACGCAAAAACTACAAATAATTATTTAAAACCCAATTAGCCGACATTCTGAAAGGCCTTGCGTAGGTTATTTCAATAATATTTTATGACCTGGTCCATTACTAAATCTCAAAGCCACCGCTAAGAGCTGTACCTTTTTTTGTTGTTCAAAGAAATATACGCCTATTCCCGAGGAAAGTTTGGATATACATACACTATTTTGGATATATTGATCTTTCATAAATATTTGAAATTCATAATTAATGAAAACCTTAAAAAGCCGGTTGATCGAGCCAAAAAAGCCGGTTTTCGGTTTTTTGAAAAATGGTCAAAAAGCCGGCTTTTTGGTTTCGGTTTAAACCGGCTTGGAAGCCCTAAGCGAAGAGTCTTGACGAGTCATTGTCGTTGTTGACTCTTCAAACCCTACTCTCTGTTATTTGGTCCAACCTGTATATATCAAGGCATTGCTAAGAGCTGAAATGGTACTAATGTTCCAAAAGTAGTATATTGTAATATTATGTGAAGACCTTGATACTGAGGTAATAAAACGGTCGTTTCGTTTTAAAAATAGTCGAATCGTAAAAATAGTAGTCTGTGCGATCGGCGCGAAGTGCACGTTCAATCTAGCGGCGATTTCCTGGAAGTTCAAGGAAAATCGCAATGATTGAATAAAGGAAAAAATGAACTATTCAAGGATGTTGCGGATTATTATCGGTGACTATCAATTAACTGCGCTTCTAATACAGGAAGAGGAATTTGTCGATATTTAAAAAAAAAAACCGGTATTGTGTCGCTCAAGAAGTGCAATACAATAAAACGATAATATGGTATGTAAATAAGAGAGTCGAGAGATAAACATGGCAAGAGTTCTAAACCTTTTGTATACAACGTATTCGTAGATTAAGTATTGTTTTTGTGAGATTTCTACTTTATAGCTTTTGAATAATGTATAGAACTCAGTATCAATCCCGAATCATGTTTTTATTTTATTTTATGTTTTATTACGTTTTATACCAGGAAGTCCTTACAGATAAACCCCAATGCGCCTTCCCGGCCAATTACAAACAATACAGCATTTTTATTATACAAGTCGCTGAATTACGAGACACTGAAAATTCGCAAATTAACGAGATATCTATGAATTGTACATACATTTTATTTTACATTAATCATACTCAAATAGTGGTGACATAGTACGTAGGAAGGTTTTTAGCCAATTTTTAATCGGGAACCGTTTCAACAATGAAATCAGAGAAAATTGGCAAACTCTGAAAGGAAACGACCAACCTGAAGTAACAAATATACAGGTCTGACCAGCAGCACTACTGATATACCCAGAAAAATTATTTTCAATCGAGGTCAGCTCATAGGATCGAACCCGAGGCCTCTCAGTGTGCAGAAGCTTAACGACCAAGCTATGCTGCTGGCTAGTGGTAGCTAATGGTTTATAGAAACCATTCAGTGTATGAAAAAAATCTTCATTTGTTTTTTTAATAAATTTACACAAACGTCTTTGACCGATCCAGCCAATCGGTAACGACTTTGCCCACAGCTAAACAGAAACGTATCATAAAATATCTGTCGTAGTATCTCTAGCTACGGAAAATTCTGTACGCAGAGATTTATCGATATACTTATATATTTATGTATGTATATGCCGACAAATATCTCCATGAGAGAGTTCACTTATAATGTGGGATTTAGTTTTCTAGAAGAATGCATGGTTGGCATGCATGCTTTGAAGAACAGTTGAGTTGTCATCTTGTACATGTGACGCTTAGCGAACGATAAGTTCGTTGTGGCTCTCCGAGTAATAAACAATGTCATCCAACGAGTCTCATTTTACTCTACATTATGTCTCTCCTAACAACAAGATCCTTAAATTGCTAGAATAAAACTTCTAAAACTATCACATGCTAAAGTATTATGTAGACTTTCGATGGCATCCTCTCTAGCTTACTACATGTCCACTTGAATATGTATTGTTTATATATAACTAGCTGTATTACCCGGCTTCGCTCGGTATTTGTAATATAAACCGTTTAAACAAGACTAATCTAATAGTAAACATTTTATTAAATTTATTTGAATAGTTTTATTTTATATAAATTTGAATACTCATTTGTTTTTTTTATTAAATTGACTGTCACGAACAAACAAACATATATAGTAAGTCTCTTATAAAAATTATATGTACACCCCCGGCGTCTGCGCCCCTAGGGCTCCGCCCTCGGCGCTCCCTAGGGCTCCACCCCCGACGTCTGCACCCTCTAGGGCTTCGCCCTCAGCGCCTACGCCCCCGGAAACTTCAAATCCTTTGAATCGGAAAAAAGCGAATTATTTGTTCGATGACGTCACGGATTTCTACGAACGAAGGATGCATACATACATACATATATACAAAGTCTCTTTCCAAATTATATATTAAATATGTATTTTTTAGCTTATTACAATAACAATTTATACACTAATTACAAATCGCTCCGACTTATAATTTCAATGAGGTCAAAACACGAGCCTGCATTATGTTAACAGTTATCTAATCTTTCAGGACGTCGACCCTTCAAACCGTTAAAATGAAGCATTTCAACATAAAAATGCTAATTTTATACGAAAAAAACTATTTTTCTTACACGTACTCGTACGTATCGATAAATGCAACTAAGGTTAGATCTAAACGCTCCTCTGAATAATTCATCAGTTCATATTAATTAGCAAAACAAAAACAAAAAATCAAGGCCATCAATAGAACATCACTTGCACGTACAATTTCAAAATATTTAATTGTTTGCAAAACGAGTTTGAATTGCAGTACAATTAGGCGACAGGTGATTTTCCATTACATTTCAAGCATCGTGTGTATGTATAAGAGATATAACTCAATCAATCGAATGAATTTATGTTATAGTGCTTTTATATGTGGATCGAAAGAATTAAAGATAAGCGGAACGTGACAATGGAAACGTTGGGCTCGGAAAATGGAGGGTTTTAATTCAAGTAATTGAAGCACCTCGTCGTCACCTCGGCCTCATGTCATTCATGGTACGAGTACACATCATCATGATGTCATGCGTGGCGTTCGACACGAATATGTGTACACTTAGGACAAAGAAAGGCAAGTAGATGAAGAGGAGGAGGAGGAGGTTTGACCAGATTGAGATGAGGCCGTTTGCCTAGATAGCCAACAGCATCTTGACTTGCATAATCAAGTCGCCTAGTTCCCAACTGCGATTAGTCCAATGGCATATTAACTCATCTGCCAAAAGGTGAGCAAATTTTAAATAAGGTTCAGTCTTAGCTTTAGCTCATAGATTGTACGGATATAAATAATATAAGTTTGTAAATCAAATAGACGAGAGAGCAAACAGAAATACAAAAAAAAAATATTATTTGCATCAATTTTCTAGTTTGTTTTTTTTTATGTAATATTCCATTGTATGCTTGTACGATCCAAACGATACTAATAAGATAAAATGATCTTGAAATTATAACGTAGGAATTCCGGTTTGTGGGGAATAACGTTTATAGGGAATGCCGGGGCTGTTCGGACTACTGCATGTCTGATCGCTTGGCTACCTGCCTTTAAAAAAGAGGGACACGATGTAACTGGACATTTAGCCAGCAGTATGGCTTAATGGTAGCGTGTATGTTTAGCACCAAGTGATCAGCGGGTTCGATCCGCCATACTGCTGGTTAGATTTGGGGGTATTCGATCGTTTCTTATCAGAGTTTTCCAATTTTATCTGATCATTGTTGAAACGGTTCCTCAAAATTGGCAAAAAATCTTCTGTATTTATTGTGTGTATAATTTGAAAAAAATATGTACAAAATCTAAATCCATAGATGTCTCAATGGATTAATTCCGTAATTAATTGTTATTTCATGTTCTTCAACTTCAGGAAATACAGTGATTTATGTAATAATAAAATGCTGCATTGTTTGTAATTAATTTTCCAGGAAGGCGCATGGGGTCTTCCTGTCAAGCCTTCTTGGTATATATGTATATATGTAAAAATAAAAATAAATTCTGGAGTGATCATTAGGATCCCTGAACCAACCCTATGATCTTAATACTTTTTATTTTATTTATTTATTAAAAAAAAATCAATACCACAGAGACTTGACAGGTAACCCCAAAGCGTCACCATGGTTATTATAAAATATAAGTATACAAAAAACAAAAATCATTTAAAAAATTAAAAAATAAAAAGCAAGTAAGAAATGTGTATAGTAAAAAACAAATAAATAAGAATGATAATTATATCGTGCTATGTAGGATGTGTTCGACCAACTCAACCTAACTGGCATTGAAGAGGTCCAAAGAATGTGCCAGTAAGTTAGGGAGTCGAACAGCTCTCAAGAGGGGGGAGTTCATGAGCACGATTGTTTTAGCCCTGATTGGCATAAAGATATCATGCTTTCGTAAAACCCTATGATTTTACGGGGTCAAAAATATTAGCTTCTCCAGAATAGCGGGATTGTGAATCTCTCCTCTTAATAATTTTACGAAATGTTTCCCAAGGCAAAGGCACTAGGGAACAGATATGGATAAAATAGAAATGTCTTCAGATATAAAAATCTGAGGAAGGAATACTTTTATGTACGACAGAAGATAAATTGAAATAAATATGACCAGATCGAATCAAAATCAAGGTAAATCGTCATTCATCGATGGATCAATAAAACAAATGACTCCTGTCATATCATGCTTTGATTGTCGTTAAAGGTTTGCCTGACGTGAAAATTTGTCGGCAAAAAAGTCTCTAATAGGCTGTCTGAAGTCTCTAATATGAAGTTACAATAAAATATTATCATCTAATTATTTAAAAATATTCTGTGTCAAATACGATAACTCGATCGACCGTATTGTGTTGTGAACAAAAGCTGCTAGTTTCAAAGAAACCGCTACGACAGATTTGTCTATCAATCGGCAAATAAATATTTATATGCATGTTTTAGATGTTCCTCAGCGACAGTAAACATACATATCTGCAAATAAATACGGTTTTTTCCAAAACACAATTCAATCACTTGATACTTTTTCTAATCTTCTTCTTCTGAATACTAAATATATATCTCGATAAAATATTTAAGCGATCTCAAGAGTGCAAGTGATTCAAAATCTGATCACAAATTTTTGACGAGCAGGAATTAACCGAGTGATGCAAAATCAAATTCGACAAAATACTTTACGTTAAGACCAATTAACTCTAGAAGTTGCACACATCTTAGATGATACACATTGCAAAGAAATTTCGTCAAATTTGAACCCATTATAATTACATCTATGCAGTGAATATAAAAAACCGTGTCAAAAACGCTTCGAAACGACAACAACAGTAGAATGCCGTTTGTAAACAAACATCATCTGTTCTTCGACGGAACAAACTTGAATACCTAAACGGAAATAAGTAGCATTTAAGCCACGTTATTTATTTAACTGTCTTCATAGACACAAGTCGTACAACATGGCTGTTTGTATCGACATCAATCGACCAGTCAATCCAGTAGAAGAGTCTTGCGACCTCGACGAAGGCAAACGAGTCCCTGAGAAAGATCGAAAAAATATCGCAGACAGGTCAGAATACATGTAGCGCCATACTATATAAATCGAATCTTAAAGTTTAAAGGCGATTAAATTATCTGTGTACAAAAAAAAAAGCCGTCGGCAAAGTTATACGGTAAGTTGGCCAACTCTGAACTGGTATATGTATATATGTATACGCTTCGAAATTGCGAAATTGCAAGTTGCGCGGACTTTACCGTCTGTTTTCGGCTTTTCTAGCCTGTGTATTATTATTGTCGGTGTTTCGAACGTGTTCCAACATTTCAATGCAGAATTCCAATTGTGAAAATGCGAGCAATTTGACTTTTAAATGAAGAATCGAGCACAAATTGTGTACAAAACGCGCTCGTAAATAATAAAGTGCAATAAATCTAATGACAACAACAAAGCGGTTTTTTTTACATATTTTTTCAAGCGAAATTTCTTTGTCGAATTATTTTGAAACTAAATAGGCTGAAACACGACACTGAAGTGAGACGATGGCGAAAAACCTATCCCCAAGCCTTGAAAATTACCTCACAAATCTAACCTATTTCTAAATGTGGCAGGGGAACAGTCCCTTTCTAGCGTTTTACTTTAGCTCAAAACGTAGTACAAAGTTTCGCAACACGTTCAAATCCATTCAACGGTGGCTAAAGAAGTTTACAATAAAAAAAAACTACAATCATCCTTTCCAAAACGGTCTATTGTAGGGTACCATGAGATAATATAAACAGCAACACAGTTCAGTGGTTAGCCTATATTGCTTTTAACTGAGAAGTCATGGGTTCAGTCCCTGCCTCGGTGTTGCAGATCAAACAATAAATAATGCTCAGGTGTTCCACAGGGATCAAATCTCGGCCCTTTGCTATTAATTTTATTTATTAAAGATATTAGTTAAATATTTCACAACTGCACCTTTTTATGATCTGAAACTTTTTAGGTGCGTTGAATCTTCATTTGATGCTCTTCTGTTACAGAACGATTTAGATTCACTCTTTGTTTAGTTCTATTTTAATTGCCTTCAGATAAGCATCGACAAGTTTCACATTGTTTCTACTGAATTTGGATATATTTCAGATCGATGGTTCTATTCTTGCCCGTCGCGCACTTGTCAAAGGCCTGGGAATTACTTTTTTTAAATATCTGGAATTTTAATTCTACTGTCCAAGATGTTTGAAATATGGCTACGAAAATATTGGACGTTGTCATCACCAGTTCGATCAGATTTTGCTAATTTATCTAATTTAATTCCCTGCGGTCTTTCTTTTACCCTTTTACATTCTCTCGGGTACCATTCTAGCACTTATTTTGTCCACCTTTCGTACATTCTTCTAGCAACGTGACTCACCCATTGCCATTTCAATATCTTTACTCTATCTAATAAATAGTCACTTACGCATACAAACAATATACATATATTTTTATTTATTTATTTTGATAAAGACGTCAGAAAAATAAAGGGACGAATAAAATGCAACACGCCTGACGGAACAATTACGTACGTATTATGAAAGTGATGTTTCTGACACGCGTTTCACAAACAAAAGCACTCGTGTTAATGACATTGAATCGTTGGATGTGTATTTACATTCGAAAATATTCTGCATAATATTATAACGTCGCAGAATTAATTTTACGTATTCTACAAAACGTTGCATGCGGTTTATTTCTATTGCACAAAACTGCTATTTTATAATTCGAACCGTCTCGTGGAACGTGAGCTTACTATCAATGCTTACGAGGAAAATCATCATTATAAAATATGTACATGTATGCGGGTATAATCGTCCGTACGAGATATAAATTGTTTTTAATAAATACTATGTAAATTTAATTGGTATTAACATACATACATATAAAACGAAAAAGAAAGTTATAATTTATCGATAAGTGATTATAATCATTGAAATAAATCGACCGAGACGTTTCTAATACATAAAAAATCGGGTAAACACACTATCACATAACATTTTACAATCGCTTACAAACATAGGAAACTATTACTTCCGTATTAATATGTATAATAATAAAATATATTATAAAAATCGTAACGGATCATTTTTAATCATAACAATGAAGGAGAAATTAATAAACGCTCTAGAGTTAAAATCGTACGCGGCACGTTTTTTTTTTAGATAGTTTTGCACGTTTGGTCTGTGCCAAAACTGAGATCTTCCCAAAATTCACCCCCTGGAGTGGTTATTGTGATATTTATTGTATTAGCAGGTTTGATGTTTGATGGTGATCGATAACGGGGATTCCCATATTTGAAGAAATGTACGAGAAACTCGTTGAAATAATAAGATCGTATGAATTAACAATGATCTGAAGGAACGCCCTTCTCAGCTGGAAACCACAAGCACTTCCATGCCTTATGATTCAGTGAGTTTGCACCTTAACCGTTGGTTGCATTGATACTATGTATACATATATGTATTTCAAAATATCATATACAATTATATAAAACAAAGGCTTGAATTTTGATACATATCTCAGAGACTCGCAGATAATCGGCAAGGGCACGTTCTTGGCCTCCTGTGGTGAAAAATCGTCACACACCACAGGGATTATTTTTTGACAAGTTACTCGAAAATTTAATTAAATAATGGGAATCACTTTCAAACCTATGTCAATACAAGGATTTTTGACATGGATGTCATATCATAGATCAAACTTTTTTTTATCATTTTTATTTCATAGAACATGAACACTCGCCTTTAGAGATCACTCCAAAGCGACGAGTGCACTTATACATATGCAATAAATACATAATCATATTCTACAATACGAATTCATACAAACATCCATAGTATGGAGAAATTTTTGCAGCATTTTATAATCAAATAGGCGAACCTCAAGACGCTGAATAATCTGAGGATAGGAGATGCCGATTGTACAGGAACCGTTTCAATCAATGAGGAAAATTGGCAAACACTGATAGGATACGTTCGAACTGGAGTCACAAACCAAGGTCTGGCCAGCAGTGGGACTCAAACCCGTGCCTCCTGTGCTCGAAAGCATAATATACTAACCACTAGTCAACACCGCTGGTATGTAAAACTAATCTAAAAAAACAAGTGTCGCGTGTTTCTGTGACTTAATTTTAAGTATTAAGTCTACTAGAGATTCATCAAATCAATCCGTCAGTGCCGAGCTCAAAATTATGTCTGACATCATTCTATAGGTACATAAATTTAATTACAACATGCTGAAACTTTAACATCAAATATAATACATAACTTCACGTTATCGCGAAACACGTTAACGGTACAACGTAGCCTTTAACCAAGGGTTCGCTAATATAATTAATTAATTAAATTAATTTGCATGACGTCAAAAATAAATTTAAACGCATCATATCATTGACGTCAAACAAAATCTCGGCCAATTTGACATACGCGGAATTCGCGAATTAGACATAAACAAAATGGTGAACGTGTGCTAATTTTACATTAAACAGCGTACATACTTATCGCACCTCCGATAGGAAACAGTCGTGGTTAAATTTGAGTAATGCGACTAAGTTAAACCTAATTCGGGACAGAAAAACCGCAGACTTTGACGAGTCAACGTAACACTTAACCGTTATTACGAATTTCGATTAATTCCGCACGAGAAATATGTGTGTACGTACATAATGGAAAAGTTTGAATTATTGATTGCACTATTTGTGCAATGGCGATTTTTTAAATAATACGAAAAATCGCAAGGAAAAAATAATTAATAATAATTGGTATATATTATGTTACGTAGCAGGCCATTACATCTATCACGGTTTCATGAAATAGGAAGTATCGTAGTTTTGGTGTAGAAATGTATACGATTTTTAAAAAATTTAGCAATTCTGCAATTATTTAGCACTCACTTCCATACTTGGTTCCAAACCGTAACATACTTCTGTATATGTAATAATATATGCATTTTGTTTTACAAATTGCACTGCAAAAAAGGTAAACGATGCGATTTGTCTGTCGTAGAAATAGCTGCATTTACATTTTTTTTATTTTTACATAGATACATATATACCAGGAAGGCCCCAATGCGCCTTCCTGGACAATTAATTACAAACCATGCATCACATAAATCACTGTATTTACAGAAGCTGAAGAACACGAAATAACAATTAATTAATTAATTAATTACAAAATTAATCCATTAAGACATCTATATATTCAGATTTTTTACATAATTTTTACAAATTGTACACACAATAAATACAGAAGATTTGTGACAGCAGGAACGATGATTTTTCCCCAATTTTGAGGAATCGTTTCAACAATGATCAGTTAAAATTGGCAAACTCTGATAAGAAACGATCGATTTAGAGTCAAAAATACCCCCAAATCTAACCAGCTAAACATACACGCTACCATTAAGCCATACTGCTAGCGATTTTAATACGACAAATTGTCCAACATTTTCCATCATATTACATACATATGTATATCATCTACTTTACTTATAAAGAAGAATGTTTACATGCTTGTGTCTGCAATGCAAATCTACGGTTTTCAATAAAGAACCAGCATATTTGGTATCTTATGGTTATGAATTTATGATACATAAACTGTACATAACATTTTTTAACAGCCAAGCAATGCCTGGTTTAAAAATTTACATATGTAGTTAGCCTATTAAATAAATACAGTTGATCGTAATAAAGTTAAACCACCCTTTAGTTTATCGCTACTATAAATAGCCCAACTAATTAAACGGCCTTTTGGAATTACATACATAATTATATCGAATAATCTAGACCTTGAAATACTACTTACTAGTATGTTGCTACGATAAATAGCCCAACGAATTGCTTTTATATTTTGAATTAATAGTAATTTGAGACATCTATGAGCAAATTCTTTTTACATACATTTTTACGGAGTATGTAGGAGGGTAGCATATTTATAATAATCAACAAATTCGAGATACTCAAATTTTCAGGAAACGGGGATAGGTTGCCAATTTGGTGGAACCGTTTCAACAATTAAATCAGATAAAATAGCAAACTCGCCAGGAAATGAACCCATGACCCCTCAGTTGAAACCATTATATGTACGATAACTACTGAGCTATGTTGCTGGTTTAAATAAAAGGTATTATATAAAATACGACTTATTACATAATGAGTTTAAATGATAAATGGGGATAGGCCACAAATTTGGTGAAATCATGTAAATTGGCAAACTCTGATGGGAAATCGAATGGACTAGTATCACATACATATATCTAGGGGTCTGGTCATTGGATTAGATCTAGGAATTGAACTCATGACCCTTCAGTTAAAATAATTATACGATAACAACTCAGCTATATTGCTGGTTTAAATAAAATAGGACCTTTTTTTACATAATAAGCTTAAATGATAAACGGAGATAGATTGTCAATTTGGTTGAACCGTTTCAACAATAAAATCATGTTAATTGGCAAACTCTGATGGGAAATCGAATGGACTGGAATCACATACATATACAGTGAGCGACAAAAATAGGTACGCAGTAGCAAAATTTCATTTTATTCGTTTATAACGCAATATTTTTGATTTAAAAGTTTCTGAAATCATGACTAGGATCATTAAGATAATAAAACAAGACAAATAATTAATTATATTGATGTATTTATTGAGATATTGGAATTATTTACGAAATGGACAAAGTTGGGAAAAAAGTATTGGCAGTTCTTCGGGCGTTTTTAATTTAATTTAAAGCGGTTTTCACGGTATAAATTTTTTAAATGTTTCCTATTAATAATATATACATAAAACAATAATATATAAATAAAATAAAGCTTAATATTTAGTAATTCCCCCTTTGTTTTTCATTACTGCCTCAATTCTTCTGGGCATAGAATAAAACAATTTTTTTATAACATCTGGGGAAATATCCTTTTCCCATGTCTCCGTTATTATGTTTACGAGCTCCTGAAGTGTTTTTGGATTGCGGGCTCTTACTTTCCTCTTCAAAATCGCCCATAAATTTTCGATAATGTTCAGGTCTGGACTGTTCCCGGGCCAGGTAAGGGATTTAATTCCCAAACTTTCATTATAATTGGTTATCTAAAACAAGTCGATGATATTTACCACATAAAAAAACAAATTAAAGATAGAAAAACGGTTAGATAACTTACAGAACGAGCTCGATGACAAGGTAAAGATTCGTCCTGAAATATTGGTTCAGCGACGGATTCTGTGAGTGCTTCGATGGTGGGTAAAACACGTTCCCGTATCGTGTTTTCGTATTGGATGGCATTCATGGACCCTCGGACGAACTCTAGCACCCCCATTCCATATCCTGTAATGCACCCCCATATCATGACATACGGGGAATGCTTCGCGGTCGCGAAACACAACTTGCGTGAAAACATCCTCCACTTCTACGGCGAACTGTGGTCTTCCCATCAGATCCAATAAGATTCCAATTAGATTCATCTGAGAACACCACCCTGTACCAGTCCTCTGATATCCAATTCTTCTTGTCCTTGGCCCATTTCAAGTGCTTTTTCTTCATTGAAACCGCCAGAAGTGGCTTTTTCGCGAATTTTATCGCTCTAAACCCTAATTTATTCAGCTTCCTTTGGATCATACGGGTATGTACTGCTGTGGATGTTGAAGTGTAAACCTCATTCCTGATTTTAGAAGCAGTAATAAATTGATATTGAAGAGCAGCACGTTTTATGACACGATTTTCACGTTCCATCAATTTTGACATCCTTCCAGATCCTGGAGCCCTTGGTAATAATCCTGTATCACTGTATTTTTTGATGAATTTTCTCACAGAACCTTCACTGAACCCCACCCGACGAGCAATCTCTCGATACGCGATTCGCTCTTTCGTAAGAGCCAAAATTACCGCTTTTTCATCGGTCGACATTTGGCGCGCGGACGACATTTTTCTGATGCGATGTTATTGCAACCAAAGTTAACGCGAAACTAAATAGGGAATTGACCATCAGCTTTGTAAATCTTTGTACCAACGGTACATAGAGTTGTGTAAAAAAAAAAAAAGGTTGGGGTCTCATTGTTTACGGCAGGTAGAGAGGTTTGTTTCGCGCTGTTTGTCCGAAATCTTTGTGCGTACCTATTTTTGTCGCTCACTGTACATATGTGATTAACAACTGAGCTTTCTTTCTGGTTTAGGTAAAATTTAACAGATAAAATAGGACTTTTATATTATAATTTAGTACGTTACACACATAAAGGAAATGTGTTTAATAGGTGGTAGTAAATAATGGATTTGCTTTATAGTTTTTGAAATAAATTTCAAATTCAAAAGAAACCAAATTGCTAACGGTGCTAATAAAAATGTCGTCAATTTGATTACTGATTCATGTACCATTTTGATTTATACCTACATAGCACGTCATTGTTTTCTGTGTTTGTGTTTCTATTTAGCAGGTTTTAAATGTATTTATACGCATAAAAATGCAAATACGATTCAAGAGCTCCTTTCATAGTGCGAATCGCAAGAGCATTGTATTGTATATCAGTAAAGACAGTTTCACCACCGGCAAGTTCGAAAGTGGAGTCGTCCCACACGACTCCCAAAGTGTCAATCCTCGGATTGCCTTGAAAGTGAACAGCAGCACAAACAAACCCAGCTCGAATCTAAAACCAAAACAACTGGTTATCAATCGTTAGCCATAAGGCATATAGACCAGGCGATCAACCGGTTACTTCTGGAAACCCTTGAAGCGTGAACGACACGAACCAGATCCGTCTGTCTACACTCAAAACGCACAACCGTACAAGTGTGTGCACATTACGAAATGGTGGTTTTCCAATGCACATTAGCACCGAGACTGGCTCCATTAGTTCAACAGCATCCCGGCGAGATAACATCTGCACGTACAATTGATTGAGCATCGTCTGAGACGCGACGTCACAAGACCCACAAGTTCCAGAACAGCTCCGACTCGTTCCTCCCACACACAGTTCATTGAAAACAACGACTTCTTCTTCGAAAGGTGAATAAAACGTGACACTGAATCACCCTCGGGCTCGCACTCTGATACTCACCAAACAAGGATATGATATTATAGCACCATGTGAGGATCGAATCCTGGGATGTTGCATTTGTACCAGAAGGCAGTTTGTGTTTGAGAACAATGACGGGATGATACCCAAAACTATAGATACAAGGTCGAGTCGTGCACACGGCTTTAATATCTTAAGTGTGCAATAACTTGTACAGCTATAATTATTGTATAGAGTAGTATGTTGGAATGGTACTCAAGAATCGTATAAGAAAGTCGTATAGATTGTTTCATATATCAGGATTTGCATCTGAGAATAATGATGAGTAAGAGGTAGGACCGGAAGCGTGCCGTTTATTGTTCAATTGTTGTAAATCCTTTGTAAAAAAGGTTCGGCAAACCTTTCACAATGCATTTACAACGTTTGAACAATAAACAGCCCCCTCAGGGTCCGGGCATTAATGATGAGTCTCAATTCTAGGTGAGCTTTTCCTCATTCTAGCCAAAACTAAATATAACTAGTGTTGTACCCGATGACATATCATCGCATGGGTGTTAATATAAAAATATATAAATATAATAATAAAAATAATTAAATTAAATAATAGGAAATAATAAAAATAATTAAAAGAAATGTGTCATCGGTCATGTGTTCGATCCCCACGCGGTCGAATTTTTTCAAAATACCTTTTAAATATATTTAATTGTTTAATATGAAAATAAATGGTAAAAACCACCTACCTACATATAAATAATATAAAACACCTACAGAAAAAGTAATTAATTAAATAAATTTTGAATAGATGGCGGTAAATTCTCTGCCAAGCGCAAACATTTGTAGCGATCAGTATATTTAGAAGTTGTTTTCTTTTGTTATTGTATTCGTATATACGTTTTGGCAGAGGTTTAGCTGTGACGTACTTATGTACATATATCGAAACGAAACGACTATTATTGTACGGCGAGCGTTATCTCAGACAGACAGACAGACACACAGACATATTGTGTCATTGGAACATGAAAGAGAGAGAGAGATAGTATCCACTGTCTAAGTGCATTCGTGGGTGAACAATAGAAACCCTGGATTAGTTTTACGGGATTCTGGGCCCGAACAAAGGATACGCTGGAGTTCTTATAGACCCGGGCGAGTGCGTGCGACTAGTCAGGGTAGACTACGTGCCTAGATAATAGACACATTAATGGATCAGGGAAGCTGTGGTGAGCAACTTTTCCTTTATAAGAAGTTACACACGGTAAATCAGATTATTCTGAAGTGAGCGGTGTGAACCTCGTGAATCGTTGAATAATGCTGTGAAGCGACTTTAGTATGTTGGACATTAATTTGGATCCTGAACCCACCCCTATGCAAGAATATATAATACATAGTTGAAATGATTATATGAACGGTACCCCAATTATTACACGCAGATTGACGCATATACCTATAAATGATAAAGTAAAGGATCGCTTTAAAAGTAATTACGAGATGTAAGTCTCAGTTCTACAATAGATTATTTCCATCGCATAGTCAAAAGTTCACGAAGCCAAGTTATGTGGCAATGAGATAGAATAATTGTATAAAAAGCAGAAGAGTTGTTTGCTCAATGGCAAAAAAAAATAGGTAGTTTTAGAAAGTCGTGTATGTAAGTTGATTCACATAATGGAAAGGACTTATGATAGCAAATTATGAGAATAGTCTCACTTTCAAGTCAAATCAATCTGGTTCCCAAAATTGTAAAAGTCACAGACACAATCGTACGGCACGGCATGCCTAGGTCAACTCCAGCAGGGAATGAGCGTATATTATGTGATTGTGAATTCGTACGATCTTATTATTTCGACAAGTTTCTCGTAAATTTCTTCAAATATGGGAATCATTCTCAATACCAGGAAAATATATCAACAAAAATTATCCAGGGAGTGAATTTTGTTCTGGCATAGATCAGGCGCGCAAGCGTTTTTTTACATGTGCAATACTACATATCTAAAAAAAAAAAACACCCACAACTCTGTTTCTGTACACGAAGTCTTCAAAATGTTTACCATGAGTATTACATACATATGTACATACATATATATTATGTGATACAGTTATATGGAAGAAGTCTTCCATTTACGAAGGCCCACGGAAAAGTGCGCAAAAGTACATAATTTTGTCATGTGCAGTACATTTCGTGGAGTGGGGGTGGGCCTTCGGTAATGGGACGATTTCTAGAAGAGCCTGAAGCTCGAATTATAAAGGAAAAGCATGTGTGTACAAACGTATATCCTAGAAGAAATAATTAAATCGTGTTAGAGAGAATGGTGCACGGTAGGCAATAATGATGATGATGACGATAGTTAGAGTAATTACAACTTACATCCGATCGAAATCGATGAGTCGATAAACGGTGAAATCGAACGAAATGCACAAGGAAGTACTAAGACTAGCTGAGAGTGCTATAAAATGAACAGAAATGCATTTTTAATGCGTTGCAATTGTAAACAATGCTATTATGCTGGCCCATTACGAATTCGCTTAGTTTAAGTACATACATATATAATAAGATGTAATAAAAACGACTTGAAATTTACGAAATATGTGACGTAAAATTTTCATTACGCTTGTAATCAAATTCATACGAAAGTTTTAGTCGTCAAATCACGTATTCTCAACCTTTCAAAGGTACGAACAAACCCGTTTGGGAGAAAGTCACTCGAGCTTAGGTTCCATCTGACAATGTTTCTGTGATTTGTAAGAAGACGCCAAGTATAATATATGTATGTATGTACATATAATAAACGTTGAAAATGTAAGTTTAAAAAGGAAAAAGTAAAATACGGCGCAGATAATAATTAAAGAAAGTAAACATTTCGGCTATTGTGCATTGTTGCATTCTGGTTTGAAGATTTGACGATATAAGCGAAAAAAATTGTTATAATTGATTTTGAACCTGTGATTTTGTTATTGTTTTATCACGAAAACAAACAATGGAATTCTTCCAGCGTACAGTCACTACGTTGTTATTGAAAAAAGGTATTCTTCTATAAATTGGTCACACTTTACCAGTGAAGCGTCAACAACCGGCAATGCTGATGTAATGCAAAAAATGTCAAAAACAATGTCTTTAATTCTACCTAGTGTTGTACCTGTTGAAATATTATCGCATGGGTGTTGGCATTAAATTAAAAAAGTTATTAAATTAAAAAAAAATAAAAGAATTTTTTTCAAATACCTTTTAAATATATTTAATTTAATATTTATATTTAATTTTTTAATATGAAAAAAAAATGGTAAAAACTACATACATACCTTCATATAAACAATATAAAACACCAATAAAAACAATAATTAATTAATTAATTAAATACATTTTCATTAGATGGCGCTAAACGCTCGAGACCTGCCTAGACGCAACATTGGTAACAAATAGTATATATATATACACACACACACACACACACGGACAGAATAGCGATAGTATAATATGTACATATGACTATTCTTGTGGATTAATAACAAAAATTCGTTTATTTTATCGAGGTAAGCCAGTTATCAATAGAATTTTTGTTATTAATCCACAAGAATAGCCGAAATATGATTTTTCTAAGTGGAATTTTATTTGATCGCAATGTGACTAATAATCCAATTACCGTAAGAACATACAGTATTTTTTTAATTCGAAAAGTTAATGAATATTTTTCAGCTTGCAGAAATGAATGTGTATGCAGTTAATTTTGCACTAAGAAAAATTTACATGTTCTCTAGATATTTTTTCCAAATAAAAACAAACGGATATCTTGCGCGAGTGCACGCACACACACCGTGTGCGCTTCACGACCGCGTGTGAAAATCCCCTGAAATGATAACTGTAAATCGTTTAACAAAGAAAGTTATCTTCGAAACGAGTTGTGGAAACAATGCACAATTTCTTTTGCGATACCTACCACCTGTGAAAAAATAAAAAAATGTTCCAGCAATAGGAGTTCACTCCGATTGTCGCACTTATCTCGCGGTCGTTAAATTCACATTGAACATGAAACGTCTTCATCTAACGAATCTCGCACTAAATTCCCATCGATGATGTACAAAAGCGTCAACATAATCCATTTCGATTTTAACACCGTTTAGCCGAGACATATCGACGAAACGAATTTGCAGCCATTAGCCTAAACGAGAACAATCGGATAATAGGCATACATATGTGGAATACCACAATGCTATTGAGCGTTGGTCTTAGTATAATAATAATCTCCTAGTACAGAAGGACGCACCAACTAGAGACAATATACATAAGTTGAAACGTGATAATTATTTTATTTAAATCGAACATGTACACTCGCCTTTGAGCTGGGCCACACCGTGCAACTTTGTCGGTCGACTAGTTGCGCGACACGAAAAAATGTATGGAAATGTGAGCGACAAATAAGTTGACGGGTGTGGCATGTCCCATTTAACTGCATGCATTGGTCTGGTCGCCCTCAACCAAGTCGCTCGCAAGTAGTATGGTGTGGCCCAGCTCTTTACAGATCTAATGGGGAACTAATACAGATACGATACGATCGATGCAATCAATACGAGAATTACGATAAAAATTTAAAAAAAAAATGGACATACAATATCTGTGCACCAAGCCATCATGCAATGGATTGTCCGGATATTATTTTTTTCTCGGGCTATTTGGCTATTTTGTTTTGCAATACACTGTCTAAGACTATTTTGCTTCAGACTTTCATGCTTCGAGGTATTCTGTCAAAACCTATTTTATCAGGGCTGATTTTAGTTTTTGCTATTTTGTGAAGGTGTCATAAGAATGATTGGATAATTAGCATATAATCGATTTCTATGCATATACATATGAACATACATATGTATAGTAGATTTTTACAAACCTCCTTTACGTTTCACTTACGATTACAATTCAGAGGACAATTTACCTCTTATCCGATCGTTTTCATACTTTGCCATATTTTTAAAAACTTCAATAACGTATTTCTCCATTGGTTTCTTTCTACCAATGAAAGGAACGATGAGGACTTCAATTCAAGTTATAGAAACATAATTGCTACATAAATAGTTAGTCATTGTTGTATGTAATGTCTTCTTATTTATGTCTCCCATTAAAAACAACAATCAAAAGGCACTTGATTGCAAAAACGCTCAAATTCGAATAGACACTTTCAAAAACAAACCGTTTCCTCAAATTTAAACACCATCATCAGAATCGCTTTATCGCGAGGGAAAATTCAGACACAACAAGAGAGAGATTCTGGTTCCGTATCGCGTTATCGCGGACGATTCATCACCGGACATTATATATTATATATCATTCGAAAAGTTACGTCAAATTTGACAATGATACGCGAGAGCAAAGTCGTAGATCATTAACACTCCTCTGTACCGAAAATCATCATCAATTACACAACGGCCGCCTATTTCGTAACGACGATGACACATTTGCAGATAAAACGCACCAGACTCGAAGATCATCGGCCGTGGCACTTTCTCCGGGTTTACTGATCTCTCTTTTCCATCTCGAATGTTAAGACCAGACAATTACATACAATGCGTATCTATAAAATAGTTTATAATGCACCCATATATACTAACTTGAAAAAACTGCATGCCATAAATAATATTACGTTTGTTACAGACATTACTAACAAACTAACCAGTAGATTCTATGACAGAATCACTAATAACCATACTAACACACTTGTCAAGAGTCTCGGTGATTAGATTACAACAAAATGTCTATACCCTTCAGGTATAACACACAGATTACCTAAACACAATCTGCTTTAAGTCATCGACTTTAGAGAGTCTTTAATTAATATTATGTATTAGATGTATTATGAGCATTTATAAGAATTGTAAATAGGTTTTTGAGCTCTGTTTCCTATTATGCTGTACATTAACATTAGAATAATATAATACTATGATTACCTACAAAATTAAATTAAAATTGTAAAATAGAAAATGATCAGTAGATCAGTAGCTATTAAAATAGATATAACATGTATTGTGAACATAATTTAGTAATAATAAAAAGCATTTAAAAATCAAAATCAAATACAATGCGTACGTTTAAACGCGAGATACCTACAATACATATTCTATAGTTGGGTTCACACATGACTTGTTATGCGTCTGCGGACGTTTGCTATATAAATATAACTGACTTATATGATTGTGATTAAGTCAAGTCGAAGATCGGACAATTGAGAATTCTCTGCGTGTATAAACACTGATTTGAAGAGATTCGTATCAAATGTTGAAGTACTTTTGCCGGACGTGCGCTGTAAAAGAGAACGTGCGGCCACCCACTTGCGAATGCTTAACTTTTAATTGAACTCGTTTTGGTATAATAATTGCGTAATTGTAGCAAATATCGAATTCGTACGATAAATATGTATGTGATCGACGATCGGAATTTTAAAAATGTCTATAAGGAAGTTTTCAAACGCTCGTGTTTTTACAATTTCTAAGAGCTACTTAATTTTTGATCGATTATACATATACATATGTATATGCAGTCCTACAAAAAAAAGAAAAGAACAATAAAAATTACCAATCATTCATCTCATTCAAATGTACTTGTGTTAAATCTCATGAAACTGACCAGCTCATCAACATGACAATTGAACAGGTCCAGATGTTCATCTATCACATTAAGGAACCGGAAAACCTTTACAAGAGACGAATTATTGAAAGCAGACGTTTTCGCACGAATAGATTGGAAAAGTAAATGATGACGCAAAGCTCTACCACATTCAGGCGCTGAAAATTAAAATTTCAATAAAATCGAAGGGTTGTCAATTCTTCTCTTTAATACTCCAAAGAAATATTTGGAAATGTCAATAATTCTTCTCGAAGATAGTGAGTCAAAGCCTAGCATACCTTTTAAAAAGGCAGTATACACTGACTAGTAAGTGTATGCATCATCAAAATCACCCAGTAACAACATACACGGGAGAATGAATGGACACGTTTACTAGTGAATTCATACACTAGCTATCCGTACGAAGCAAATTTTGACATTCTTAAAAAGTATGCATATAGTCGACACATGACGGATTAAACTAATAACTGAAAGAATGCCACATTATATCGAAGAACATATTATTAATGAACAAAATAAAATGTAACTTAACCTAACCTAAACTAAAATCGTAGGTAATACGAATGTACATCATTGTAATTATTGGATTTAACCTTGTTAATTATTGTATGTTTCGTATCAATTCAAAATAAATTAGTTATTTGAACACAAACAGTTATATTCTTGTGCATAAAATTCATTGGAAGAGAAATGTCAAACTTTGATCAGCTGTCAAACCAGTCAAATTTCATTCGTTAGCATATTTACTACATAGTGCACAGCAGCAAGTGCATGAATTTGAGCGTCAGTGTATACTTTGTCTGGTAAGAGTATCTGCGGAATCTAGCGTCGTAAGTTTTAGCTAAAAATCAATGCTAAGTGTACACACTTAGTAGTCAATGTATACGGATTCCAGATTTGACGCTCTTACTGTAACACACATATACATATGTACATACATACATATACATATGTTACAGTAATAGGTAGATAAACATATAACATGTAGATAAAGTGATAATAATGAATCAAGTAATCGATTCAATGATGATGATTCAAGGAAAACGTATTCAACAGACGAAGTTGGTACATATACATATATATTATATATGTACATATATAAATGATTTGTAGGTTTTCATCCAATAGTACATAGCAAAGAGCTCATAAAATAATGACGATAATTTATATAATATAATAAAAATCCATTAAAACTTAATTATTTTACAACACAACTCATAATATGATAACATTTACCTACACACTATGAAGTATCAAGATTGCAAAAGTTCAACAGAGCGAAACTTTATACGAAGCATCAAACAAACAATTTTTAATTAATTTACAACACGTACCTAAAATATATTTTATTAAGTCCATTTCATCATCGTTAATATGTAACATATTGCACGTATTAATTCCGCAGCTAATTAATATAATATCCAAAATAGAACTCACCCCACGCAAGATGCATACATTTGAATACATCAAGCACCGCGGGGAAAGAATAAAAAGTGTCACAATGTTACAAAGTCCGTTACACAATAAATCGTAGGTGTTACAGATATGCCCACATGTTACACGGTAACTTTTTCCGGAAATACTGCGATCATTTGATGACTTGTATGGGATGTGCCACCGACTTGTTGAAACCAAATCCGATTTACATTCAATTCGAGCCATGAAAATGATCAACGAAGCTCAACAATCAGAAACCACGATAGTCAAACATTCATTGACACAAAATGTTTCCAATGTTAGCTCAAATATATTTATATATTGTGGTTGAAATGTTTGAGAACTGCATCCACTGTCTACCTTTATTAAGATCGCATTCCGAGCGAGTGATTCTTTTGTTCGAACGGTTGATCAATTCCTTAAGAATTGTCTGTAATTTAATATACGACTAATTGCCCACTTACGGCTATAGCACTCATCTATACAGAGTCACATTAGATAAAAATAAAAAAAACGCAATATAAAAGTCACGTCAGTTTGTTTTACAATAAACTGCAATCAAAAGTGCGAATAGCGAAAAGTTGCACGAGTCATTCGCGTGATTTATATAATATATGTACACATGCATAGGTAAGAAATATATGTGAAATATCATGATGATATGCGATGACTATTGTAAAGTAGTTGAATTATTACATATTATCCTTCAAACCGCCGGTCAATTTCGTGACACTGCGTTTGTATGAAACGATTTGTGCAAAACACGCACGTTACCGCGAACAATTCAATTTCGCCGTATGTTTGACCGCAAATTATATACGTATGTATATTATACAAATATCATATGGAATATATATGTATTTCCTCTAAATAATTGTATTGTATGGTCGTAAACGTAGGATAAAGTCAATTATGAATGACTGTTCTAATAAACAAGAAAAATCATTTTTAAAAATAGCCCACATTTCTCAATAATCATAATTTTTTTTTGTCATTTTAAATAATTACTTATACAGAAATAAAAATACTGCACTAAATATAACATCCCGTATATACGATTTAAAATTAAAATGCGTCAAATGTGTGACTAAATGTTGCACAAAAGATTTCGAAGGAAAAGTACATATTTTCAGCATATAAATAAAGTCTATATGAGATGAAAGTAAATGACAGTATAATTTATCGCTTTTATCAGATTTTATGTATAAATCCTTAAAAAAGCGAACAGCTAAAAAATTTGGATTGTTATCCAAATGATTCGATGGTTGCGTTCATATTAAGCAGCGAGAGCTGACTGTGATTGAAAAGAATTTATTCTGAGTATAAACATTAATGCTGCTGGTCAGACTTGGATATCTGTGACTCCAAGTCGATCGTTTCCCATCAGAATTTCATCATTGAAGCGGTTCCTCTATCAAATTGGCAAAAGCCATCCTACCCAGTAAGTCAACACTATTTGAATATGATTTCAAAAATTTATTATCTATAACATATGTAGATGTCTCGCTAATTTTCTTATTCATATATAGTCTTTGTATTATGCTTATATGTCTAGTCACAGTGACGCAGTATTCTGTAATGTCACTTTGGCTAATATGTAAATAAATAAATAAAACACATTTTGCAAAATTTTAAGTTGTGCTGGAACGGACCATATCTCAAAAACCTAATCGAATACAAAAATATTAATATTACACTCGAATTAGTAAAGATTTATGATTTTTTTGTAAGTAGTCGAGTGGTAAATTCACTATTGTTTAGTTTAAATGAAAAACTTTTAAATCACACATCAATGTTTACTTTGTACAATAAAAACCATAACACATAAAAGGACAGTAAAAATAATAATGCTAATTTTACATTATCATATTGTTATTGGAAAATTTTGGACTTATGCACTTTTAAGCTTATGAATTCAACTCTACGTGTTATCCTATTAAAATGTATGAATTCAAATAAAAAAATTACTGCTTTGAATGCAATTGAAAATCTTTCTTGAAATATTCACATACATATTTGATAAGACAGTACAATCGATGAACCCGAGACGTTTTATTTATTTATTACTATTCAGATATAAAAATAAAACTTTCTATACAAATAAAAGCGAAAATATATATTTATACGTATATAAAATCATATCTGATTGAAGAGCACATACGCTTATTGTAATAAAATTTGCGGAATAAATACGGAAAAGTGTGGGAAAATGCAGTTTTTCCGACAGGGAGCGCTATCAATACTTTCCAAGCTAAGAAATCAGCACGCGATTGCACTAGAGATTTTCCCAAATACCAACATCATCGGCTGGGGAAGAAAGTATATAGCTTTGTCATCGAATCAAACATACATACATATATGATTGTATGTGTCCAGGTCTTCCCTAATGGGTTACCGTGATGGATGGTCCCGTTCATTACGGCCAATTGTACGTATCATTCAATTAAGCCTCACTGTTGCCACATTCTCCTGGCGGCTATATAACATATAGGCTGAAAATGCGATCGTTAAATATATCCTGTCAGATGCTGCGGACGCTCCATTAGATGCTAATAATAGCACAAAAAGAAAACACGGCATACGAAAAATCAACAGTTGCCTATCGAGCACGATTGTTTGTCGACGATAAAAGGTCCTAACTATATACTATTCCCGACACAACAGTAAACTACTCGAATGGATCTGAAGAATGTCTGTTATAAATCGACCATTGAAAGCAGCCGTACAAAGTGTGTATCGAAGTGTTTCCAACGACAACAAAAAAAAAAAGACTTTCGTCCTTTCAACGGACGCTACTGGAGTTTTCAATTACGGCCCAGCTCGTATATAAAGCAAATTTTATAAAATATAGAGTGAAAAAAGAAAAAGTTATAGGCGTTTAAATAATTAAAATTTGACAGCGAGATGGCAGGGCGAAAAGTAATGAAACTACCGATGTAAATGATGAATGTGACAGATAAACGTCAACGTGTAATACGATGCAGTATTTTCAAACGTATCTAATACGATATTTTTTCACCATCGTAATTGCGGATGATACCTTAACGTATATTGATGACCAAAATGAGCAATATGGCAAATTATGAAAACTATCGGATAAGAGATAAGGGATATAAAAAATGACCGCTTACACGAAAACCATGTGAAACGTATAAAAGAACGACATTTCCTCGCAGTAATTTAAATTTAATATTTTTGAAATTATTTTATCTTTAATTTACACCAATTTTATATATTTTTTATAATTTTATATATACTTTAATTTATATCAATTGATTTTTAAATTCTTTTTATTATTACGAAATTATGTTCACAATACATCTTATATGTATTTTAATGGCTACTGATCTACTGATCATTTTCTATTTTACGATTTTAATTTAATTTTGATAGTAATCCACCTATCTACATATATATTATATATATGTATATATAATTGAATGTTTGTCTGTCTGTCTGACTGTCTGTATATGTACATAATTTCACTAATAGGAAAATAAAAATGTAACTGGTTATGATTTCACTGAAACTTCAGTGAAATTATAATTTCACTGTGACATATGTATAATATATATGAAAATGTATTAAAATGATATTCTATTATTTTTTGAACATGTTTTTTGTACGATTGTTTACAACGCCATGTAGCAGAAAGAGTCGTTTAAATAATACAAAAAAAAAATGAAAATAATTGCTCCGAAAACGAATAAAATCACATGAAAAATCAGAGCCGATCAGTCATTTTTACAAACCTATTTTTGGCAAATGTGAATATTTTCATTTTATAAATATAATAATATATATTATATGTATATACATATGTATGTACACGAGCATGTGGAGATAATATCGCTTCGCATCGTTTTATCTCGATCTGGCAAAGTTTGACACGTCCGAAACAGATTTTACTTTCTCCATCCATTAAAAACGCATTATAAGAAACAAAAAAAAATACGTATACACCCACTGCGTACGACACGAAACAGTTTAAATTGCTCAACATATTCCAAAGAATAATATATTACGTGTTAACAAAAATTTACCAGGGACAAAATGGTTTCGAACGTACATAGATTTACGTACGCCCTAGCTCAGAATTTCTTGCAGAAAATTACATGTAATAAAATATCAGAATTGCTATTTTGCTAAGATTTATTTTTATTGTCAGTATTGTCTTGTGCCATTTTCAATGCGAAAATCATTCGAATTGGTTATATTTTCAATACGGCAATAATTTCGTACATTTTTGTCTGTGCATATATACATACGTATGTATATATTTATTTTACATTCCCTTCTTTGTTTTTATTTATAATTTGTAATTATTATTATTATCCGCTATTTATAGCTTATTATTTTAATTGTGTAAATACTTCTATATGTATATTTGTTTTTGTAATGTCTAATTTATATAGTTATTATTTTGTTTCTTTTCTGTTATATTTTTGACGATTGTGGCGCATTAGGAATTCCTGTAATGCTACAATGGTCCAAACTTTAAATAACTTTGACGCAATATACTGTGAAATCAACATGGCGACAAATAAACACATGTTTCATTCCATAAATGAAAGTGAAAAAAGTAACTTTTACAAGTGTTCAAGGGAGTAGAAAGTCATCGCTTCAATCTGACAAAAGATTCCGATGTAATTTCCGAGTTCGTTAGTGATAAAACTTTTCTGGCTTCATGTCTAAGACATTAGCTTACCTCAATGTTAGCTAATCCCCCCCCCCAATGTCGGTAAAATATCAAAGCGATCTAAAGAGTGGAAATGGTTCAAAATCTGATCACGAATTTTTGACGGGCAGGAATGTCACTGAACTTACAGAGTGAATTAAGTAAATATTTAAAAAATAAATAAATTACTTCTATGTGGATATAATCTTAGATTTATTGCGATTGTCAATTCAATGCACAACTTTGTCAGCAAATCGGCTATTTTTACTTACCTCTTATTCACATTCCTATTCTATTTAACGATATATGTAAGTATAATTCCAATACCACCAAATTGGCAACCTATCCCACTTTCCCGCAAATTTGAATTTATAGTTTCTCGAATTTGTTGATTATTATATACTAGTTGTTTTACTCAGTGTTTGTAATATAAACCGCTTCAACACATGGCTAATTTAATAGTAAACATTCACTTACTTTTTTATTAAATTTATTTGAATCGAAAAAAAAATAATATTCAACAATATCAATATCGTCGGCATAGAAAATTTGACTTTTTTGATACGAACCAAACAAAAAAACATACATAGATATATACAAAATCTCTTTCGAAATTATATATTAGATAATATATTCTGTATTTCTCCCAAAAAATTGTTGTTTATTGAATTTGTCTACAGATTATTATCTACGAATTTGTCTACAGATGAAATAGTTATAGGCTTTTAAGCAATTAAAATCTGACAAAGCTAAATGACGGCGAAAAGGGATATTCACGCGAAAAGGGATAAAACGCCGAAGCGATCGCAGTAGGCGAACAATGCGACTGAACATTTTGGACGATTAACGTCAGGCAAATCTTCGTGGGACAATTTTCAAACGCGTCTAATACGATATTTTTTCACCATCGTAATGGCGGAAGATACCTTCACTTATGTATATTGATGACCAAAATGATCAATATGGCAAAGTATGAAAAGGATCAGATAAGAGGCAAAATGCAAAATTCGTTTATTTTATCGAGGTAAGCCAGTTATCAATAGAATTTTTGTTATTAATCCACAAGAATAGTCGAAATATGATTTTTCTAAGTAGAATTTTATTTAATTCTCATATAAAGATAATTTAATATATTATCCCTATTAATTCAATTGAGATTCGTGTAAATACGAGTAAACACTAGTACGAGATTTTTGCTCGCAATTTTACCGATTTAAAGTTCATCACACTTCCAATTAACCCTTTTAAACGAAAACAACAAATAGTGTGGTCAGAACACTATCTTAATAAACATGTTTCAATAGAAAATACTCAATATAAAATAGTAATAACAGTGGGAAAAAATCCCAAGTGAAAATACGTACTTTTGACTTTTGATTTGAACTGGATGACTACTAAGAGAGATTTGAAAGCTGAAAAGTACTACAAATGGAAGATAAAATACCCGACTATAGATTACAATATTCATTTTGAACAGGAAATTGACAGATTTTGAGACATCGACCGAACAACACCAAGATATAGGAAAATCGCGCGATTTATAAAACACATATATCTCCGAATCTCGAGCCAATCAACATTTTTTATTACCAAATTCGTGTTCACTGGGCATAATTCTATAAGAAAAGTCATATCTCGTCTCTGAACCAAAAAAAAAGTCGTCATTTGTCGAACAGTGTAATCGTAAGTGAAACATAAAAGAGGTATGTAATAAAAATATTGTATGTGCTCATATGAAGTTCTGCGTCAAAATGCGATCGAGTCATAATCAAGCGTATTACGAATTAGGACACGGACTAAGGACACACCAGTTCAAAATGGCGTAATGACATCGTCCTCTGTTTGACATTTGACCCGGCGTTGATCGACCCCAAGAGGACCTTCCAAGTACGACAGAGTTCTCTTCGAAAAAGTCTCGATAAAAATGCAATTTTACACTGTAAATGTATTTCACATTTGAACACACTTACGAGAATCAATATATCTTCCATGCCGATTGCACAATTCAAATGCGATGTGCATCGCGCACGGTAATGGCCATTATCGCGCAAACGCTCGTCTATCATAAGAGATTTATTTCCAGTTGGAAAAATGCGAGTCGACACGCGCAATTTCCGCGACAGAGTGCTTCAAAAACTCATAGACTTGACTTTCATGCAGATTAGCCTTGCTGGAGTAATCCCAGATAAGCAGAAGGCACTTATCCGAGTGAACTTTTGACGACCGGACGAACACCTGCCGTTGTATTCCAAGATATGTATATGTATATTCTACATACATATATGTTCATACAACGGACGTTGACTGTCTTTTAACTGTTAATTCTATAGCATTGGTGGATATTTAAGTACTGGCACGTCGTAAAAAGCGAGTAGATTTAATGTGTAACATGAAAAGATACGTCAAACTGGCCAAACGGCAACTTCCTGGTGTTGGGTGAAAGAAAAGGATGTTTTTGATCTCACTCAATTACACGAAAAATAACGGTAACCGATTGGTCCAAATTTTGTACTAATTGACTAATAAGTAGGGATCTCAAATATTCGAATATCGAATAGTAGCTTTAAATTATTTATTTTTAGTTTTAAAAGTTCAAGATATTATTAAAATTTTAAGAGAATCATTATCCGTAAAATCAAATAGAACTAAATGTGCTGTAGATTGAGAATAAAAAAACAAGTCCGTATAAAAAGTATTCGAATATTCGGATTTGGAATCCCTACTAATAAGAGACTTGGAGATATTTATTTATTTATTGAAAAATCAACAGGCCTCAGATATAGAAATTCATAAAAATAAAGAATAGTAAAAGTTTTCTGAGAAAAACATACAAAACCTCGATTCTCGAGAGTAAAAGTACTACTTCCGGTTCAGATAAAAATATTTAAAAAAAATACAATGTTATAAGATTATTATTTCCATTACACTGGATGGTGCCATTGACATTTGTCACATCTCTCTTCATTCTCTGCACCACTTCCTAAGTTACGGAAGTCGCGACCATTTAGAAAGGTTGAGTTAGTTTATTTAATTATGAGTTTATTAAGAATTCTTTTTTTTTCTATGTCATGTTTTATTTAATTATCTTTTCTTTATTTAATTTGTATATCTAATTTGTTTATTTTAGTTGTATTTCATGTACCCTTTCTTAATCTTTTTAGCACACTCGTCACTTTGGAACAATCTGTTAGACGAGTGTGCTTGATTAATTGATGTTGTATAATAAATAATAAATAAATCCCAGTCCGATTCAGCTAGCTCTTTGAGAGATAATTGAATTCAAAGACTTAAATAAAAGAGGACACCTATAAGGGGAGGTACCATTTCCGGTCAAGTTAAAAAATTGAAAAAAATTTACGTAGTGTCCATAAAAATTTCAGTTCGATAGGACTAACGATGTTCAAAAAATCCTCAAAATACACAGACACACACACACATTTTTGTTATATCATGAAAACGTGATCAGTGATCGATTCCGAGTTCGAATCAGTCAAAATATCGAGTTCGAATTTTCGCATGATCACAAAACTTCATCTATTGTTACTTACTACGTACATAGACAAAGAAGAAATACACTATTAATCGCAATTTTTAGCTTTGGCATTTAGTAAAGATTTGATGTAGGATTTTAAAAAAGTTATTGAATAGAATTCTACATACATATATCTATAGTTAGACATTTGTAAAAATCATAAAAAGATAGCATCACAATAAAAACGTTGACGTAAAATATACATAAAATAAATAAAAAACTATTTGTTACGCTAATTACATTGTACGTACGTACATTCAGCATTAAGTCAAATTGTCAATAGCACATTTTGGACTTTGTTTATTCCATTACTACTATATATGTAGGTACATAGTATTTAATGCCAAATATTAATTTAATAAAAGTTGATTTATAAATTAATCGACGACCTCTCCGGTGGTCACGGTCGCCAGTTTCGATTGTTGCATCATTGAGGAACAATTACTAAAACGTTCAATGATTAGGCTTGACGATGATACATATATCAACTGGTTAAGTCACGAGGTGATAATTACGAAATCCTGGATACCTAACTACATAAAATAGAATACATACTCCAATTGCTCGTCCACCTCTGACCTAAGGCAAAAGGGAGTCATCTTAGCTCACGTGTCGTCGATTAAACTCCTACGTGAGTCAACGATCATTATTAAGGATTGTGATATCTGAAGGTATGTACGTATGTACATATATAACCCCTGTGTATATGTTTATATATACCTACATTCCTCAAGATTCGATTTAAGAATTAAAAAGGTCTAATTTCGGCACCTCTACAGGCGCAATCACACTGAATTGTACGGCACAGACGTGCACATGGTTTCTAGCTGGGAAGAGCGTTTCTTCAGGTCATTATTAATTCGTACGATCTTACTATTTCGACAAGTTTCTCCTTGATTTCTAAAAATATGGGAATCACCGTTATCTATCATTGTCAAACGTACGTCAATACAAGGATAAAATATCGCCACGATTTGGGAAGATCGCGACGGAATAGACTAAGCATGCCAGCGATTTTTTTGCATGTGCAAAACTATGTGCCGTCCATCCGATGGGATCCTACATATGTATGTATATGTCACAGTGAAATTATATTTCAAATGAAAGTATATTTTCACTGACGTTTCAGTGAAATCATAACCGGTTACATTTTCAAGGTTGATTTTATTCATTTAAGATTAGATTATTATGGTTGGTATAATTTAAGGGTTAGGATCGGTTTGGTTAAGTAAGGGTTGGCCCTATTCATTTAAGATTGGATTAAATGTATAGAGTTAAACGTTGTAAATTCATTGTTTGATACATTTTCACTGCTTGAATTGGTAAAAATATATTTTCACTTGAAATATGCTTTCACTGTAACATGTATACAAATTTAAATGGAAGCTGGAAATGCTATCTTTGTTTTGAATAAATTGATTATTCGATATTTATTTTTTTCGATTCAAAAAAATTTAATAAAAAAAAACAACGAATGAATACGTACTATTAGATTCGCCATGTTTAAGCTGTTTATATTACAAATACTGAGCGAAGCCGGGCAAAACAAATAGTATACATTTATAATAAATTAGTATGTACGTACATATGTAAACATTTTAAATAAATATCTACTAATGAAACTATTCAAATATAATTTTTGAATAGTTTCATAAGTCTACATTAATCTACAGTGAAAATATATATTTTTTAATAAAAATAAATGTAAATTAACGTATCGCGTCCTTAGAGCCCAAACGTGATAAGTTATCACATTTGCAAAGTTATTCAATTTAGCCAAATCGTGGAGTAAACAGTGATAACTCCACGATTTGGCTAAATTGAATTGTAAGTGCAGTTTTGTTCCAGTTTTCATATTCTATAAGAGCACGTTGGTAAACTTTTAAAATAGGGTCCCGGTTTTTGATGATATAATATGTATATATGTAGTTCGCGTTATGTAATAAAAAGCAAAAAAATAAAAGGTAAATTTTGTAAGTAAACTTATTCTTCTATTATATATAATATATTATTTCTGATATATACATATCTGTCTATCGGTTATCTATCTATCTGTGTATCGGCTTTGCCGCATTTGTGTTCGAAAAAAGTGGTCGAGATTGTAGCATATTTTAAACGTGTCCATTACGATTATTTTTCATCATCTAACCATCAGAAACGATTTAAATTTCCATCGTTTTATCAAAACGATCGAAAGACTATAGGAATAGTTACTGAATCGAAACATAGAATAGGCTTGTAATAGCTTTCAATTGAAATACGATAGATCAGAATGAATGATGAATAATTATCATTTTCAAATTCAGTCCCTCTGATTTATTGCAATTTTTAAAACACTGCACCGAACAATAGGCGAATACGAGCCCCAGAATGGGAAACTCTGTAGTTAGAAGCCAGAATGATACTTTCAACGACACTCATTTACTAAAATATCCCGTTTGTTACAGACATTACTAACAAACTAACCAGTAGATTCTATGACAGAATCACTAATAACCATACTAACACACTTGTGAAGAGTCTCGGTGATTACAAAAAAATGTCTAAACCCTTCAGGTATAACACACAAATTACCTAAACACCATAATCTGCTTTAGATCATCGACTTTAGAGGGTCTTTTATTAATATTATGTATTAGATGTATTATGAGCATTTATAAGAATTGTAAATAGGTTTTTGAGCTCTGTTTCCTATTATGCTGTACATTAACATTAGAATAATATAATACTATGATTACTAACAAAATTAAATTAAAATTGTAAAATAGAAAATGATCAGTAGATCAGTAGCTATTAAAATATATATAAAATTAATAAGATTGTGCACATAATTTAGTAATAATAAAAAGAATTTAAAAATCAAAAAAAAAAACTCCTTCGAATATATTACAAGACAGATAGATACCCAAGTAAAGCGACAGTGTAGCAACATTATCATAGCAAGTAAGTAAGTACGCATTGCCAACCAGGAATTCGCTCTGTGGCAACAAACGAGTGTTGCGAAAAACGCGATTATAGCAACGCGACCACGAGGAAGTGACTGGATTCGACACAAAACCAAACAGAAACCAATCAACTGCGAAACATACCTTTGGCCCATCCGGTCAACACGTTTCCGAGATACGCCACCTTGAACACTGGGTCTGGCTCGCTGATGTTGACACTGCTGTGCCTCTTCAGCAACCTGCCCAAACCCTTGGACAGAGTCCTGAAAGTCTTCTCCCGAAAGTCCTTAGTGGCAGCAGCCACAGACTCAGCACTATCCACACTCTTCGACAACGACTTCTGATTGTGTTCGTGCAACTTCTGGCTGATCAACTTGGGCAAAGTGGGCAACGACCGCCTCCTCTCCTTGAGAACGGTCTTCGCTTGAAACACGCTGTACACATTTGAATTCTTCTTGTAACTCTGCACGTCAACACTTTCCGGCTGTTTGGACTTGGTCTCCGGATCAACTTTCAGGCATTCGGCACTTTTGGCTAGGATTTTCCTAGCCGTCGTCGAGTTATTGTTGAGCTTATCACAGTCTGTTTTATGGTTGAGCAGCGATATCGCTGACTTTTCCCTTCTTCTCAGAGTCGAAGTCTTCAATATGAGGTTCTGCTCGCTGGAGCTCCTAGTCTTCAACACGTGCACTTTGCTGTAGACTCGATCGGTCTCGTCGAACCCTATGAACCTGTCTTTGATCTCGGCAGCCTCCTCTTGGGTCGGCTCTTCTGCCAGCAGCTCCTTTTTGTTCTCGTGCATTTTGGACTCGAGTTTGGAGCAGGACTTGCTGCGTTGACGTCTCGCGTCCAGAGCCGTTTTATGCGCCATCCTCGCGTGTGGCACAATTCATCCTCTCGAAATATCACACTGCACTGTTGCAAACTGTCAGAACTGCCATCGTGGTATATGATCGTGATAGCACTGTGCGAACGTAGTATAGTCGCGAACGATGTTGCCGCGGCCGCGTCTCGCTGGCAAATGATTCACCGAACGGCAATACGGCAGTCGACTGCTCTTGCTATTGAGTCACCTTCGTGGAAGTGCTGGCCACTGCGTACAGTACGTCTGCAACAAATGGAAATGATACTCCGGTTAATATATTGTACACACATCATCATCATCGTTGTCAATTACGGGGTGTTTACGTACGAATTACATATATGTACGTATATATAGGATAGGGTTACCATATCGTGGTCATTTAAGGGGGTATTCTAGTCTAGACTCTAGAGGCATGAATTGTAGGTATTTTTTCAGGTATAATAAAAAAACTATTTCCTATAAAAAGTACTATTTCCGGTTCGGATAAATATATTTAAAAAATATAAGGTTATAAAGATTATTATTTGTATTACATGTAAAAAAATTTCAGTCCGATTCAGTAAGCGGTTTGGGAGATAATTAAATTCAAAAACTTAAAAAAAAAGAGGACGCCTATAAGGAGAGGTACCATTTCCGGTCAACTTAAAAATTGAAAAAAAATTTACATCGTGTCCAAAAGAATTTTAGTAACCAATACTAAATTACAATTCGATAGGACTAACGGTGTTAAAAAAATTAAATCAGCTGATAACTAAAAATAATTGTATGTGATGTATGTATGTAAGCTTATTGTAAATCATATTAACAATTAGATACAACATAACTTATTATTGAATACTTATCTCGCAGATAAAACCCAGTGAAGAGATATACTTTTAGCCGTGAAATGTCAAATCTGACATATTTGGCCAAAAATCAATATACATCGTGTATTACCCTACAAGAAGCTACACGCCAAATTTGAAATTTATATGCATATACATATGAGAGTTAAAACTATAAATATTTATATATTAGAGAACGAGAACCAATATAGCAAATTTCATAAAATATAGAGTGAATTATAGGCGTTTAAACAATTAAAATCTGATATCGCCATATCAAGGCGAACAGGTTGGAAGATACGGGACGAACGCTTATTAAACGTCAAGAAGATTTACTTTCCGCGTGTTTAAAACGCGTTGTATACGATATTTTATCTCCAACGTAATGGCAGACAATACATTAGCGTGTATTGATGACCAAAATGAGCAATATGGCAAAGTATGAAAACGATCGGATAAGAGATAAAAATGACCACTGACACAAAAGCCATGTGAAACGTAAAGGAGGTATGTAAAAAAATACACAGACACACACACATTTTTTCCAGATCATGAAAACGTGATCAGTGATCCATTTCGAGTTCGAATCAGTCAAAATCTCGAATTCGAATTTTCGCATGATCACAAAACTTCATATATTGTTACTACGTAGGTACATATGTACATAGATAGAGTAAAAATAAATAAAAATTATGTGTCGGTACCGTGTTCGATCAGCACGCGGTCGATTTTTTTAAAAATACCTAAATAAATATATTTAACTAGTTGTTTTACCCGGCTTCGCTCAGTGTTTGTAATATAAACGGCGTAAACATGGCGAATCTAATAGTAAATATTCATTTGTTTTTTTATTAAATTTATTTGAATCGAAAAAAGTATAATATTGAAACAATTGTATTGTCGTCATAGAAACTTTGTTTTGTTTTCGAAGTTCCCAACCAAAGATACTTACATACAAAGTCTCTTTCGAAATTACATACATATATACTAGATATATATATATATATATATATATATATATATATATATATATATATATATATATATATATATATATGTTTTGTTTTCGAAGTTCCCAACCAAAGATACCAAAGATATATATATATATATATATATATATAGATATATATATATATATATATATATATATATATATATATATATATATATATATATATATATATATATATATATATATATATATATATATATATAATATCGCTATTCTTTTTATATTACAATACTGAACGAAGCCGGGTAAAAACACTATTATATATATGTATATAATAATTAGAGGTAGGACCGGAAGCGTGCCGTTTACTGATCAATTGTTGTAAATGCTTTGTAAAAAAGGTTCGGCAAATCTTTAACAATGCATTTACAACATGTGAACAATAAACGGCCCCCTCAGGCTCCGGTGACTAGTTATGACTAAAGGGCAGCTAGTCGTAGTTGCTTTTACAAATAATAATAAACCATTCCATTAGTGTTCACAGCAAAAGAGTAAAAAAACATGTTTTTTATAAAAAATTAACAATAGTGACCCTTTTTGTGCCAAAAGCAACCACCAGTAGCCAAAGTTTAGTTATGACTAGAGGTAGGACCGGAAGCCTGCTTTTTCCCGGAGACAGGGCGTTTTGGGTCTATTTTCCAGGATAGCATAAAAAAGGCTTCCTCATAAAAATGAACGAAGCCCGACGAACAATGAACGATGAACTGCGCAAAGTTGGTCCGCTCTTTAGTCATGACAAATTTCGTAGGCCCTACAAGGGTCTAAAATGCTCCAACACCAAACTTTTGTTTTAAGCTTGTGAATAAGTATGTATGTGCATATGTATGTATGCATGTGCGTAAAAAATTCATGGGAATATAAATGACGTTTGGTAGCCCTAATATCAATGTATATGTACATACGTACATAAGCCCCATTTAAAAAAGTATACGTTCTAAATATAACCGTTTAATCATCAGTTGAATAATAAATGCAAAAATGGGGGGCGCTCATTAACATTATTAATATTTACAGGTGTTGTTAACGCCGTGTGAGCAATTGTACAAATACTGAATAAATTAATGATTAAAAATCATTATTTTTGAAAATGGCATACCTACAATAGATAAAGAAGATCCTCCACAGGTATAAACAGGTAGACTTGGTTTAAAAAAAAGCAGATAAACAAGACTCAAAACCTGTTCACTACAATAGAACCATATATTTCCACTTTTTTTTCCCTTTAAATACAAGCATTAAATATATAGATAAGGAATTGTGAATACTTTTAACTACATACATACATACATATATTGAAGCAGTATTTAATTGCTAAAAATTTCGTCTTGATTGTCAAGCCCTAAACATGAATTGGACAATTCTAAAACAACATAAATAAAAACCATATTTCAGAAAATCTGCGAGCGATAAACCGTACTGATAAGTTGTACGATTTGGAAACAAGTCGCGCCATTTATTTTTATTTATTATAAAATACCAAATTGCTAATGAATTAATAAAACTAACAACTATAATATAACATATCTACATAGTTAACAAAATTAAAAAAAAAACTATAATTAGTAACCCTAAAATAATATAATATAATTCCAAACATAGCATTTTATTAAACTTACATATATAATCTATTAGCCACAGTAAAATTATCAACCAGCAACATGTGTAGCTCAGTGGTTAGCGTATAATGCTTTCTACTGAGGGGTCATGGGTTCAATCTCTGGCCTGGTGTTGCTGGTCAGACCTTGGATATATTACGCAAGTTTGATCGATTCATATCAGAACTTGCCAATTTATCTGATTTCATGTTTGAAACAGTTCCACCTTATTCCTCGCCTTTATTCCTTTCTCGCAAATTCGAGTTTTAAAGAATATACTACCCACTCTACTCTGTAAAAATGGATGTTTTCTGGCAAAATTTGCTGTATATTGAATTTGTCCATAGCTATTGTATAAAAATAGTTGTCCTTTCGGTATTGAATAAAAATATATATGTATATGTAATTGTATTTGTAAAATGTTTGGAATTGTAAGGACTTGCATTTGTACAAAAAATGGGTTTACCTGTAATAAAATTTTACAATCATCGAAAACGTCTTAAACCAAAACGTCTCATCACTGATATATTTAAAATCGTTGATAAATCTGCTACCTACTACGTAGTACTTTAACCAAAGGAACAACTCTGCGTGCGACAAATCGTCACGATAAGTTAACAACTAGTTGGAAGACTTCAACATACATATGTATGTAAGCGTCACTAACAGTTATTGATTTGACTCCGATTTACAAACAGGAACAAACCTATATTATAACAATCAATCAATGTCATTTAATACATTTAAATCACCATCATAGCTTTTGGCCGAATTCAACGTGATTCATTGGATATTATTTTTTGAATTTCACTTCATTTAAAAGCGTTTCACCGATGAAATGAAAACAATGAAAATCAACAGAGTGCCACTTTTCTTTGAAATAGCAAACTTTCGCGTGGAAATCATTCGACGACTGCAATACAAAATGAATTTAATCAAAAATTATGCAGATTGTAAAAACAACAAAAAAAAAATCATTAACTAAAAATTACGCATTGCCGTTACATCGAATTGATCAAACAAAGAGTTGGCTAATCTAAACACCAAATTACAATACAATTTACATTAAACATTACAATATTCAGTTAATTTAACACATCGAAGTACGCAACTGTGTAGGCACGAAACGTTAATTTAAAACAATCCATAATAATCCGTATTGCGCAACATTCATACGAGTGCGTTACGCAACGTTACGCCAAATTAATTAGAATTGAACCTTTGAAAATCAACTGAAAATTTAAATCTGTATTATTTTATTCGAGAGACAAGGATGTGAAAAAAATTGACATTCGATCGTCGTGCTGTTGAAAATTTCGCAAAAGCAATCCACTATATACACGTCTGGTCATGGATCGCATACGAATTGAGCGTATACCTGTACAGGTGTGTCATAAATTAAATACACCCGTTCAAAGTGTAGTTAAAATTCAATAAAATACACATTTAACATTGTCGGGCTGTGAAAATTTTCGTATAATAAATCTTCCGTTTCCTGTGAAATCTATAAAGGGACATCCCTTTCCGAACCCATACCCGCTTTTGCAGTACAAAGATGTCCGAGAAGATTAGAATTAGGATTTATTTAATCATAATTCAGGACTCGTGTATCTTTTTTTTGTTGGAATTTTCCAGTTTTATTTAAGTGAATTCGTTTATTTTATTGAGGTAAGCCAGTTATCAATAGAATTTTTGTTATTGATCCACAAGAATAGTCGAAATATGAATTTTCTAAGTGGAATTTTATTTCATTCTCATAATAAAGACAATTTAATATATATTATCCCCATTAATTCAATTCAGATTCGCGTAAATAAGAGTAAATACTAGTACGAGCTAATTACCGATTTAAAATTCAGCACACTTCCAATTAACCCTTTTAAACGAAACCAAAAAATAGTGTGACCAGAACACTACCCCAATAAACATCTTTCAATAGAAAATACTCAATATAAAATAGTATTAACAGTGGGAAAAAATCCAAAATGAAAATACGTATTTTAGACTTTTGGTTTGAACTGGACCACTACTTAGAGAGATTTGAAAGCTGACAAGTACTACAAATGAAAGATAAAATACCCGACTATAAATTTCAATATTCATTTTGAACAGGAAATTCACAGATTTTGAGACATCGACCGAACAACACCAAGATATAGAAAAATCGCGCGATTTAAAAAACACATATGTATGTATATCTCCGAATCTCGAGCCAATCAACATTTTTTATTACCAGAAGAAAAGTCATATCTCGTCTCTGAACCATTTTTCGTGTCGAACAGTATAATTATTAGAAAACATTTGTAGACATATGTATATCATATTTATGTATATGCAAATATGTATCAAATCATATCAAAATTGATTTTTATATACACGTGTATCACACCCAAAGCGTGAAAGTGCACAGTTCATGAATTTGACATTTCAATACCTCCTTATACCCTCTTGCGTATTTATTTTGCAAAAAATATACATTGTGTCTACGATTCCTTTTTCGGCAATAGAAATAATTGGGTGCGCAGCTCTCAGAATTTTTTCTTTTAATTTGAAAAGTCAAAGGGTCGTCCTTTGACTGAAGCCGAATGTCACGTGTTTGCAACACGTGAATACTTACCTGACAAAGCAAAAAAAAAGCACGTGCAAATTACAAAGATAAGATTTTTCCATAATATTGTGAGCCATTATACATTTTTACATATTTTGAGCCGAACAAAATTAAATGTTTTTTTCGGAAATCCAACAAACCGCTGAAAAAAAACATATAACTGACGGAAGCGGCAAGTTTTTTTTTAAGCAACCGAATATTTTACCATATTGTTTACGTATTGAACATTATATATTTTTTTAAATCATCAAAACCTAACCCTTGGCCATTTTATTAGCTTCACTCGGTTAGTTCCTGTCCGTCAAAGTTTTTGATCTGATTTTGAACCACTCTTTAGATCGCTTTGATATTTTACCGACATACGGGGTTAGCTTACATTGAAGTAAGCTAATGTCTCCGGTGTTAAGCTAGAGTGTAATCATTAAAAAACTCATTAAAAATTACATCGGAATATTGTGTCGGATCGAAGCGATGACAGCTACCTAAAAAAGGCGGTTTTCTATCGCCTCTTCGCAACTCACTTGAACACCTGTAACAGTTATTTTTTTACCTAGTTACCTGAACGTAGCTGTCGAACCTTGTCTTATCATTATTTTCATAATTTAATGTGATGTATGAGTGGAATTTTGATCTTCTCTCTTCCATTTGGGCCTCGCAGGGATACTTTGTATTTGCGGCTGGTTAGATGCAAGTTAGATGACCGTTTTGGTATTACAGGAGTCCCTAAGGGTGAAATCACACAGCGGTGAATGTGGCACGTGGTTTTTTTTAGATAGTTTTAAACATATAGAAAAAATGTGACACGAAAACTAGAAAACTAGACTGGTACAAGTGACATTTTTAAAAAAAGCTGGTTGAAGTGCTAAAATAATAGCATTTCATATATCCTATTATAGTCATTTCATATATCCTATATGTCACTTGTACCAGTCTGGTTTTCAGTCCTTCAATAATTATGCTTTACTACAAATAGAAATTGTATAAATTTTACTATTCAATATTTACTTATGTCACATGCTAATGCATACATATTGAGTTCATATAGGGATATTCTTATTTTACAAACATTTTTTTAAATTTCTAATACTTCTTATTTTATTTCATTGTTTTATCACTTTTTTATTTATTTTTTATATAATTTTTAGAATACATACATACGTACAAATTATTATTTTTTGACTGATTTAATTCAGTGTGTGGTAGCAATATTAAAATGAGCACTAGTTAGATCAGCGTAGTATGAAAATAAAATTAATATCATTAAAAGCGTACAAAATAAAATAAACCATTACATGCGAATCATCACTCTGTAACGACCCAAATGTTTGAAGCAAACGGCGCATGTAAAAAAGCCCAATGACTAGTTCGTGAAAATCGAGCACAAATTCAATGCATATGCATACGTATTAAAATAGTTTCAAAAATACGTACATATAAAGAAAATCGTCAGTGGAAAAATTTCACGACAAACAATTTCTTTTTATTTATACAGCAGCACCGTATTTACGAGAATTAAACATGCCATACGATAGAGGCTAAATTTTCTCATACAGGTACACATGTATTATCGCTCGATAATGGCATATAAAAAAAAATAATTAAAAAAAAATAACGGACAAATTATGTGTGTCCGTTTAAACAGTTAATGTCAATCAATGGCGTTAAATTATATACGATCGGTAATTAAATCTCGGGTTCAAATTTAAGCGTAATAATGGCCGTCCCGTCGCCGAGCGGAGACTTTTTCCAATTAACAAATAATCGAGGAAAATCTCGGAAAATTGAAGCAGCGCTTGTTAACTTAACAAGGCTTCCGACATCTTTTACTTAATTGGAAGCTTAGCTATTGCGCTTTCAACAGACAGGTTTTAGTTAACAAAATAAATACAAAAAAATGACACATAATACAAGCCTACAATATATCCTGTTGTCGCAATACTTTTTTTTTCATTTTTCTTCTAAATGTAAAGAGATATTTAAGAATTTTGCATACATACATATGTATATTCATACCAGTAGCGTAGACTAGTGGTTGGTTTATTATGCTTTCGAGCAGACTGGTCACGGGTTCAAGTCCCACTATAATCCCGCTGCTGGCTAGACTTTGGTTTTTGACTCGTCATCGTTTTCATTGTAGTGTTTCGTGATCGTTTTTTTGACTCGTGACTTTGATCGTTTTCTTTCAGAATTTGCCAATTTTTACAAACCTCCTTTTAGCTTCACTTACGATTACAATTCAGGAAAAAATTTGCCTCTTATCCGATCGTTTTCATACTTTGCCATATTGCTCATTTTGGTCATCAATATAAGTAAATGGATCCTCCGCCATTACGATGGTGCAAAAATATCGTGTAAGACGCATTTGAAATCTGTCTTTGAAATAGTGCCTGACGTTAATCGCCCAAAATGTTCAGTGACATTGTTCGCCCACTGCGCTCGCCTCGGCGTTTTATTGGTGAATATCCGTCAGTAATCTATAAGTTCATTTGTCATTGTGCGCAATAGTAGCTGTGTTTATTTGTCATATATCTTAAAAAATTGCATTCTAGGCTCTCATTATCTCATATTATACATATATATTTTTACTTCACAGATGATTATACTGCAATCATTAAAAAAGTTTTCAACTGTTATCATATTCCATCCCTTCTTCAATAGTAATCGAGTAATTTCAGAGCGCTGAAACTTTATAACGAGTTTTAATACAAAGTAGTGCGAACGATAGGAAAACTTTAAATAACATATCCGCCTTAAACTTACGTTCTATATAATATAACATTTCCATTCCAGCGCTGAAAATAGTATTTTATTCGAATTGGAATCTCGTGTCACGTTTCGTGTAGATTCATAATTTTCAAATAATATAAATATAATATTTACGTACTTGCGCATAAAAAGAAATCAACGTCAATATACAAATAATACATATATAAATAAGCAGCAAGAAAATCTCCATTGAAAAGATCGAAACATAACATACATACATACACACGCAAATAAATAATATTTATTACACCTTGACCTCGAACTTTGAAATTCATCTTAGTATTTAAAAAAAATATTTAATAAACAGCTTGTTTTGCACTTCATAATCGTTTATTTATTAATTTAAGAAATTTCTGCATTATGTATTTGCATACATTTGCGTAACTATGTAAATTCTATGGGTTAAAGCGTATCGAATACGATATGCAAAGTGCAATATAAACTTTGCCTAACGGAACTAACCCACATATGTAATTGAACTTGTATGTTTTGCCGGTTTTTGAAAGGGATTTTTTTCCAACTATATGTACATACATATGTATACAATACAAAAAAAAAATTACAAAAAGACAGCAAAAAAGAAAACATCCTACTATTGTTCAATTTTACAAATTCATATTTAAATATTAGATATTTAAATTAAAATTTTACATAATTTACTTGTTTATATTTTAAAAAATGCGCATTTACACGCAATCGCTAATGCCAAAACATTAACTACATACACATTACATTGAACTGTCGAAAAAAGTAGCTTGAGGAGTGGAGTGGGAGAGCGGAAAGGCGAGGGGGGGGAGTCGAAAGTAAAAAAGTGCCAAAATAAACAGAAAAATGGCGAAACAAACACAGATGTGTTTATTATTAACAGGGGACGCTCAAAAACCAATGTTTGACGAATGATATCATGCTAGGTGCGCGCGAAATTAATTCAATAACAATTTTCTTAGGCAAATTTGCCCGAGAAAATTACCTCAGAACTTTTCCAGAGCGGAAAATTTTCAAAGAAAGATTCCCCTCTAAGAACCGCATTTTAACAAATAAAAAAAATACGGTACAAAATAGAATATTTTATGAACATTTTCAAGTCAATCGAATGTATAATCTATATATGTATGTATGTATATAAATCAATGTTTGTCTGCTGTCTGTCTGTCTCGAATAGGCTCCTAAACTACTGAAACTAAACCGAGTACGATGGAACTTTCAGGATTTGTTGTATGTACATATGTCCTGGAAGATTACTGAGAACAAAAAACGGGAAAACACCTCTTTATAATAATATTCGTAATAACGATTTTATCTATGCGAAAGAATGAAGTGTGTAGTTAAGGAAATGTGTACGTTGGTAACCAACTTGCGCGCACGCATGCCAACGTACAAATACATTACGTAACACTCATACCAACCTGACATTACGTACCACTCATAACAATCCTACATACATATGTATATAAATTAATGTTTGTCTGTCTGTCACGTATGCGTTCCTATACTTTACTATAATTTAATTTGATTATTAAGTATTAATTTGAAACTGTAACATTCACTTATCGAAACGCATCGAGAAACGGGAACGGGAACGGGAATTGCATGCGTTATTGTACGATCGAACTTTCAGGATTTAATGTATGCATGTCCGGGAAGCTTACTGTGAAAAAAATCGGCCAAAAACAGGAACGGAAACGGGAAAAACGGGAATGAGTGGCATTGCAAGGCTATAATTTCAAATGTTTTCGCGTCACGACATGCATTGCTAGGGTAAAATAAACAAATAATTGAATAATTTCAAATGTGTCGCTGCCTGCGTTTTTCCGACAAATGGAAACGGGAACGAGAACGGGAATGGGAACGGGAATAGCATGCGTTAGTATGGCATTGCAACGCATGTCGGGTTCAGCTAGTATTATAATATATTGTAGATATGTATTTTCAACCGTAGAACTTCATCATATAATTTTAAATGAACTATGTATAAATGTGCTATGAACGGCTTGATTAGCGGAAAACACTCGAACACACATTTATGAGTATACTAATAAAAATACATATGAATACTTCATCTGATATAGAGAACAATGATGGCGATAATCATGCATGTCGTAAAGACGAAGATGCGGAAGTAGACGATACTCCAAGATAGTCAGGTATTTCAGATAGTCGACAAAAGTAGCAGGAAGAAGTAGCATGATTGATCGCACGTGAAGAACAAAGCACACGATAAAACATAAAAGCGAACCATTATTACTTAACCGTTAAATATCGCACGTATGCAACTGCTAGGATGCTTAAGGTGGCCATCGACGTAGCGATTTGTGTGCAGACGAATCTCTAGTAAATCATCTGTCGTAAGGCGAGGCAAGGGAAAACAAGTCTCAAAACCGCAATCAAGACTAATCAGTAGTCACCGGAGCCTGAGGGAGCCGTGTATTGTTCAAATGTTGTAAATGCATTGTTAAAGGTTTGCCGAACCTTTTTTACAAAGGATTTACAACAATGGAACAATGAGCGGCACCTTGGCTATCCTGCCTCTACTAATCAGTGGTACGGGGTGCAACTTAAGCTAATATACAGTGCGTAGATTCATATGTTTACGACAGACACATATGACACATATGTCCATAGATATCTCAATGATATTGTATAATATTCGTAATGTAAAAATAGAATAAACCTGTAATAAAATAAATGAGAGTGAAAAAAGTAACTTTCACTACAATACTGATATTTTTTTAAGCTGAAAGTTGCAAAGCGGCGGTAAAAAGTTGCGTTTGTATATCTAGCTGTCATCGTTTCGATCTTACAAAAGATTCTGATGTAATTTTTATTGAACTATTTAAGGAACAATTAGCTTACTTCAATGTTACCTAACCCCCCACAAATATTTTATTTTATTTTTAATTTTACATAGATATACATATAACAGAAAGACTTGAGAGGAAGACCCCAATGCGCCTTCCTGGACAATTAATTACAAACAATGCAGCATTTTATTATTACACAAATCACTGTATTTCCAGAAGCTGAAGAACACGAAATAACAATTTATTAATTTATTAATTACAGAATTAATCCATTGAGACATCTATTTTGTACATAATTTTTACAAATTATACACACAATAAATACAGAAGATTTGTGACAACAGGAAAGATGACTTTTTGCCTATTTTAAGGAACCGTTTCAACAACGATCAGATAAAATTGGCAAACTCTGATAAGAAATGATCGATTTGGAGTCACAAATATCCCCAAATATAACCAGCAGCATGGCGAATCGAACCCACTGATCACTTGGTGCTAAGCATACACGCTACCATTAAGCCATAATGCTAGATATATATCGTTAAAATATCAAAGCGACATATGTAAAGTAGTGGTTCAAAATTAGATCATAAATTTTTGTCGGACAGGAAATCACTGAACTGACAGAGTGAAGCAAATAATAGAATACAAAAAAATATTCCAAAATACAGTAGGCTCTGTCGTGGAAGGATACCCTACGAGGTATTCGCCTTCGGATAAATTTCTGCGTGAATGTCCACCTTTATCTCAAAGCCTACATTATATCACAATATGTATCGATGACCCGATTTAAAATTATAATCATAAGAAAATTTCAAGTTTGACGACCCCTATAAAGCAAGTGCAGCTCAACGGCAAAATAAATGTAAATAAAAAACTGGAATAAATTACAATACCGTCCAAAGAAAGTGGATCGGTAGGCTTTTGAGGAGGATCTGAAAAGTATAACGCTGTCCAACTTTAATATGTTAATCGGTGAATATTTTACACGGGCACACTTATCGGATAAAATAGTTATATATATGTATATAAGTACGTATACATATGTATTATAGTTTGAAACGAGAAAATACTGTCGTAAAGCTCGCGTTTTATTATTAATTATGTATAATGAAGGAACGCCGCTTTTCAACATAAATTCAACGCAAAAGCTTATTTATAATAATAAATTATTTATATTTAACAGGTAAGGTACTTTTTAACGAGGGTTTGCATCACAAATGACGTTTCCTTTGCATACCTTGCTGACATATGTATGTATGTATGTAAATAGTAAAAATTGTAATTGAATACGGAATAGCCTTATAAGGAAACGCAACTCTAAACTATAAAATCAAGAGGAAATGATTCATATTATTCAGAAGAGTCCAATCTTAAGAACACGCTGTAAATCAACTCACTAAATAGTCGTTCGTATGCCACCTTATATATGTATATATGTATATACTAGTTGTTTTACCCGGCTTCGCTCAGAATTTGTAATATAAACAGCTTAAACAAGGCAAATCTAATAGTAAATATTCATTTGTCTTTTTATTAAATTTATTTGAATCGAAAAAAATATAATATTCAACCAATTGAATTGTCGTCGTAGAAACTTTGTTTGGTTTTCGAAGTTCCTAACCAAAGATACTTACATCCATACATACATATATACATACTTACATTATTTCGAAATTATATAGAAGAAATATGATACAGTCACTAGCGCGAGTTATCTGTAAAGTATCGTAGATTTTTAATGCGCACTTCATTCATTTTGGGATGCTCTATATTTTTTCTGTTGTGAAAGTAACTTATCAACCACCCGCATTTGATATTTAAATGCTGAGCTAATTAAAACAGTGGATTTGTAATTTTTCAAATTATCAATTATTTGTATTTATCTATTGCAGGTTTTATTGCTTGTTATTTTTTTTAAATTAACAGATATTAAATTATACCTATAGTAACATAATATTTTTTACGTGTTTTTTTTTTTTGTTTAGTAATCTAATTATAACTTTTTTTCAATTGCTGTTTTTTTAAGGTTACCATTTATCGGCCCGGCAAAAATAATACCCCTCTCTAAAATAGCTCGCACGACAGCTTCGATTTTCGCCTGGCAAATCAAACGTCAAATGAGTTGCCAGTAACAAAACTAAATACCGACCCTAACAACCTTAAATGAATAGGGCCAACCCTATTCATTTAAGGTTGTTAGGGTCAACCTAACCTAACCTAACCTAACCCTTAAATAAATAAGTGTTGGCTGCTGAGATATTACGATTACCCAGTGAAAATGTAACTGGGTATGATTTCACTGAAACGTCAAATTTTATTCTTGTTACTGGCAACCCGTTTGACGTTTGATTTGCCGGGTGAACGCCGATTCTGTCGTGCGAGCAATTTAAGAGATGTTAATTTGATATTTGTCGTGTTATTTATGTTACAGCCGTGCCAAAAATATTATCTCATTTTTTTAATTAATTAAAAAAAATATATATTTTTTAATAATAAATTATTTTTAAATTGTACATTTATATTTTTAAATGATATACTAATAATATTTCTTTTAATTCACACAAATTTTATGAAATGCTTACGATCAATGCGCATTTGTTTTATAAAAAGCGCATTTAAATTGTCCCCTTATCAAATTATTACTACCCACTAGGTTTTCACCCTAACAAGGTCTACGGGTGATAAATCGTTTATTTTATCGAGGTAAGTCAGTTATCAATAGAATTTTTGTTATTAATCCACAAGAATAGTCGAAATACGATTTTTCCAAGTGGAATTTTATTTAATTCTCAAATAAAGACAATTTAATATATTATCCCTATTAATTCAATTCAGATTCATGTAAATACGAGTAAATACTAGTACGAGCTTTTTAGCTCGCAATTTTACCGATTTAAAATTCAGCACACTTCCAATTAACCCTTTTAAACGAAAACAAAAAATAGTGTGGCCAGAAAACTATTTCAATAGAAAAACTCAATATAAAATAGTATTGACAGTGGGAAAAAATCCCAAGTGAAAATACGTACTTTTGACTTTTGATTTGAACTGGACGACTACTTAGAGAGATTTGGAAGCTGAAAAGTACTACAAATGAAAGATAAAATACCCGACTATAGATTCCAATATTCATTTTGAACAGGAAATTGACAGATTTTGAGACATCGACCGAACAACACCAATATATAGAAAATTCGCGCGATTTAAAAAACACATACGTATGTATATCTCCGAATCTCGAGCCAATCAACATTTTTTATTACCAGATTCGTATTTACTGGTCATAGATCTACATATAAGAAAAGTCATATCTCGTCTCTGAACCATTTTTCGCGTCGAACAGTGTAATCGATTAAGCCAAGTGTCAACGCACATTTGCGTAAAATACAACTTTCCTTTTTAGAAGTGTCTCTTTCGACAATACACTAAAAAATAATACTTACTCGTATACATATGAACATAAACGAGTAACCCGAAACGTATACGGCAGTGCATTCACGTTGTGTCACAAACGTAATACGTAATAAACATACGCATTGAATACTCATGCATAATACAAAACATAATAATTATGATTCGAAACGCGTATGTATGTACATATTTATGTACGAACATAAGGTTCGTCGTGAAGATTGCGACGATTCGCCACTTGTTCGTTCACAAATCGTGACTTTCTACCTTTTAACTTTCGATCACAATGAAAATTCGTGAATTTTGTACGTTTATGTATGTATGCAGTGGCGGACTGGCCATACAAGCGAACATGCCCGATGGCATGGGGGCCCCACTATCTTTTAGAAAATATGGGCCCTCAGTAAAATTAAATAACTTTTTAACTACTTCACGTGTGTAAAAATTTATAGGATATTGCACTTTGGGACATAAAGTTTGGGTATTTCAACAAAACAAATTTCTTACGACATACACAAACAACTAATACCAGCTTTAACAGCGCAAGGATCGGTTAACTTTTTTTATTAGGCTCGAAATGTAAGTTTCAACATTTACGTGGGCCCTTTTGCCGGGCCCATTTCCAACCTCAAGATTATGTATATACCAATATCTATGTAACGACTACCTACTGAAATAAAAATGGGAATAAACGAATTTCTGTGAATAATATAAACTGAATTGCTTAAATCAATTTTGATAGGACAATTCATTATCAACCAGCGATTTAAATTTACTTCATACTTTCAAAATAACATTTGATTATACATACTTCGACGATATAGTAAGATTTAAATACACAATTTTAAATAGTGGAAGAAAAATCCGGTAAACTGCCAACAGGAGTAAAATGTCACTTTCAATCAACGGGTGTTCACGAAATTTTATATATCAAGCATTAGGTTTATTATTATAGATATGAAATGTCAGTTCAATACGTCGAAAAATTTCCGAGAAAAAAATAAAAATACCTCGATCTTATAGGGTAAAAGTACTACTTCCGGTTGAGATAAAAATAATTTTATATATACGAATACATATATAAAATAATAAAAAGATACAGAAACACACACTCAGACACACAGAGCCGCATTTTTCTATATTATGTAAACGTGATCAGTAGAGGTAGGATAGTCACAGTGCTATCCATTGTTCTATTGTTGTAAATCCTTTGTAAAAAAGGTTCGGCAAACCTTTAACAATGCATTTACAACCTTTGAACAATACGCGGCACCTTCTGGGTCCGGTGACTAGTGATCAGTGATCGATTCTGAGTTCGAATTTTCGCTTGTTGTTATTACGTACATATGTACATAGGTAAAGTGAAAAGACAATCGGTAGAAATTAAGTTAATTGATAGTTTTTTAGTGACTCAGTTTGATGGTCTATTTATTTTGTTGACCATGTGAAGATTTTTGGAAAAAATTTTTCGCCTGCGGCGCTTTTTACATAATATTTTTTTATAATGATTTTTTCAAAAATTAGTTATAAAATATGAAAAAAATAAGGGTATTTTTGAAAAAATATTATATAAAAAGCTAAAATTTTCATATTTTATAACTTAATAGGGGGTATGCAAAGAATATTTTCCATTTTTATTCCGATATAAAAAAGATTTTTTAAAAAAATATTCAATTTTGCATTCTTACCTAGGACAAGGGTTAAAACTAAATATACAATGTAATTTATGGATCTATGGGCTTTTGCCATTTTTCTTGTACCTAAATTTGTTTATTCCATTTTTTAAAATTCCATTTATTTTTTACCCTTGATTTTTAGCGTGATGGAAAGAAGACAATTTTGTTATATGGGGGGGAGGGGGGACAAATTTTTGTAACCCCGGGGGCCCCCTTTGACTCCTGGCATGCACTGATTTCAGTCCCAGTCCGCCACTGTATGTATGTATATATATATATATATATATATATATATATATATATATATATATATATATATATATATATATATATACATATGTAGGTATATAAGACTCGTGGATGTTCCAACGTATGACAGCTCTTTGGATGTTCAATTTAGATTTTGTACGTATTGAAGTTTCTATCGCGTTGCATTTGAATGCAATTCCAACTTGCATTCGACTGTCAAAGTCGTCCAAGTTTAATTATACTATATTAGTATAGTACATAAATGTTGGCATTCAAAACAGATATAATCTATATTAATCCGTATGTAAAGCATGAACATAGAAATTTCATAAAAAACACTGGAAAGTAATTCATTAAATAATAAAATAAAAAACGGCGATTAACTAGAATACTTCATTGTGCAGTTGAGCTATACTTAAGTAATAAAAAAATCTGAAGAAAAAAACGAATAAAAATTAAATTTCCGTTAAAATTTACTATTTCTTTACGACTAAAGGTCTATTCATATTATCGAGCACTGCACGGCAAAAGCCCACCACGGCAGCGCACGAAAAAGACTACTTCTATTCATACTATACAGCAGCGCAGGTTATAGGGCTCTTCAACCAGATTTCTATTAGTTTTGATTTGTTTAATCTAAAATATACAGATCTGGTTGAAGGATTGTTTAATTTGGTATCATAACATGTTATAAATATTATTATATTTGTTTCTGATAATTTGTTTTATATTTGTGCTTATTTTGTATATATTTAATTGTGTTTTATTTTATTTTAATCTAATTGTATACTTTTTTCATTTTCGCTTCGACATAGTAACGACTTGGAACTACTCTGTAATGTCACTATTTATTTATTTATATAGCAAACTGCTAATGAATATATCACAAAATAACAACTAAAATTAAAACTATAAAATAATACAATTAACAAAAAAAAACTGTAATTAGTAGCTGAAACATAAAATTATAAAATTATAATGCCAAATATTGCATTTATTAACTTATATAATTACATCATCTTCCACAAACGTATCCATTAACACCCTTCAAGAAAGCACCAATGTTATTAGCACTTCTTATACTCTCAGTAAGGGCATTATAGATTTGAACACCTCTGTGAAAAACACCTCCTGCAGTTCTTGCTGTCTTAACTTTGCCTATAATTAATTTATTCCTATTTCTAGTTTTATAATTACATATGTAAGTCTCTATTCCTAACTATGTAATTATTAAAATATTTGGGTAAGAGATTCTTATCTAGCTCATATATAAATTTTAAAGTGCTTAATTTAATACTATTTCTAATATCCAACCATTTCAATTCATCTAGCATACTTCTAACATTCTTACGTTTCCTCAAATTCAAAATTGCACGCATTGCTCTATTCTGCACTTTCTGCAGTTTATCACTACACAATCCAATAAATAGATTGGCAAAATTGTATTAAATAAATAAATAATAAATAATGTGAATGTGCTGTTTTCGAGCAGTTGCCGGTCTGTGCTGTGCCAGTATAAACAGACCTTAAAAATTTGACACATATCGTGCGTAACACACACACACACACACACACACACACACACGCACGTTTCGTTACCATTCTCGTAACCGCCCAGTAATGTTCACTTAAAAATCGGCATTCTTATCGATTTAAGCACATTTACAATATGAAAAGCATAGTCAAATGAAAATAAACCTCATCAAATTTTAAACAAAGACAATTAGAAAGCCGTATATATGTAGATAGTTTGCAATTTGGAAACCGCGCTTTTGAATTATTCGCCATTGTTTCGACGATAAAACAATGATGAATGACCTAGTGGTGCGTAGTACTCTAGATTCCGTTATATGTATGTAAAGAGTTATGATAGCAAACTCACAAGTATAAACGCACAAAGCAAGTAACATCGCCGTGAAGTGCGACGTGCACTCTTGTGCGAAAATTGCGAAACGCGACGAATTCGAATCCTTTGTGGGTGAATTTCGACATTCGCGTCTACACATTTCGAATTTCTATGAATGCCTTTTGGTCGTAGATGGGACCGACTTTACGACACAACAGACAGAGAGAGCCGGCGGGAAGCCGGGACGAGACCAGGCGGACCGGTCGATCCACAAACCACTTATTTCATACACGAATTATTTGTCAAAATCTACTTAAGTGAGGTACAAGTGACGAAAAGTGTATCAGGTTGATGTGCAAGTACGGTAACGAACTGTTGAAAGTTGACAAAGTGGTCATCCACGGATAGTTTTGTCGGCAGATTAATCTCTCGTAGAGTTTCCGCATTGTCTCTACCTAGGGCTTCCGAGCCGCCTTTTTGACCATTTTTCAAAAAACCAAAAATCGGCTTTTTTGGATCGATCAACCGGCTTTTTAAGGTTTTCTTTAATTAAGGTTTTTTTTCCTCAAAACTAACAATTATATATTTATTTATTTCATATACTTGGGGGAGGCGGCAAAGCCGATAGACCCAAGGGGTTTGATCATAGATATTTTATCAAATTAAATGAGAAAAATAAAATACATTAAAAAAAGACAATATTAAAATAAAAATAAGAGAGC